>NC_061870.1:22171347-22771815 GCF_907164915.1 Impatiens glandulifera
ACAAAATTAACGAATTGGATGGCTGATTCAAAACATTTGTTAAACACATTATTTGTCTCTTATTTATAATGAATCTAGTAATAATTTCACACTACAGTCAATTAGGATTTAAAGTAAAAAGTGAAGAGAATTATTTTTTAAATTTCGAGATATAGATAATATAGCAATAATAGATTGTGTATTGGATTGAAATGGTATTTTATATTTTGAAATAATAAATTATCATAAAATAAAATGAATCATTAATGCATGTTCCATTGCTTCCTTATCATCATATTTCTTATTCATTAAGAAAAAGAAAATGTCACATGATTTTCAAATTGCTAATAAATCAATAAGAATAAACTCATAAAGGATGACAATTAACAACATTAATATATTTAATTTGTTAATTTTTTTTAAAACCATTCAAGGTTAATAAAACAATTATAAAATTAATTATAATAATTTAATTATTTAGATAAAATTATACTTTAATTAACGTTTGAATTTCGTAAAATTTAATTTAATTTAATTTACTAAAATTTTCATTTTTATTCCTTAATGAAAATTATGAATTAGTTTAAAATTTCATCCATTCCTTACCCTAATTATTTTTTAAGTAAGAATAACTAGAATAACATCCCACTATATACCCCTTTCACTCCAAGCACTTACAATTTCTCACACTAATGACAATTAAAATATTAACCCAATGAACCATTAAAATATTAACCCGATGATAGGTATGTGTAACCATTTGAACATTCCTTATGAAATCATCTAACTTAGCTAATTAATTTACTTCATGTCCTTGAACTATTATGCATTTTGGGTAAATGATTACACACTATCATATACAATTTTTCAATGATACATGTCCAACACTCATTGTTGTGTACGTTTTGTTAATAAACACGGAGCTGATTTTGTGAGAGGTCTAGAATTGATTAGGGCAGTTCTTTTAAAGCGTATTCACTTCTACCTCAAATAAGTGATCTCTTTGCTCATAAAAAATAATTAAAAACAATATGTTTATCCTCAACAAAATATATATTGTTTCAATATATATAAGATTAATCCCCAACAATAATCTTTCAAGTTAGTATAATTAGGTTGTCCCATTAAACTTAGTTTTTGGGATCTCCAATTTACGTAGGTTGAGTTTTCTTTCATACAAACTTATAGTAGACTCGTGTCTTAAAAGACTTTTAAATTAATTATTTATGTAATCGTTTGGTTAGTGGTTTCATAATGTTAACTTTGAGTTGACATAGTCTAATGTGATAACTCTATTAGAGAGTATAATCTTGATATTATTTCTAAGACTTGCATGTCTAGACTTATCATGACTCTAAGTTTGTTCAATTTCAAATTTCTATCACAATAATTAAAAAACATTGTTGGTATATTCTTAAAAATCTTGGAATATCTTCTAATAAAAATCATAGTCATTCATACCAACGTTCTTTTGTGAGATTATTCTTCCTTCGTGTCATATCCACTTGGCTAATTAATAGACAAAATGTATTTGAATTATTCTATCTTCATCTTCGTGTAAACCCTTGCATATTTTTCAAAAAAATATAATTTTTGGACAAATGTCAAAAAATTATAGATTATATTTTTAATCTATCAATCATAATTTTTCTTAAAAAGATTTACACATACAATTACATTTTTAAAAGTGAACATATCTTTTGTAGACTTAAATTTTTTCGTATTTAATCACACAAATATATCAATGAATAATAATAAGATGCCTCGTTTAATGCAACTCACATCCTTAATAAACTTAATCATTTTTTATCGTAATTTTTAACGATAAAAATATTATATACAAAAAGACACGTAATGAAATAATCAGTTTCATTCTCTTTATAATATATATTTAATTGTTATATTCACTTAAAATCAAAGTAGGATCAAATTTTCGTACCATTATTATAAATTTGTTATAAGTCATACAAAAGACTTATAAATAATTTTTTTTTCATCTATTTCCTTATTTTTTACCAGATATTATTATATGAAAATAATATTAAATAATAGACATTTCTTGATTTCAAACCCTGAAATTTGAAAATTTTGAATTGAGCATCAACTAAACAAATATAAAACATTTATTGAGTTCATGCCATTTCGATTAGAAGTAATATAAAGTAGTGGTCGGAAGATTGACGTCTTTTCGGTTACTACTTCTAAATTTCAATAAGGGTGTGTTTGATAAGCTTGGAATTGGCATTGGAATTGGAATTGGAGGGTCCAATTCCAATTCTTATGTTTGTTAGACACTTTAATATTAAGAATTGGAATTGGAATTAGAATTCCAATGGAATTCAATATAGTGTAATTTGTTAGTTCTCAATTCCTATCTTTTTAGGTCGGAATTGTAATTCCAAATTAACACGTTTTTTATTTTTTTTACATGTTTAACACGTTTTTCACACATTAAACACGTTTTACACGTTTAAACACGTTTTTTTACACGTTTAACATATTTTCATATTTTGGCACGTTTAACACGTTTTTGGCACGTTTAACACGTTTTGGCACATTTAACACGTTTTTCACATCCTTGACACGTCTAACACGTTTTTGACACGTTTAACATGATTTTCACGTTTTTAACACGTTTTTGGCACATTTAACACGTTTTTGTCACGTTTAACACGTTTTGACACGTTTAACACGTTTTGACACGTTTAACACGTTTTTGACACGTTTAACACGTTTTGACACGTTTTTCACGTCTTTGACATGTTTAACACGTTTTTGACACGTTTAACACGTTTTGACACGTTTTTCACGTCTTTGACATGTTTAACACGTTTTTGACACGTTTAACACGTTTTTGACACGTTTAACACGTTTTTGACACGTTTAACATGTTTTTGACACGTTTTGACACGTTTTTGTCACGTTTAACACGTTTTGACACGTTTTTCACGTCCTTGACATGTTTAACACGTTTTTGACACATTTAACACGTTTTTCACGTCTTTGACACGTTTAACACGTTTTTGACACGTTTAACATGATTTCACGTTTCTAACACGTTTAACACGTTTATGACACGTTTAACACGTTTTTTATATTTTGGCACATTTTACACGTTTTGGCACGTTTAACAAGTTTTTCACATATTTAATACGTTTTTGATGCGTTTAACACGTTTTCACATTTTTGACACATTTAACACGTTTTTTACGTTTTTGACATGTTTAACGCGTTTTCACGTTTTTGACACATTTAACACGTTTTTGACACGTTTACCACATTTTTGACAAGTTCTACACGTTTTTCACGTTTTGGCACGTTTAACAAGTTTTTTACATACTTAACACGTTTTTGACACGTTTAACACGTTTTCACGTTTTTGACATATATAACACATTTTTTTTACGTTTTTGACACGTTTACTACATTTTTGACACGTTTAACACGTTTTGGCATGTTTAACAAGTTTTCACATATTTAACACGTTTCTGACACGTTTAACACGTTTTCACGTTTTTGACACATTTAACACATTTTTTTACGTTTTTGACACGTTTAACATGTTTTCACGTTTTTAACACATTTAACACTTTTTTTACGTTTTTGACACGTTTACCACATTTTTGACATGTTTAACATGTTTTTCACGTTTTGGCATGTTTAATAAGTTTTTGACATGTTTGGAACGTTTAACACGTTTTGGACATATTTTCATGTTTTTAACACGTTTAAAACGTTTTTAACACGTTTAACACGTTGTTGACACGTTTCACATGTTTTTTACGTTTTTGACACGTTTGACATATTTTTAACACGTTTAACAAGTTTTTCACTTATTTGACACATTTAACACATTTTTGATACGTTGAACACCTTTCTATGTTTTTGATAGGTTTAACACGTTTTAAACCTAACAAAACGTGTGAAAAACATGTTAAACATATTAAAAATGTCAAAAACATGTTAAATGTGCCAAAAATGTGAAAAACGTGTGAAAAACGTGTTAAAACGTGTAAAAAACGTGTTAAAACGTGTAAAAAAATATGAAAGATGTGTGAAAACGTGAAAAACTTGTTAAAACGTGTGAAAAACGTATTAAAACGTGTAAAAAACGTGAAAACGTTTGAAAACGTGTTAAAACGTGTGAAAAACGTGTAAAACGTGAAAAACGTGAAAACGTGAAAACGTGAAAAACTTGTTAAAACGTGTGAAAAACGTGAAAAACGTATTAAAACGTGTAAAAACGTGAAAACGTTTGAAAACGTGTTAAAACGTGTGAAAAACGTGTAAAACGTGAAAAACGTGAAAATATGTGAAAACGTGAAAAACGTGAAAACGTTTGAAAACGTGTTAAAACGTGTGAAAAACATGTAAAACATGAAAAACGTGAAAACGTGAAAACGTGAAAACGTGAAAACGTGAAAAACTTGTTAAAACGTGTGAAAAACGTGAAAAACGTATTAAAACGTGTAAAAAACGTGAAAACGTTTGAAAACGTGTTAAAACGTGTGAAAAACGTGTAAAACGTGAAAAACGTGAAAATGTGTGAAAACATGAAAACGTGAAAAACGTGTGAAAAACGTGAAAAACGTGTGAAAACGTGTTAAAATGAGTGAAAAATGTGAAAACGTGTTAAAACGTATAAAAAAACGTAAAAACGTGTGAAAACGTGTAAAAAAACGTGTTAAAACGTGTGAAAACGTGAAAAGCGTGTTAAAACGTGTGAAAAACGTGAAAACATGAAATATGTGTGAAAAACGTGAAAACGTGAAAAATGTGTGAAAAACGTGAAAACGTGAAAAACGTGTGAAAACGTGAAAAATGTGTGAAAAACGTGAAAACGTGTGAAAACTTGTTATTATGTGTGAAAAACGTGAAAAACGTGTGAAAAACGTGAAAAACGTGTTAAAATGTGTGAATAACGTGAAAACGTGTGGAAACGTATAAAAAAACGTGTTAAAACGTGTGAAAAATGTGAAAATGTGAAAAATGTGTAAAAAACGTGAAAAACATGTGAAAAACGTGAAAAACGTGTGAAAATGTGAAAAAATGTCAAAACGTATTAAACGTGCCAAAATGTGAAAACATATTTTAAAAGTTAACATTTTGAACCGATATTTTATTTTACAAACATTGGAATTAGAATTGAATTACAATTCTATCATTTCCCAAACATAGGAATTGGAATTGAATTACAATTCTATCATTTTTCCAAACATAGGAATTGAATTGTAATTCAATGCCAATTCTCATGGAATTGGAATTAGAATTCCAATGCCAATTCCAATTCCAATTCTCTCTCATTGAATGGTTTTCTTTTTGACTAATAAATATGTACAAATGATCAATCTAGGTTTATTTTCATGTATTGGTTATGTTGGCTGTCGATTTTTTAAAAGTAGAAAACAAAATAAGGTCTCTCTTTATCTTATAATGTATCTAATAATGACTTGAGTCTCTTAGATTTGCAATAAAGAAGATCATGCGTCCGCATTCAGACAATCCCTGGACTATTGTAATCAGCAGTTAACCTAAATCAACCTGAGCCCAACAACACATGTCATAATCCGCCAACTAAACCGTTCTACTTAATCCAAAAAACTTTATGTTTTACTAAATTTAAAGGCTATAATTGATTAAAAAGAAAATTTTCTAGAAAGAAAATAAACAAAAATATGCAAATAAAAATAATATATATGGATAATTATATCAAAGTAGGATCAAATTTTCATACTATTATTATAAACTTGTTATAAGTCATACAAAACACTTATAAATAAAACTTTTTTTTTCATCTATTTCCTTATTTTTTAAAAAACATTATTTCTTCATATGTATGAAAATAATATTAAATAATAAACATTTCTTGATTTCAAACCCTTAAATTTGAAAATTTTGAATTGAGCATATAAATCTAACATATACTAACCTTAAGTTGAAGAATCTGCAGCGGCGAGAGAGCGAAGAGCGGGGGGAGAGAGAGGCGTCTGGAATAATTGGGAAAAGAAAAGGGATCTGGTTTTTAATCAGTAAGGTTTTTACCGAGAGTTTTAGAAGAACTCTCAATAATTACTTATTAGGAAGAGTCAAAACCGAAAGTTTTCTAATAAACATTCGCAATTACCCCTTCACAACACTTAGAATTATTTTTAGTTTTTTTGGGAAGAGTCAAAAGCCGAAGATTTTCCCATAAACCTTCGCAATTACCCTTTTCCCCAACACTTAGAATTATTTTCGTTTTTTTTTGTAGACTTAAAACCGAGGATTTATTAAAAACCTTCGCAATTACCAATTTAGGGAAAGTTAAAATCGATGGTTCTTTGAATAACCTTCGCAATTACCTCTTCGCAACACTTAAAATTATTTTTGATTTTTTTAGAAGAGTCAAAACCGAAGGTTTATTGAAAAATTTTCGTAATTACCAATTTGAGGAAAGTTAAAACCGAGAGTTTTTTGAATAACCTTCACAATTACCCCTTCCCAACACTTAGAATTATTTTTGATTTTTTTTTGGAAGAGTCAAAACCGAAGGTTTATTGAAAAATCTTTGCAATTACCAATTTGGGAAAAGTTTAAACCAATGGTTCTTTGAATAACCTTCATAATTACCCAATTTCCAACACTTAGAATTATTTTATGTTTTTTTGGGAGAGTCAAAACCGAAGGTTTATTAGAAAATTATTAGAAAACTTTCGGTAAAAACTTGTATCACCGAAGGTTTTACACACCTCTCAAAATCTATTTTTAATAACGAAAAATTTCTTCATCTCAAGACCATTACCGAGAGTTTGATAACACTCTCGGTAAACTTTGTCGGTTAAGTCTATTTTTTTTACTAGTGCAAGGCTCATTTAATGGCT
Source organism: Impatiens glandulifera (assembly GCF_907164915.1). Lineage (NCBI taxonomy): Eukaryota > Viridiplantae > Streptophyta > Magnoliopsida > Ericales > Balsaminaceae > Impatiens > Impatiens glandulifera. The sequence goes on from NC_061870.1 coordinate 22,178,187, forward strand.
CGTCGAGCTTTTTTGAGCTTAATCATATAATTTTGTTTTTATTATATTTTACTTTTAAATCAAAATTTGAAGAATACTCATAAGACTATCTATGGGCTTATTTCTTATGGGTCTATCTAAATTCCAATTATCCACGTAACCCTATTTACTATCTTGTTTTCCAAATTCCAAATTTTCAATATAAATCATCAGTAAACAGCGCCCGTAGTTCACTCCATTTTTCTTTCTTGAGAAGACTCTCGACTTCCATTTGCATCTCATTCTACTGTCCACATAACACAAGAATCTTACAAGATGACTCCCAACTTCCAAAACCATTTTGCAAGAAGACTTTGTAAATTTCCCATTGATACTTCTTCAACAAACTTAGATCTCGTTTCGAAGCCCTAAATACGCTTCGGTAAAACCCTAAATCTTGTTCAGTTGTTGCTCTTTTTAAGCACTAAATTATTATATTTGAGCATACTATTACTTTATGTTAATGAATGTATGTAGTAATACATGTGGTATGATCGATTGTTTGTGATTGAGATGAACGTGCATGCTGCTAAAATTTGAGATGAACATGCATGTTGCTGAAATTTTATGTTTGATGAACTATGTTTTGATTTTTGGTTGTCTGTTTTTATTAATATGTAAATTAAGGATTTGAAATATTTGTGTGGTGAACTAGTGAATGATGAACGGTGATTTAGGTTTTTTAATATAAGAAGTTAATATATAAATATATTTAAATTCGAGTATTTCGAACCGAACTCGAGCATATGGTTATATGATCAAGACAAGTTCGAGCTTAATAATGAAAACTCAATCGAATAAAAATCGAGTCGAGTCGATTCGAGCCGAACTCGAGTCAGGACTAGTTCGACATTGACTTGGCTTGTTTACACCCTTACTCCAAATAGGACTGTAATTAGAGTTTTTCTTTTCTTTGGAAACGTGAATTTATTTTTTGATTTTTTAAATTTATTTGATGTTTGTTTATTTTAGTTTATAGTGTTAGAATAAATTCCATATATATATAATTAATATATTTAATTTAATGCGTACAAGTTAAACATTAGAAATCACACTTAATTCTATTTATATATATATATATATATATATATATATATATATATATATATATATATATCATTTTTAATGGACAAAAAAAAATGAATATTTTTTATATTTAAAAGTAAATAAATAAAAATCATAGGACTATTATAAAATAACATCATCTATATATTAAATTACTCCATGTTTGTATGAATTATTCACCAATTATTGAATAAATAGACAAATCTTTTTAACATACTTTTTTTTAAAATAAATAAATTTGGAAAATAATTATCTAAATTTTATTTTATTTATCTAAATTTTATTATGACACGTTACAAAATTATAATAATTGTTTACATCATCTACAAATTAATGATTTGAGACATTATAACTTAAGTAGATGTTTAGTAACTAATAATATATTTTACCATTATATAACTTATATATACACGCTATAAAGAAAAAAAATAAACAAATAATAATTTTTTTTTTCTATATGAGTTATTTATCTCACTCGAACTCACTTTATTTTTAGGTAAGCGTCCAATTTTTTTCTCCCACTTTGTTTCCCTTTAATAATTTATTGTTTAGAGTCGGCGCTCAACTTTTTTCTCCTTTTATTCCCTCTAATCTGCGTTCAACTTTCTTCTCCATCTTTGTTTCTCTAATGACTTTATTTTTATGGTCGGCGCACAACTTTTTTCTCTTTCTTGTTCCGTTTTATTTTTAGGGTCGGCGCTCAACTTTTTTCTCCCACTTTTCATTTTTAGGGTCGGCGCTCAACTTTCTTCCCCATTTTGTTTCATTCTAATCGTTTAATATTTTAGGATCGACGCTTAATTTTCTTTTTCATCTAATCGCTTTATTTTAGTATCGGATCTCAACCCTTTAATAATTTATTGTTTAGAGTCGGCGCTCAACTTTTTTCTCCTTTTATTCCCTCTAATCTCTTAATATTTTAGGATAGGCGTTCAACTTTCTTCTCCATTTTTGTTTCTCTAATCACTTTATTTTTATGGTCGGCGCACAACTTTCTTCTCTTTCTTGTTCCGTTTTATTTTTAGGGTCGGCGCTCAACTTTTTTCTCCCACTTTTCATTTTTAGGGCCGGCGCTCAACTTTCTTCCCCCATTTTGTTTCATTCTAATCGCTTAATATTTTAGGATCGACGCTTAACTTTCTTTTTCATCTAATCGCTTTATTTTAGTATCGGATCTCAACTTTCTTCTCTCACTTTGTTTCCTCAAATCACTTAATTTCTATCGGCGACGTTCAACTTTCTTCTCTTATTTGTTTCCCTCTAATCACTTAATTTGTAGGGTCGGCGCTCAACTTTTTTTTTTCCTCTTTGTTTCCCTTTGATAGCCTAATATTTTAAGATTGACGCTCATATTTTTTTTCCTTTGTTTCCCTCTAATTGCTTTATTTTTAGGATTGAAGCTCAACTTTCTTCCTACTCATTGTTTCCCTCTAATCTTTTTAATTTTTAAGTGTCAGCGCTTAACTTTTCTTATCACATCGTGAAATGGATTTCATGACAGTTTGAATATTTTCTTCAATTTCTTATCGTTATTTTGTGTGTTGTATTTTGATATAGATTTACCGTCAGAAAACGTCCAATATTTATGAGAAACCTTAACTACTCGATACTTTAAAATCTTGATTATGAAAATGATTACATTTCGATGCATTCTAATATATAAGTTTTTATACTGTGATTTTGTGACGAATTAAAGTTTCAACTTCTATTCGTAGCTAAGGATTCATCTGATCGATACAAGGTTTAATGTTGCACTATTCCTCTCGGTTTCATTATTTTTCTCCTTTTTTATTTTCAAAATTTGTGTTTAAACTTATTGAATAAAGTTTGATGCTAGTTTGAAATTACAATTTTTGTTATTAGAAATGTGTGGGTTTTGTGCAAAGAAAGCCAATCTTTTAGTAAGAAAGTTTAATTTCCCTAAAAGTATAGTGTGATAAGTATGGATTTTGATTTGTAATCAAATTGGATAAAAAGTATTACAAGTCGTAATCCAATAATATTATAGAAATCTAATTTACTAAATCTTCAAGATATTTTTCCAAATATGCTATATTGTCATAATGACATAATCTTAAAAAATCTTATATATAAAGTAGGCATAGCATATGAAGTAAAATCACATTCAATAATAAGTCTAGCCTTCCAGGAATTGATTTTTTTCAATTATTTTAATATTTTCATATATTTCTACTTTTCTAATAATTCATTAATATGTTACAAAATATTTATCCTAGCTTCATGAATTCTCAAATTTGATTCTCATTGAAAAACATCATGTTAGAGTGGATGACTTCAACAATGTACATTTTTACTTTAGAAAAGTTATTTATTTTAAAATTATATATTTCAAAGAAATGGATTCAAAGAAAAAATACTTATACTTTGTATACTTTTATTTTTCAGTTGAGCGAGAATCAAATATGATTGGATAAACCATTACCGATGACATATATATTGTTATCAGGTAGGTATATATATGACTTTTCATCTTTAAATGAAGTTGTTTTACCTTTTATAAAGATTTGCACTTATAATTTTTATTTGTTCCTAATTAGGGTGTTTGCTCAATGTTTATTTGGTATGCTAGGTGCAGCAAACCAGTCTACCAATTTTGCAAGCTATGTAAATATAAAAACTTGCATTTCGACAAGAGGACCTAAGTAATAAAAAAATATTTTATTCCGATCTAGGTAATTTATTATTTACTTGAAATTGTCAATTTTTAATCATATGTTTCATTTTTGTAAAACAAAATATATTTTATTAATGTTAAATTGTGTTTCTTATATAAGTTATATATACAATAAATAAACTATTACTTAGATGTGCAGATCCAAATTGAAGGCCAAGAAACAAATGGAAGCATATGAGACAGGATGGAGAAGAAGATTATGGAATGTTTTAAAATTAATGTATTTATTTTGTCCCAAGTAAAATAAATATTGTGTTTTGTTTTGTTTGTTGGCTTAAGAAATTGGAATTGTTGTCGTCATTTTATTAGATAGATTATTCTCACTATAATTTTTATGTTTCAATTCTATTTATCATTTTTGTATTGCAATTGATCTATAATTCTCAATAAATAATTTGTTTTTATTTTTTCTCCAAACATTTTAATTTAAACTCCAGTTTTCACATAATTGAAACTATAAGGTTATGTTTTAGTCAATTCTATTTTTTGACAAGTCCAAATAAAATTAAATGTATTTTATTTTTAATTATAAGTCTTACCTTTGAACTTCTGAATTGTAATTTCATGTTTTCACCAAACATAAAAAAAATATAATAATAATAATAATAAACTTTAAAAAAAATATATAATATCATTTCAAATTTTCCAATTATAAACATGTAAACATAGTCTCTAGTACCCATTAGAGGCAATTAGTTATTTTATTTAGTTGATGGAAAATGTTGATTTTATGTCTTTGTTGGGAATTCATGATCCCTTCTTGTTTTTGATTGTTCTCTTTTGGTATGTAAACACTAATAAAATAAATTTGTTCATATTTTTTTATTTCATTACTTATATTTTGTTAAATTAATTTAATGATTTTGTATTATAACTAATAAAATAGTCGTGATAAGGACAACCAATTTGGGAATGCTTGTGTAGGGAAAAGAAATAATTTTTTTTCCGAATATAACTCATTTTTCTGAAACAAAAAATAATCTCTACTTTATATAGCCACAAAAATCTCCCGAATATGGTCATTTTTTTTGAAAAAAAATAATAATTATTTTTTGTCTCTCTCCTCCACATAGTTACAAAAATCTCTTGAATTATTTGGCAATATTCTGAACAAAATTCTCCGCAACGACCTAAAAGACGACTACTGTGAAGATGACCAGCGAGAAGAAGACCACCGTTAAGACCACTACGAAAAGACGACTACCGCGAACAAGACGACCGCGAAGAAAACGACCAGCGAACTAAACTGTAATGTTATTTTTAACTTAAACTATAATGTATGAACTGTAATGTTATTTTTAAGGGAAGTGTAATGTTGAAGCTTTAATGTTATTTTTAAAACTGAATTGTAATGTCGGATAAATTGAGGCAAAATATTGATAATATTAGTCTGTTTGGGACGAAATAGTCCCGAACATGCTCATATTGGGGTCAAAATGGTCCAGAAAATGTCCATGTTCGAGACAAAATTGTCTAGAACATGACTATGTTGGGGACAAAATGGTCTAAAACATGGTCATGTTTTGAACCATTTTGTCCCGAATATGATAATGTTCGGGACCAATATTCCCAAACATGAACAATATTTTAGACATCTTAGATCTCACAAGGTACTAGATCCAATGCGAAGAGAAGATTGGATTTAAACGACAAAGTTGGAATTACTTTGTCAAAAACATATCAATCACTTGTAGCTGAAGCTAGTGGATAAGATAAAATGTTTTTTAATGAGAGAAACTGCATAAATTATATTTTAGAAACTATATGGTTGCGGTTATAAAATGGTGATGTCGAAGCACTATGTCAGTATTTAAACCAAATGCAAAGCAAATGTTAAATTTTTTTATGTACATGATGTGGACGAGGAAAACCGGATAAAAATGTCTTTTGGGCTGATGAAAGATGTAGGGCTGTCATCAAATTTGATTAAACATATTTGACAAACCACTATGATATAATATTAATCATCATGGACAATCAATTTTTCTATGATGTGCCTTATTGTGTTGTGAGGATTCAGAGTCATTTACATGGTTTCAAAGCATGATTTACATGTATGAACGGACGTGCTCCAAAGGAAATAATCATTAACCAATGTCAATTAATGACCATTGCAATTGAAAATATATTTTTGAACACCCATCATCGATTTTGTCTTTGGCATATAATGAAGAAACTCTCTACCAAATTGTCTGCACATGCTCATTATAAAAGTATAAAAAAGAATTTCAAGAACATTGTCTATAACTCAATCACAATCTAACAATGTCAAAATAGTTGTCTGAGAATGATAGATGAGTTTCAGTTGCAAGACAATTATTGGCTGGATTCTTTACACGTAGAACGTGCAAAATAGATTCCCGTGTATGTTAAATGCCACTTGTGGGAAGGCATATCAAAATCTAAAAGAAGCGAATCTATGAATGCTTTTTTTATGACTTTGTTCATTCTAAAACATTCCTAACACAATTTGTAGAATAATGACAGGACCTTAAAAGAAACATATAGAAGGAAACAAAATTGGATTTTCATTCTTATAATTCAACTATTCCAATTGTGAGTAGGTATTCATTGAAAAAACAATTCATAGTGTATATACAAACAATATTTTTAAGTTGTTCCAGAATGAGGTGAAATGGTTGATGTTCTGGGACACTTCCATATTTGAAGACGATGGAACAACAACTACATTTGGAGTGGTGGAGACCATACAAGATCATGATGGAGAACATTGGAGAGATATTTCTATAAAGGTAAACTTCACCCTGATAGAGACTTATGTAAACTATCAATGTCAATTGTTTGAGTTCAAATGACTCATGTGTAGACATATTTTGACGGTTTTGAGAAAAATGAAGGTGAATATGGTGCCAACTAATTATATATTGGACCACTGTCGTAAAATTTGAAAAGAAGTTGTCAAAGTATCAATAATATTTATGATTCTGATATAGGTGACATTTAAATAAATCGGTATAACTATCTTACTTCAATAATGTAAGAGCTCCAACAGATTACAAAACAATCTAATCATAATACTCCTTATTTGGCTAAAGAGGTGAAAGAAGTGAAAGAAAAGTTTATTGCATATTCAACAACATTTGCTTCTACACCAACACCTTCTGCACATACACCATCTACACATACACCTTCTTCATATACATCTTATAAACCAATACTTTATGCACCAGCACAAATGATTCACTCTCCCATTAGAGTAAGGTCTAGAGGTCAACCACCAAACAAACGTTAACAATCTGTCATCAAAAGATTTATGAGAAAAATGGGTCGAAAAAAGGTTAATTTCTGAGATGTGATTTTATTTGGATATTTGTAAACTGTTATAAAAACTACATTGAAATATAAATTTCAATAATTTTGTATTTGAGAAATACGACAACAACAACAATAATACATGATTCAACACAACAACAATGGAATGATCCGATCTCGATTCAAATTTCCTTCACATCACTTTTATCATCTCAAACATATCCCAAAGATAATACTTGTGAGGACAACATTCAACGATATTAATACTTATATGAAAATATTGTATGTTGTAATATAATACTTGTGGGAACAACATTCAACGTTAATATTTTAAAGTAAAATAAATTACAGTTCAATATATATATATATATATAACATACAAATAGAAATCCAATTACATACAAACCAATTGGTCTAGAGCATGTTCTAGACGAAATTGTCATGAACATGGCCTTGTTTTGGAAAAATTGTCCCGAACATGAGCATGTTTAAGACAATTTCGTCCAGAACATGAACATGTTCGGGACAATTTCTCTAGAACATAGACATGTTCTGGACTAAATGGTTCTGAACATGAGCATGTTCAGAATAATTTCTCTAGAACATGGTCATGTTCTGGACAATTTCGTTCCCAATATGGACTATTTTCAATCCATTTCCAATATAATGTTTCAACCAAATATTGTAAGTAATTTTAAATATAAATAAATGGTAATAATTTATAATTCATTTCATATATAATGTAAAAACCAAACAATGTTACAATGTTACAAATGATATTAATTTACCATTAGTGTACATTTATTTTACATTTTGTAACATTTTAACAATGTAGAAACTTTTTTTAATTTTCTAGGAAATTTGATCATAACTTTGTTCAATGCTGACTTCAGTATCTCCGCAACATATTTTATCCCCATCGACCCAAGTAATGCCTTATACTTCAAGAACAAAAATTTCAGCAGGTTAGTATAAATAATTCTCAAACACACCAACAACGGATACGACAAGAGCAGCAACGGCAACATAGAAGAAAAATGAATCACATGAGAAAAAAGATTTTACAAGCAGAATCCGAATTTCCAGTAGCGAAGTATACATTTCCCTGGTGAAATAATGATGCAATGATGTATATGACTCTAGTTACCACATATAGTAGATTCCACAATCTGTTTTATTATTAGGTTCTTGCCAATAAAATTTCATAATATTGAATGTGAATTCAACTATTGAAGCGGTGATTCCTGAGTCAACACTCTTCATGAATTTAACAAAAAACACTTTCTTTTTTACCAAGGAAAGAAAATATATAAACATAAATGTGAAATATAAGCACCTTTAGATAAAGAAATTCAGCTTATTACCAATGCCTTATATGTTATATATTTTTCCTCATATGGTAAACCTTTAGTAATGGTAGGTTGTCAATTATTTAGATTTTTTTAATGTTGATGTAGTACACATAATAATTAGAATGTTTTAGAATAGGAAACATAATCTGCAAAACAATACCATTTTATTTAAGATATCATATAGTTAGGTAGTCAAAAAATAAGAATGTTCTAAAATTTTGGAGAGGTTACTTACAAGGTCAGTCTTCTTTAATTCTTCGGATGATAAATGAAATATTTCATTTCTTCTTTAATTATATTTCCAAAATAATCATCACCATAAGGATGAGTACTCTACAAATGAACATCATATTAAAAAATGATAATAATAAAATAAGTAAATATAGATAAGCAAATTTTCAGGATGTTGGTGGGATTTGTCTTTGAGAGGTAATTGATCATTTGGGTCTATGCATCAACTATTCTAGAGCCCATAGGTATCATTTTTCACTGTGAGCATGCTTCCTCTATTCACCATGAATTAGTCGCTCTGAAATTAAATTTCACTACAAAGACAAATGAAGAAAACACTTCCTAATAAGAGTTAAGGAAAAATTATAATGACTCTGAAGAGTTCTAAAAATGTTACCTTAAGTCCAAATTTGTAAAAATTAACTCCACAGTTGAAAGAAAGAACAAATCACCGAAAGAAGTCGCGGAAGATGGAAGAAGAAAGACGAAGTCGCGGAAGAATGAAGAAGAAAGCCAAAAACGCCGAAGAAGGAAGAAGATAGATGAAGAAGGAAATCGAAAATGGAGAAACTGAGGAAGAGAGATCTTGAGAAAGAGAGGGATTAATAACAAATTAAAAACTAATTATTATTCATTTAATTTTTTTTAGTTCATCGAGGTATTTTTATCCACTCTGGCTGTCAGGTGGGGCCTCGCTGCAACGTCGCTCTTCTTATCATTTTTCATTCTTATATTGTAACATATTATTCATTATTATTATCAACCTCAATATAACCATTATATTCTATCATATTGTACCAAGAGAGTGATTTTTAAGAATTAATTATCTCATCAATTTTATTTGTGCTTAACATTTTTTCTATAATTTTCCATTAATATTTTTTCAATAATTGATATCATCTCTAATAGTCATTCCTAAAACAACCACCTCCACAGTTTAGTGGAAAGAGATTTGGACCAAGTGGTTTAACCACATTGAAGTATCGTGTTCAAGAGAATCAAACTATCTATGGAGGTATTTTTTTTATTTAAAATATGAACAAACAACTATAATATTTTGAATGTTATTTAACAATGATGTATAATTATTAGTAATTGTATAACCCTTTATCAAACAAGACCTTGAAGTTCATTAACAATTTTTCATATTAAATACAGAAAGATGAGTCATTTCTAGCAAATTAGCAATATTTGAATACAATTAAAATAAAGTGAAATTTAGTTATGATAAGTTGTATGGTCTGCCCAAACTCTCATACTCGATCTCATTCAGATTCCTCAAGCTGCTTGTGCTCCTCAAGTATTTGTATTTGTATTTGTATTTTTAAATATTAATGATTATCTTCGTATAATTTTGAAATATTTTGAACATATTTTAAAATAAGTTCACTCTCTCTCAGCTTTCTCCAACAGTCTCATGAGATTTCTGAACTCTCTAATTGACCCATCACTAATACGTACATATGGAGGATAACAAATGATTCCTTTATTCCTTGTCAATATTGGATAATTATTTCAATTTCGAAAACTCTAGATTTTCCATTTTCTTTGAATTCCTATTGTGTATATAATAAGAGATTTTCCACATTAATGAAATAGATAAGAAATTTCAATCACCCAGAAAACGTATAGAATTCTACTCTCTATCAAGATAAATGAATCAATTTATAACTTCATAGTTTTATACAAATTGATAAATTTAAATTATTATTTTAATAGAATGTTTTATGTTGACTAAAATTGTATTAAATGTAAGTGTAAGGATTATTTGTTAGTTTAGTAAAAATTAATTTGAGGTTTTAGCCCAATGGATACTTTGTAACCCTCTAATAGAATATGATCAAAAATGTGGGTAATTTCTAATTTCCTTCTCTCTACGATTTTTTCTTTCATGATTGAATTTGTATAGCAAGTCATAGCGATGTTGCTAGATTTGTTCATGGTATCAGAGCGTAGTTCATATTCTTCTTCAAACATAGAGGAGAGCAATTCAACTGATAAGAATCAAAAAGTGGAGATCTCAAACCCTAATTTGACTATCAGTGAAGGATCATCGTCTTCAAAAACAGAATAAGAAATAGAGGCTCGATTGAAGAGGAGAATGGCGAACAAGATAAATACAACATTGATCCAGTACTTTTTCAAAATGGAGACATTACAGGTGCAACCATTACTAATTCTATACTAACAAGGTCTCATTATTATGAGTGGTGTACAAGTATTGGGCTAGCATTAGAGGCAATGATGAAGCTCGAATTCATCGACAGATCTTGAAAGATGCCACTAGATGTAGATGGAGTAATGCAATGTAAGTTGGTGGATTCTATGGTGAGAAACTGGATAATTAATATTATGGATCAAAACCTTAAAATTCATTTCCAGAATGCTATAACTGATCAACAACTATGGAAAGATATTTGAAGTACATATGAAGGAAACAACAGACCAAGACGTTTTCAGTTAAAGAAGGATATATCCACTATTCAACAAGGTACTTCTGATATTATCTGATACTATTGAGCATTATTCTAAAGTTAAATTGATTTGGGATGAAACTGCACATTTGAAGCTAGCAAGAAAGTGCAACTATGATAGATCATATGTTGTCAATTGTTATGGATGTAAGGTTGTAAATGAATTGTAGCGAAGAAGCAAAGTTGCTTCAGTTTCTGATGGGAGTGAATGATTCTTATGAACATGTCGTAGGCAATATGTTAGCATCAGATCCATGACATTCAGTTCATAAGGAATTTACTATTCTAGTTAATGTTGAAACTAAGAGGAATATTAGTATAACTAAACGAGAGTATATTGCAATGATTGGGAAGGAGAAGACAGAGCTGAACAACAAGAATTAGAAAATCAAAGAGAGTTCAAAGTTATCTGCTGAAAAATTCAAACCTTAAAAGAACTCTATCTGCACTCACTGTGGATTAAAAGGTCACATAAAAGAATGTTATTTCAAATTGCTTGGATATCCGGAGTGTTTCAAACTATCAAGAAAAAAACAGGTTGTTGTCAACACAGCAAATGTGGAACCATTGGATGACACTAAAGAACATGTAGAGGTTATTGGAACGGAATATAATATGTTCAAAGAATGGTGCAAGGTAAATTCAAAAGGAAAGGGAAAGATAGCAGCAAGAACTTCAGAGCACAGTGTAGGTAAATACACTAAAATTCCATACTGTTATGATTCTTGTTATGCATTTATATTGAACACAACATGATCACATATCATGATGATAACAATGACATAATGTGGCTCATAGATTCAGGGACAAACAGTCATATTTATAATACTAAAAAACTGCTAATTAATATTAGAAAACTTGAGAAAGTTTAAGGATTCTATACTTAGCGGATGTATCAATTAAAAAATTAGTAAAATTAGGAGATAGGAAACTAAATGAAAGATTAGTGTTAAAAGATGTCATGATAGCAAAAGACTTCAAATACAATCTAATATCAGTAGAAAAATTGATTAAAGATGAGAATATGATGTGCATATTTGATGAAGATGAATGTATTTTGTAGGAATGTAAATTGGTTAACAAATTTCAGCTTGGGAAGAAAATTGGAAAAAAAATCTTCTTTTCGTTATTGTTCTAAAGACATTTTTAATAGTATTCTTCTGAATTTTTCATCTCATGTTATTGATTGTATTAGAATTCATAAAAGTCTTGGTCATCCATCTCCTAAAGTGATGAATAATGTCTACCCTAGTTTGGGAAATAAGATAAACCATTGTGAAGTTTGTTCTATTTAAAAAATGTCAAGATTGTATTTTTCGGAAGGTTGTTATGTTTTAAAAAAATGTTTTGAACTTATTAATATTGATTTTTGGGGATTTATAAGGAATATTCAATAATTCAAGTTTCTTATGTGTTTACCATAATAGTTTATTATAGTATATGCACTTGAATTTTTTTTCTCAAAGATAAAACATATGTGTTTGAAATCATGAACTTTAGTGAAAATTTAATATTAATCTTCAGTTAAAATAATAAAAATTGATAATGGCATTGAATTTCTAAATTCAAAATTCAATTTTTTTAATTCTCTAGGTATTATTTATTCATAAAAAAAGGTGTTTAATGAAGTTGTAACTCTTTTTAATTACTTTATTTGATGATGTAACTTTTAAGTTATATGTTTAATAAAGTGTTTTATTATTTTTAAAATGTTTTTTTTTTTAATTTTATATGTACAATGAAGAAAACTATTACTTAAATGTGCATCATAAATAGAAAGGTAAGAAACAAATGAAAACATATTTGACAAATGATGAAGAAGATTAAGAAATATTTAAATAGATATGTCTTTATTTTTTTCTCAAATAACATAATTGAAATTGAGAGCTCATTCCAAGTTTTGTTTGTATATTAAATTAAGTAATTATAATTTAAATGAATAGATCAATATATATGAACCACTACATCATGTTGTGGAGAAGGCATCATACAGTCCTACTTTATTTTAATAATGTATAGACTTATAGTTAACTTATATATTATTAAAATTAAAGTGTTCAAATAAATAATAAAATTATAATAAAAAAAATATTAATAATACAATGTCTTAACCAAAATAATGTTTAAATATCATGAATGGTGTGCTCTTAAAATCTTAAGTTAACTCTTAAAATCTTACGATCTTAAATAAATTTTTAAATAGATAAACACTTACGATTCTAAATTTACGATAATAAGATTTTACGAGTTTATAAATAATTTCGATTTAAAGATTTCTTACAATTTTACGTTAAAAAAAATTATATTTAAAATTTTAAAAATATTATTATTTATTCAATTAAATAATTAATTTTATAAATATAATTTTTTTATAATGTTATTTACTTATTATTATTTTTGATTAATTTTATATTTAAACATATAAATTTTTAAATTAACTAGGTATAAAATAATTAATTATATATATATATTGTTTCTTTAAAATTAAACCCTTGCGATTTCAGGTAACTCTGGATTTTACGAGTTTATCACTCGCTAACGATTTTGTAAGATCTAGATTTTGACATGCTTTTTCTTCCTTGGAAATTGTGAAAAAAAATATTCTTTAAAATTTATTTGATGCTGGATTATTTTAATTTATGATGTTAATGTGTTTTTAATTAAATTATTCTTAATTTTGTTTTGTATAGAGAGAAGTAATAGGACAGAGAATGACATGTCATCACCTCAATAGTTATAAAAATGAAAAATGTAAGATAGAAAAAAAATATTTCAGCAAAATATATTGTGCCACGTCAATTTCTCTTTGAAATTTCCTTACCCAATCATTTCTCTTTTATATATAATTTGATTTTGTCATTTTTAATGGACAAAAATGATGAATAAATTTTTATATTTAAAATTAATAAATAAAAAAATCATAAGACTATTATAAAATAACATCTATATAAAATGTGACAAAATATTAAATTACTCCTTTGTATGAATTATTCACCAATAATTGAATAAATAGACGAATCTTTTTAACAAAATTTTTTAAATAAATGAATTTGGAAAATAATTATATAAATTTTATTATATTTATATAAATTTTATTATGACACGTTACAAAATTATAAAAATTATTTATAAGATTTACAAATTAATTGATTAGAAACATTACAATTTAAATAAAAGATTTAGTTTCTAATAATATCTTACAACCATCTTTTACCGTCATATAACCTATATATACACACTAAAGAGAACAAATCAAATAATAATATTTTTCTCTATACGAGTTATTTATCTTTCACTTGTTAGACTTGCTTTATTTTGGCGCTTAATTTTCTTTTTCCTACTTTATTTCCCTCTAATTGTTTAATTTTTAAGTTAGCGCTCAACTTTATTCTCCCTTTTTGTTTGTCTCTAATCACTTAATATTTTAGGATCGTCGTTTAACTTTCTTTTACAGTTCCCTCTAATTGCTTTATTTTTAAGGTCGGCCTCAAATTTCTTCTCATTTGTTTTATTTTTAAGGTGGGCGCTCAACTTTCTTCTCTCTATTTGTTTCTTCTAATCGCTTTATTTTTATGGTCGACTTTCAACTTTCTTCTCCCACTTTGTTTCCTCTAATCGCTTCATTTTTAGGATCGACACTCAACTTTCTTCTCTCACTTTGTTTCTCTCTAATCGTTTAACTTTTATGATCGGCATTCAACTTTATTCTCCATCTTTGTTCCTCTAATCGCTTTATTTTTAGGGTCAGAACTCAAGTTTCTTCTCTCATTTGCCTCTAATTACTTAATTTGTAGGGTCGGTGCGCTCAACTTTTTTTTCCCTCTTGGTTTCCCTTTGATGGCTTAGTATTTTTGGATCCGCGCACTTTTCTTCTCCATCTTTCCCTCTAATCGCTTAATTTTTTAGGTCGGCGCTTAATTTTCTTCGCAATCTTTGTTTCCCTCTAATTATTTTATTTTTTAGGGTCGGCGCTTAACTATCTTATCACGTCATGAAAAGGACTTCTTGACCGTCTGAATGTTTTCTTCAATTTCTTATCTTTATTTTGTGTGTTGTCTGTTGATATGGATTTTCAACCAAAAAAAGTTCTATTAATGAGAAACCTTAACTACTCATACTTTAAAGATGTTGATTATGAAAATTGTTATATTTCAATGCATTCTAATATATAAGTTTTTATACTTTGATTTTGTGATGAATTAAAGTTTCAACTTCTATTCATAGATAAGGATTCATCCAATCGATTCAAGGTTTAATGTCACACTATTCCTTTCGGTTTCTTTATTTTTCTTCTCTTTTTTTTAGATTCTTTATTTTCAAAATTTGTGTTTAGACTTATTGGATTTGTAATTCTTAGGGGAAAGTTTAATTTTTTTTTTTAATCATGTTTTGAATGAAGTTTGATGCTAGTTTGAAATTTCAATTTTTGTTATTAGAAATGCTAGTAAGAAAGTTTAATTTCCCTAAAAGTATATTGTGATAAGTATGGATTTTGATTTATAATCAAATTGGATAAAAAAAAATATTACAAATCGTAATCCAAAAATATTATAGAAATCTAATTTACTAAGTCTTCAAGATATTTTTCCAAATATGCTATCATTGTCATAATGACATAATCTCAAAAAATCTTATATATATAGTAGGCATACCATATCTATATATATATAATGATGCTTAATTTTTAATGTGTCCGGATTGCCGGGTCGAGAGCTGTGGTTAATTTGGATACTTGGGTCGAATTGTGGGTTTACCCGTTTTTAAATTTAAAACGGTTAAAAATAAAATTAAAAATGCTAGAGGTATGTTTCGAACTTGCAACCTAACAAAACAAGTACAACTTTTTAACCAACTAGGGTACAAAGACTTTATATATTAAATTCAAACACCAAATTTGATAAATGCGGGACGTTTTATTATTAATATAAGTTAACTTTTTAACTAACTAATATATAATGATGTTGAGTAAATGGATACTTGGGTTGGATTATGTGTTGACCCACTCATAAATTTAAAACGGTTAAAAATAAAATTAAAAATATTATCCGTAATTTTTTTTCACGGTTTTTTATATTATTACTTGTGCAAATGCACGGGCTAAATGCTAGTATGAAGTAAAATCACATTCAATAATAAGTCTAGTCTTCCAGGAATTGATTTTTTCAATTATTTTAACATTCTACATATTTCTCCTTTTCTAATAATTCACTCTTTTATGTTACAAAATATTAATTTTAGCCGCATGAAGTCTCAAATTTGATTCTCATTGAAAAACGTCATATTTGAGTTGATGAGTTCAAAAATGTACATCATTACTTCAGAAAAGTTATTTATTTTAAAATTATATATTTCAGACAAATGGATTGAAAAAAAATACTTATACTTTGTATATTTTTATTTTTCAGTTGAGCGAGAATCAAATATGATTGGATAAATCATTACTATGCATTTCAACGAATGGAACCAAGTAATAAACAATATTTTAATCCGATATAGGTAATTTATTATTTACTTGAAGTTGTCAATTTTTAATCATATTCATTTTTGTAAAACTAAGTATGTTTTATTAATGTTAAATTGTGTTTCTTATATAAGTTATATGTACAATAAATAAACTATCACTTAAATGTGCAGATCCAAATTGAAGGCCAAGAAACAAATGGAAGCATATGAGACAGGATGAAGAAGAAGAATATGGAATATTTTAAAATTAATGTATTTATTTTGTCCCAAATAAAATAATTGTGTTTTGTTTGTTTATTTACTTAAGAAATTAGAATTGTAGTCATCATTTTATTAGATAGATTATTCTCACTATAATTTGTATGTTTGAATTCGATCTATTGTTCTCAATAAAAAAAAAATCTACAAACATTTTAACTTAACCTCCAATTTTCACATAATCGAAATTATAAGGTTATGTTACCTTCCAAATATTTATATAATTATTTCAATTTTGGAAACTCTAGATTTTCCATTTTCTTTGAATTCTTATTGTGTATATAATCAGAGATTTTTCTCAATGAAATAGATAAGAAATTTCAATCATCCATTTTCCTTTGTAAGGCTATGGTCCGCCCAAATTTATTAAGGTATCTAAATTTACTCATTTTTTAATATTATATTGTTATCTTTAAATAATTAATTAACATATTTAAACTTATAAAAATAAATAATTTAAAATACAATATTTGTAACTAATAATTTTCAAACTTTTAAATATATTGTTTTAATATTTTATATTGGAAGTGCTATCCCCAAAATTATGAAAGGATTAGTAAAAAATTAAATTCCTTCAATTTTTTAATCTTTGTAGTCAATTAAAAGTATATGAAATTTAAAAAGTATGTATTTTAGTCATTTCTAAAATCTTAAATATTCAAAATAATATATATTTATAAATAAATATTTTAAAATAATATACTTATTAAAAAGTAAGAATTCAGACAGATTTTAACCTATCAACCCCTACCTCTTAACCAAAGAAACATTTGATCTGTCAAATATAAAATTTTGATAGAAAAAAAAATAAAATATTTTATTTTTAAATAAACAAATCAATCTTATTCATACTCAAAATATATTGATTAAAATTATGATGTACAAATAAATTTTATAGATGTAATTTGATATTTCCATTTTTATTAATAAATAAAATCGTTTTAAATTATTATTATGTTATCTTTTTATAATTAATTTTATTTGATTAATATCAAAATTTATTAAAATTAATTTTCAAACTCATCTCATATTCGGTTTTAAGGTATTAATTTTGTATATTCGATTTAAAATTATTAGAAATGAAAATTTGCATTCAATTGTTAAGATAAGTTTTTTATTTACTGATTAATTTTCTATATATAACTCCCAATTAATTTAATTAGAATTAATATTTTTTATAAAAATAAATAAGATAATTAGTGCATAAATTAAAATATTCAATTCATAAATTTGGGGAGTTAGTCGGTCATCTTTTATTAACTAGTATTACACCTCAGTCATCCTGATTATTTTATTATTATTATTATTTTATATATTCGAGGCTCATTTATACATATAAGTGTGAAAAATATATCTTCTCAAAATATTAATTTAAAAATAATTAAATAATAATTTATCGATTGATTCAATAATATGATCAGCTCCATGTCATTCACACATTATTATATATACATACATAATAGTTGTATACATCATTATTCGTAAAGTTGAAAAAGAATTTCCAATAGATTCAATTATAGATAGAATTATAGATAGAAGAGAGCACCTTATTTTCTTAGAATAAGCATTGAAGTCCATTCTCAAAGTACAATGTCAAATAACATGACAGTGGTTGATAGAAAGGAAAAACCCACGATAATGGAAATCTCATATAAATGGAGGCCAAACATGTGTGATTTTTACAATATTTTCCAACATATTAATACTAAATGTGCAAAAACAATTGAGGAAAAACAGAAAATCATAAAAGCCTAGAAAACAAAAAAGCAAGAAAATGAAACAAAAGAATCAGAAAGAAAGAACATATTGTGGAAGTCAAGGATAGTGATAAAAAAGACAAAATGAGGAAAATGCAGAGGAGAAAAGTAGGAAGGATTCTGGTAAAAAGGAAAGAAAGTAAAGGGAATAAAGGTGAAGAGAAATTTTTTTTTTCTAAAATGCGAAGGATCAGAATGGAAATAGAAGATGAACCTCGAGTTGTTGTTGAGGAAACTCAATAGGAAGATACTCAAAATTTCAAAATTGAAACAAAAAATTCTAAAGCCGATAAAAAAGATTCCAAAATCAATGTGGAGTCTAAAGATGAAGCCGAAGATAATGAAGATAAGAACACATAAATTCAAGTTGAAGATAACAAAGATAAAAACCCTAAAATACTTAGAAACAGTTTTTTCTATTAAGATCAAAACGGGCTGGTACAAAGAGAGAATTCTAAATGAGAAACAACAATACTCATCATCATCTTTAATATAATCTCCTTTTTTTTTGGAAAAACGACTTAACGTCAATTCATTAAAAATTCCAAAAAATGGGAAAAAAACCACAAGTTTAAGAGATCATTCTAGACAAGCTTAGAATGATTTTGAAGTCGTAACATTCTGAATAAAAGCTAAAAAACTAAAAATGTAAATGAATTATCTGATTACAATGCTTTCAATTCTAGTGAGTTTAAAAAACGGTAAATTCTAGTTCCTACAGATATTCCAGTTCTACTCCGTGCTTGAAATTCTTCTCCACGTTCCCGCGAGGGCACTGCAATTCGATACAATATCTTTCCATAACTCTTCAACTCTCTTGTGGGTTCTGCCATATACCCTTGCATTTCGTTCTTGCCAAATGTTATACACCACTGTTTCAAACCCGCACTTGAACACGCTTGTTGCAAATCTATTTCCCGTGCCTTTGAGTAGTGTTTCTTCTTTGATTTCATTCCATTCGCTCGAGAAACTGATCAGCTCCAGGCTTTTATAGAATTTGTCTCAAAGCTCCGAATCAATACAGCAGCTCCCGAATAGGTGATCTATGATTTATTCATTTCCTCTACATAGAAGACAACTCACATCTGGGATGCTCATATACTTACTGATACGATCACGAGTGTTGTGTCTTTCCCAGAAGGCAAGCCATAGGATGAATTGGTGTCTAGGATAATCTTCGTTGACCATACAAGATGAGCCCATTCTACTTTCTGCACTTTTTCCAGGATTACCTCCCATATTTTCTTCGATACCAGCTTTCCATTGTCCTCAGCTTTCCATTCATTAATATCATGTATGTCTTATAGTTGTATGTTACTTATATGATTAAGTATCCTTTGTCCTTCTAGATTTCTTCTCAAGAGTGAGTCTCAATTCTCGTCTTTAATGTCTCTAATTTTCGCTTCTGCGCAATCACTTCTGATACGGGTATTTTGAAACTCCTCCTTGTGGATGATAGGTTGGTTTTCGAACCAAGGGTCGTGCCAGAATAGAGTGTCTTTCCCGTCCCCTAGCCAGATGTCATAAAGATCTGCAATATTATTTCTTAGTTTAAGAATCTTTTTCAGAGACCAGCTCATACCTTCATAAATTTTGCAGGTCCAAATGTTGGTTTCGTATTTCATAAACCTCGTATGCACTCATTTGATCCATAGTGACTAATGATTGCACTCCAAAACCCATTTATGTTTGAAGGTGAGAGCCTTATTCCACTCGATACAGTTCTTCAAGCCGATGCCTCCCTCGTCCTTCGGTTTGCAGAGAGCGGTCCATTTGACTTTCTTTCCTCCTCTTTTGTTACAGCCCTAGATAAAGTTCATCATCAGTGTGTCGAGCTCCTTCATTACCTTCTTCGGAATGACCATCTGCTGCTCCCAGTAGCCAACTATGCCCATGACCACGATTTTGATAAGTTCGATCCTCCCTACATAAGAAAGTTTTTTTTTGCCCAGTCAGATATCGTGTTTTTTACCTTTTCAATCAGCGACTTGTAGTGTGAGATATCGATCTGCTTTGCGGTTCACGAAAATCTTAAGTACCTTACGGGAAAGTTGTCTTCCTTGATGCCCATGATGTTGAAGATGTCATACTTTGTTTTGTCCTTCACACCTCCATAAAATGCAACACTTTTGCTTTAATTAACAATTAAACCTGTAACCTCAGAAAAGAATGTTAGTGCAACCCTAACAGTTTTAATGGAATCAATGTCTGCGTGCGCTAGAATGAACAAATCATCAGCAAAGCATAAATGGGTTATCTCCTCTACCTCACAGAATGGGTGAAAGATGTATGGACGATTCTTTCGGAACATCGCAAAAATACTCTCAAAGATCGCCATGATAGCAACGAATAGGTAAAAAGAGAGGGGGTCCCCTTGCCTTACCCCGTTTTCACCCTTGAAATAGTCTTTGTGGACTCCATTGACGCTAACAACAAAGTAGAATGATGAAACGCACTGCTTAATCTATTCAATAAAAATCATAGGAAAAGCAGATACAACCAGAAAGTCCCAAATGGTTTCTCATCTAACAGAGTCGAAAACTTTCTTGATATCTATTTTGAAAGCCACTCTCGGGGATATTTTCTTTTTCTCGTAGCCTTTTAAAAGGCTCTGCATTTGAAAAATATTATGAGAGATTTTCCTACCGGGGATGAATGCAGATTGGTTAAGATTTATAATTTTTTCTATGACATTTTTAAATCGTTTAGAAATAATTTTTAATATTATTTTATAAATCACATTGCAGTAGGAAATTGGTTTGAAATCTTGTACTTTCTTGGGTATCGTAGTTTTAGGGATCAAGGTTAGGACCGCTGTATTCCATTACTTTAACATTTTCCTGTTCTTGAAAAACTCCAGAACCCCATCAGTAACGTCTTTACCCAAAACCGACCAATTGTCTTTGAAGAACTGTGCATTAAACCCATTAAACAGAGCTTCTTTAACCTCAACCCTCGTGACCACCCTTATCAACTCGCGACTATCTTCTGCATAAATTTTCCTATCAATAATTTGATACAAGGTATACAGGTGACTTTAATGCTGCTTTCTTGTACCCATAAGTTGCTTATAGAAATCAATAGCCAAATCTTGTACACCCTTTTGACCCTAAACATATTCACCATCATCATTCTTCAGCCTGTTTACACTGTTTCTCATGTTTCTAGCCTTACATTTTCTATAGAAGAAAGTTGTGTTTTTGTCACCCAACGAGAGCCAACTTTGTCTTGACTTTTGTCTAATAAAATTATCTTCAAGCATATTTAGCTTCCTGAAGTTTTCAAACGCATCCCTTTCTGTTTTATTGAGTTGTTCATTACTATCATTCCTTAATAACCTTTTCTGAACTTCTTCCAGTTCTTCTCTAGCAACCAGAACTCTATTGGAGATATTGCTGAACTTCTTCTTGTCAAAACTTTGGAGATGATTCTTCAAGAGCTTAAGCTTCTCAGAAACCCTATACATGTTGGATTCCCTGACATATGTAGACCATACGCTTTTGAGAATACCCTTGAATTTGTCGTTTTCCATCTAGAAATTGAAAATTTTAAAGGGTCTTTTGAACCTTTTTTTCATTTTCTCAGAACAATTTAATCGGACAGTGATCAGATATAACCAGATATACAATCTCTTTTTATCGTCAGGGGAAGGGGAAGAAGAATGGGAAGAAGGTCTCTCAATGAAAACAGATGGCATGGCAAAATGCTAGGGTGAGATAGTTAAGTTTGAATGTAGTCTTTTTTGTTTTTAATCTCTGTGTTTTACAATGTATAAATGTTACCAATCAATTTTTTTTAGGGTCTTTTGATTTTTCATAATTAATCAAAGCTAGAGTTTGTCTAGCTTTGATTTCTAACTCTCACACCTTAGAGTTTTTAATGAAATGATTTCTAACCGTTTAAAATAAAACTATGACATAAAAAAGCATTATCAATTATTTATCTTTATTCTGGTGACAAAAATTACGGTGTCTATTTTCACAATAGGATAATAAATTTTAATTTTTTTTTTATGTAAATATTACAAAAATATTGTTTATCAAAATAAATATCAACTATTTTTTTTAAATTAAATTCAGAAAAATACAACAATCAATATAGTCGGTTACTTTTCAAATTTTTAGAAGTGTTAAAAAATATATTAACACTTAATTTTAAATATTTAATAACTTAAATATTTAAAAATAAAAAAAATTAAATTAACTAAACAGAATAATCTTGTTTAGAAAATTAGAATAGCTTGTTTAACTTTTTTTTTTCATTCTTAAATTAAGTTTGATATTTTAGTTTTTTTAACTTATTTTCATTTAAATATGTAAAAATAAATAATTATAAATATATGTTATAAAACAGATTTATATTAAATAATTTTTAATATATTAAATTAAATAATAAGTCAAATTATAAACATGGATATTAATATATAAAGATAAAAATAATTATTATTTTTTAAATAAAATATATTTTAATAAATAAATTTGATAAGAAATTAAATCAAATTAATAATATTTAATTATATAAGAGTTCAAAAAAAGAACTCAACTAACAAGATATTTATTTTTTCAATAGATTCTTTTTATGGCAAGTTTAAATATTTTCAAACAAATAAATTCAACCAATTAATTTAAGATTCTATTAGTAAAAGTCTGGTGTAATAGTATAATATATATAGTTGAAACTTAATGATAATGCTTATATATACCAAATTGTGTAGTCCTATATTTTGCAAGCCTATAAATCTAAAATAATGCATTTGATGTCTTTTAATTCAATTTTTTAAAATAAAAATAATTTTTTTTGAATTATTCATCTCAAATAATTTGATTACCAAATAAATACCCACACAAAACAAAACATATACTATAGTTCATCTCCCAAATAAATAAATAAAATCCCCAAGACCTAGATTCAGTCCAATACAACTTCCAATCATTGCATCTTCTTCGTGGTTGCATAAATTTTTATTTAAACCTTATTAGAATGATGAAATTGGAAGATTAATATTATAAATCATTCAATTACAATTAATTAATACTTATTCTCTCTTGTTGAATGATCCCCTCTTCAACATTTCCCTATATCTCAATAAAGACTCCAGCCTCTGCAACTTTAATTGCTGTTTAAGCCTGTTATTATTAGAAATAAATAAAAAAATTATTTTTTGGAAAAATTATTTTTTTAAAATATTAATAAAGATAATTGAATCAAAGACTTATTAGTTTGTTTGGTTAATCAATACTTGATTGGTTAGGTTGCAAGTTTAAAACATATATTTGGCATTTTAATTTTATTTTTAACCGTTTCAAGTTTATGAGCGGGTCAATCTACGATCCAACCCATGTATACATTTTGTCTCACATATATTAAAATTAACCACATCTCTCGACCCGACAATCCGAGTACTTTAAATTTAAATGTGTATATATATATTAGCTATATAAAAAGTTAGACTTATATGATTAAAAATGTCTCATGTTTATCAAATTTATAATTGAATTTATAATATAAGCTTTTATTAACTTAGTTGGTTAAAAAGTTTTAATTAGTTGGTTATGTTGCAAGTTAAAATCATATTTTTAATATTTTTAATTTTATTTTTAACCATTTTAAGTTTTTGAGCGGATTAACTCATGACCAAAATATATATTTTGTCTCACATGTATATTCAAATTAACCTCGTCATATATATATATATTTAAAACTTAAAGAATTTCATCTTCTTAAAATTGGCTTATTCTGAAAAAATATATATATATATATTTCACTTTAATTTATTATTATAGGATCAGCACGACTAAGAGTCCAGCCTCCGTATTGACCGGACATCCAGGCCCGTGGACCCTGGGCCTAATCCGACCCAAACATGCTTGTTCAATCTAATTCACGACCCAAAAACCTGCCTAAGGCCATTTTTTTTTTTTTGAGATTTTTAATATCTAATTGTTTTTTAATAATTAGAACCCTAAACTATTTTTGAAAATTCAAAAAAATAAAAATGATTTAAAAATATTTTTAGAATATCTTAATAATAAATATTTTAAGAAAGGTTTTTTTAGTTTATTTTTAAATTTTAAAACCTTAACCTGATATTTTTATTTTTTAGGTAATTTTAGTGGATAATTTTCGACATCAATTAGATCTCGATAAATTAAGTTTATGTACGTATACAAATATTTTAAGAATGAATTGACTACTCATTAATCAAATAAATAATGTTTTTAATTAATTTAAATTAAAGATTTTTATAATCAAATTATGATTTAATTATTCTAAATTCAAAAAAATATTTAAATTTAATCATAAAATATAATTAATTATAATTATTATCTTTGAAATATAAAATAAAATATTTTCAACTATGTTATTATTTTCTATTTTATCTTAAATAAATATTATATCTCTCATTTCTCTGTATCATATTAACTATTTAATAAAAATAATTGGGATAAGAAATTTGAAAGAGAATGAGCCAGAAATTTACCTTGCGCAATTTGATTGGCAGACAAAATAAAAATAAAAAATTATATACTTTCTTACTCAACTATTCTCTTCCTCTCATTCTCTTCCCTTCTCATTATTTAAATTCAAATTAATATTTATTCAAGTTTATTGATAATATATTTTTATTTTATTTATGATAGAATTAAAATTTATTATAAATAAAATAAATATTTAAGAGATCAATTAATTCATTCTAATTCGATAAAATAAAATTGACACATAATTATTAAATTTTAATGTGTTTTGTATTATTATATTTTTAATTACTTATATTTTTAATTATATAAATCATTTAAATTTATAATTATATTATATATATATATATAATATATATATAATATATTTAAATTTGTGATATAATATATTATATAAATGAGGTATACATAGAAATAATTTATATGTATTAACTGACGGACCGTCCTTCCCGAACCTTAAAATAAATAATTATATATATATATATATTTTAATATTATATATAACTCTTAATCTAGTTGGCTTTGTAACTTAAAAGTGAGAATGAAGTTAGGGGATCAAACTTAGCCTATCTTCAATTTTTAATAATTATATTATTTTAATTTTAAATATAATTTTATTAAAATAATTATTATTAATATTTTATTTTATATTAATAATATTTTCTAATATATAAATATTTATAATAATGCATAAATTTTAATTAATATATAAATAAGATTTATTTATATAAATAAAGTATAAAAAATTATATATAAAATCATATAATAATATTATTTATTTTAAAATTATTTAATAATTATACATTATTTTTTATTTATTTCAATATAATTAATAATACAAATTACTTATAAGCCTAAAATATAAAAATTAAAATAATAGTAGTGTTTTATATTTTTTAATTTTAAACTATTTAAAATTTTATAAGAAAATTTATATTAATATTAATAAACAAATTAAAATAGTTATATTGGTTTGGTTCGGTATCCAGGACAAGCCCAGAAAGCCGATGGGATAGGCAGATCCACCACAGTCCAATTCTTATTTTAAAAAAAATACTGTAATATTTTTTCATTTTTTTTTCATTTTAAACAGTAACTTTTTTTAATTTTTCTTTTTCTTTTTTCTTTTTAAGTATGATCATCACAATCTAATTGTTTTATATTATTCTTTCCTAATTTTTTAATTTAATATATTTTTTAAAATTTTTATAAACTATTTAAATTAATATATATTCTTATAAGAGAAATGATTAGGTGAGGGAAATTGTTGAGGGAATTTGGTGAGGGAATGACTTGGCATTATCTTATTCGCTAAAAAAATTAAATAATTTCTCTTTTTTCTCTCTTTCCTCCCACTTTTACATTTTCCAATGATGTCAAGTCATTCTCTCACCAAATTTCCTCACCAAATTCTCTCTCTCTATCACTCCTCTTCTTATAAATTATATAAACTTCTTATACTTATAAATTCTACCTAATATACTCTAATTTTATTTAATTTTTTTCTAATTTTTATTTAGTTCTCAAATTTTCTAAGGTTATTTTTTTAATCATCTTTTAATTTATATACTTAAATATTTTATTATAACTATATTGATTTTTTAAATTAAATATTTAGTAAATTAGTAATTAATATGTTATTATTAATACTTAATGCTTATGATAAATTTTAGTTATTTAGTATCAATCCAAGGAAATTAGAAATTTGGTTTTAAAATACTTTATCTCCGTTATTTAGAAACTAGTAATTAATATGATAGTTATTAAATTATAAGTTTATAAATTAGGATTTAAAATTATGTTATATATAAATAATGTCATAACATGTTTGTTTAATTACTATTTGTTAATTTTTATAAAAAAAAATTAATTAATTTAATATATGTATTTTTTGAGTTATGACGAAGAATATAAATCAAAATAGAGTGAGGTTTCGTCCATTTCAAAAACAAACTTCTATATCTTATAATAGAAGAATGAAACGACGAAATGATGCATGACAAAGTCATTGGTGCGCTCGATTTCTAAATTATTCAATGCAAAAAATCAAAGTTTTATCCCTACGAGTTCGAGTCTTAGAGATAAAGATATAAGTGATAGAGAAAATGACACTATTAGAAATAAAAAAAAAATAAGTGATGAAGAAAATAATGTCATTAGAGATGAATGTGATAATGAAGAAGATGATACTTTTCAATATGAGGTTTTGAACCACCTACAAAGGATAATATTAGAGATTAATGTATCAATGAAAAAATGAGTACCAAGGTGTTAATGAAGAAAATGAAAAAGAAGAAAAATGTATTGATGGAGAAAATGATGAGGAAGAGGAAGAGGAAGAGGAAGAGGAAGAGGAAGAGGAAGAGGAAGAGGAAGAGGAAGAGGAAGAGGAAGAGGAAGAGGAAGAGGAAGAGGAAGAGGAAGAGGAAGGTGTTAACGAGGATTATGAGGATAAATGTGTTATTAAAGATGTGAACTACGATCCGAGAATGTGAGGAAGTATTTACGACAAAATGAAGATAATGTTAGTTGTTCGAGGTCCAATTAAGATCATAAATGAAAATAATGTATTTCCAAACGAAAGTGTTCGAGGTAGACATTTTTCATCTTCTCTTTATTTAAAACAAAAATTTTGTATGTATAAATTAAAAAATGTGGGTCTAGGGCAGCCCAATATTGCGGGCCGGCACTGTCGGTATCTTGAGTGTTTATTCACTTGATAATATGTGCTTATCACGTTTTTGTATTTTTGTTAGTTTTATATTTTTTATTTTTTTTATATTCTCATAAAATTAAGCTGAAATCTATTAAATTAGATTTTTATATTTTTTTATATAGTTAGTGTTTTATAAATTTGTTTTTGTGTTGCATTTGATGAAAAATTTATTGGGAATTATAAGTGAGTTGTCACTTTACCTACAAAGAGGAGATCAAAATATAGTTCAAGCCATGTCATTGATTGCGAGTTCGAAAAATCAATTACAAAAATTTAGAGAAGATGGATGGCATGATATTTTGGACCAAGTTAACAGTTTTTGTCAATTACACTCGATCTCGATACTTGATATGAATGAGCATATGATAATTGATAGCAATGGTAGGCGGTAGGGATGGAAATGGGGCGGTTCGGGCCGGGGAATGCATTTACCATCCTCGTACCGTTTTTGTTTCGGGGATTTTTTTAATACCATCCCCGTCCCGTTCGGTTTTATTCGGTTTCAGGGAATCCCCGCGGGACACCATTAATAAAATATTTTTAAAAAATAATAAAATTGTAAAATAAAATTATATAAACGGATTTTTTTAATATAATATATATTAAAATATATTGAAAGTTTATATTTTTATAAAGAAATTAACTTAAAAACTCTTATAAAATATAGTGAAGAAATAAATATAATGGTGATTTAATATATTTAATTATATTTATAGTGTTCGGAGAAGAAACGGGGTGAGATCGGGACGGGTTCGGGGCGGGGGGACACAAATACCATCACCGCCCCATTCCTGTTCGGTTTCAGGGAAAAACCGTCCCAAACGGGGCAATTCGGTTCAGTTTTCACAGGGCGGTTTCAAATTGCCATCCCTAGTAGGCGGAGAGGAAAAGAGGAACTCATCACTAATCTTTATCATTATCGTGTAGAAATCTTTTTTCAAGTATAATAAAAATTATTTCTTATCTATTAATAGTTATTATTTCTTATCTATTAATAGTTATTATTTATTATTTAATGCTAGGTTGTTGACTTGATTATGCAAGAAATGAATAATCGTTTTTCAGAAGTTAATACAGAATTACGTTGATGCATATCATGTCTTCATCCCAGAAATTCATTCTCCCAATTTGATATTCGTAAACCCATTCGTCTTGCTGAACTTTATCCCGAGGATTTCATAGGCAATGATTATTTATTTTTGGAACAACAACTTTGGGCTTACTTATTTAATTTGCGGGATGATCCTCAATTTTCTTCAATTGAAGATTTGAGAATTCTTGTTTAGAAATTGGTTGCAACAGAAAAACATATAGTCTTTCCATTGGTTTATCGATTGATAGAGTTGACTTTAGTTTTACCAGTTGCAACTGTATTCGTTGAAAGAGTTTTTTCTGCAATGAAGACCGTGAAGACTGATTTGCGTAATCGAATGAGAGATGAATGAATGAATGATAGTTTAGTTGTATATGTTGAGAAAGATATTTTCTCAACAATTGAAAATGAGCCAATATTGCAATATTTTCAACAAATGGAATCTCGTAGAATAAATTTGTCTTCTTTTGTATTCACTCATGAAAAAGAATAACTTAGTAATTGTGCTTATTAGTATTTTGTAATTGTGTTTGTAAGTATTTTTATTTAATTACCAAGTAAAATTTTAATTAAAAAATATATTTATTTGATCGCCAAAAAAATGCTACGTTACTATGTATTGGGCCCTCGAAAAAATATTTATGGGTCCCTGATCAAACCAATTGGACCTATTTGAAAAAAAGAGATATATATAGTTCCATAATTATTTGAGGGGTTTATAGGGATTTATTACAAATAATATATTGTTAAATAAAAAAATAAGATATTTGAGTTTTTAAAATTTTAAATTACTATAATGTTTTTTATTATTTAAAATTAAAATTTTATAAAGATAAAATAATAATAATTTGTTGATAAAAGGAGTGATTTGATGGTTAGTTGGGTGACATGAACAGTAACTTCTAAATGTTTTTTAAATAGATTTAATATGTTTTATTTAGTATAAAATTGTGATCAACTATATTTGTTGAGCTTGTGATCTCCAATTTGATTAACAAATATATTTTATTTGGTGTCTAATTATTAGTGGTCCCTAGTTTCAGGGTAATCTAATTAAAATAATTTGTTCTTAATTATTTGGGAATTTGTTATACAGACACATTCATCTGTATACTTATTTAGAATTTTCATTTAAGTCCTTTTTGAAGGATTACTAGCTTAATAAATTAAGGAATACAAGTACACATTATTATTATTACATTTTTAATGATATATATTTTGGGTAATTATTATTACATTTTTAATGATATATATTTTGGGTAATTTGAAGGCAAGAGATTATTCTATAGAAACAAACATTTTATGGTATACTTTGACAAGTCGTGTACAAATTGTGAGAATTCATTAATTCTATTGAGAGAGATCTAATTAAACTTAAAAGTCAGAATGAAATTAATTTTGGAATTTAGATCCAAACTCAGGTATTTCCAAACAAGACATGAATTTAATAATCATGGACAACTAAAATGAAAAATCGAGATTTGAATTATGTAGGTGAGAATATCCGAAAGTTGAATGTCAAACGAGTTTAGATATATTTAGATATGTCGAAGAATGACCTAATGGGCCAAAAGGCCCATTAAGAAAATTAGGTTTTTGGGAAGAATGATCTCTATAAATAGAGATAATCCCCAGTACCCTAAACACACATATTCCAAGGGAGGCGATACACTACAAAACCTAAGCCGCCGCCGCCACCTCTATTTTAAAGTCGATCACTTCTAGTTGTCGTGTGTCGATGCAGTCGCTGCAGGTGAGAAACTAGATCGATTGTGCATGTGTGTCATCGATCAATTAAGTTGTTTAAAAGTTGTGTTTTCAATCTATTTATATGCCTTAGTGTTTTGAAATGATACTTTGTTGTTTGATACTATTGTAATCTAATCAAAATTCAATGATTGAGTCAATTACATGATGTGTTTGTCTAATAATTTCAATTTGAACAGTACTAACATGATTTCCATTCAATTATATCCAGATATTGAATTCTGATAAATCCTTCCATATTTTTTAAACTCTATATTATTTATTGAAGTATTTCTATTCTCACATTCATTACCTGATTTCTGGTATGGAAGTATGATGTACATAATTATCTTGTACGAGGTCAAATGCTAATATCATCTTCATTTATCCATTTAATCAATTAAATAATATTTCTTTCATTATGGAGAATTGGTTTTCAATGATTTCATGATTCCACATTTTATTATTTTTTAATAATTCATTAACTTTTTTTTTATCTATTCTCAGGTACACAATTTTGTGACAAAATGTTTATCTTAAAAAATTATTATTTTAATGTCTCAAGTTCGATTCCCATTGAAAATTTTCAAACGATTCAGTTTCACTTTGGAACAATACTTGACGACGAAGGTAAACTTTGAGGCAAAAATAAGAAGGAAACATTCTAAAACAAGATTAGAAAAGTCTTTTGGCTTCTCCTCTGATACATTTTTGTATTTGCTTGGAAAAATAGGAAAAAAGATCCTTTGGATCAAATCTTGTAGCTAAGGTGCCCGACAATAAAAAAACTCGCATCTGACATTGCTAAGGTATTCCATATCTACCATTCATGCATACATATACATATATGAGATTTTGATTCTAATTTTTTTTTTATTGAATTTGTAACTCCTCACATCTCTTTATTATTAGGTTATCATAAGCAGAAGGGTAATTAGAAGACTGGAGGATCTTTTTAATATATATATGTTTTACTTGAAGTTGTATGTTTTTTTTATATGTTTGATTGTTTGTAAAATAAAGTATATTATGTCTCATTGTTTGTAAACAAAGTAAATTTTATTAGTGTTAAGATGTGTTGCTTATGTCATATGTGAAATGAAGAAAATTATGTTGTCAAATGTGCAGCTCTATGAGATTGATGAAGAAGAAGATTAATTAAGGAATGGTATTCAATCCAAGTCCTTTATTTGTTTGTTTGTTGACTTAAGGAATTGAAATTATGATTTTAATGGATGGATGGATTTTTATGTTTCAATTCAAATCAGTTTAATTTTAATGTTATCTCCAAACATAATAACTGTATTTTAATTTAAACTATAATTCTTACATAATTGAAAATATAAGGTTGTTATTTGGTTAAAATGCAATTAAAATTTAAAATGAAATTGAAGTTTAATTTCAAATTTTTTTGTTTGTTTGTTAACTCAAAATAATAAATATAATTTCAATAAAAAAAATGAATTTATTTGATTTTAAATTCTAATTCTGATTTTTTAATTTCTGAAAAAAATCTAAAATTATAATTTCATTTCATTTAAATATTACCAATTACCATTAATTTACCAATTAGATATGTAATTATATGACTAATGAAACATAGTGTATCACCTAGTTATGTGTAAAAAAAATGACCCATTTAAAAACAACTTACATTTTTTGTTTCTGAAATTGAATACTTCAGATATAAAATGTCAATAAAATTTTTAATATACATTTTTGTTAAATTTTATTTTTAAACTCGTTCTAATTTAGATTCATATTAGCTAATATATCTGAAGAAAAATAGTTTCTAAAAATATCATGTATCTTAAAAGTAAATATATGTTTAACTTAACAGTATTAGTGTATAACACCGGCCAATTTATTAAAAATAGTTAGATATTTTATTAAATTTGTTATCATTTTAAAGATAAAATCTTGTAGCTTAGTGGTTTAATTATGAGTTCCAATCTCGCCCACGAGGCTATAGAGATTAACATCTCTTTTTTTTCATAAGCTTTTTTAATTGGGATTAATATATTTTTTTATACAGATCATGACATTTATTGTAAAACTATATGTTAAGTGAAAAATTTGGAAGAAAGAATTATGTGACCAATTAATAACTTAAAATTTTTTTTAATCTATATTTCCTCTTAGTTCTTCACTTTTTATTTATTTTATTTTTATAGTACTATATCATTCTTTTCACAATTTCCTCTGTCTATCACATTTCTTAATCAAAAAGTGCTAAAAGATATTAAAATTAAGAAGGAAATAAATAACAACTCCTCTCTTTTGATGTTCCAACCACATCACCAATTAAGGTAAAATTAAGGTAATATATGTAGTTATAGAGCTTAAAAATTATATATATATTTTTTTTATTTTTGAGTTTTTAATAATCTCTTTACTCACTCTTTATCTTCTCATCGTAAAGGTGAAAACCTCATTTTCGATTACTCATTCATCACTAGCATTGAGGGGAGAAAATCTCCTAATCAGTTACAACCGCTTTGTAAACATGTCTGTTGTATCTTGGAGAAGAAACCTCAATTATAGCCGCTTCATTATCTTGAATATCACAATTGAGGATAAGTGAGATACTCTTAAGAACACTCACACCCTGTAAAAAGGAAATGATACTATTTAGGGCCGTCTCGTTCATTTTTAGGGCCTAGGGCGATCTAAGATTTGGGACATAAATTTTGAATTCACTAGTGAGAGAAGGATTTTAGAGAGAGAGAGCCGAGTAGAAAGAAACATAAAACCTAATTTTTTTTATAATACTGCATAAAAAAATTGGGCCTTCTTAATTTTGGGGCCCTGAGCGGTGGCCATCTTGCCCACCCTAATAGCCTTATGTTATAGTAAACGCATTTGCTGCCTAATCATATTTATTTATATGTACGAGGTGTTTTTGTCTTTAAATTATCAAATATATATAAATATGATGTAATCCCCTCTTCGAGTCTAGCGGCAATAAAAAGTGGATACTAACCCTAAGTTTTGGGTTTGAGTCCGTCAGACATCAAATTCTGCACCTAGTTAAATGGTTAAGTGTGTTTACGGGCTACATACTTAATCTTTTGTCCTATTTAATTTTATATAAATATGATGTTTCAAAGAAAAATAAATAAATAAGAAAACAAAATTACCGAATTGAATTGAATGTCTTATTCAAAACAATATTTGTTAAACACATATAATTGAATTGAATTGAATTACGTGTGTTGAAGTTTATGATAGATATATGTCTCTTATTTACAAAGAATCTAGTAGTGAATCAGCATTTGAGTCACTACGCAATTGCGTAAATTTGATAAAAAAAAAAAAACTTGAGCTATTAACGAGTTCAAAGTAAAAGTGGAGAGAATTATCTTTTAGATTTGGAGAGAAATAGATGATATATCATATAGTGTTGATAGATTGTGGATGGGATAAAAAGATATTTATATTTTAAAATAATAAATGGTCATAAAATAAAATAAATCATTAATTCTGGATCTAACTACTCATCTTGATTGCTTCTTCACCCGCTGCTTATATTTCTTATTTATTAAGAAAAGAAAATATGACATGATTTTCAAATTTCTAATAAATAAATAACAATAAACTCATAAAAGGTTAAAACGACGATATTAATATATTCACTTTCTTAATTTTTCTAAAATCATTCAAATGTTAATAAAATAATTATGAAATTAATTATAATAATTTAATTATTAAAATAAAATTATACTTAATTCACGGAATTAACTTAAATTTTCACTTTTATTCATTAATGAAATTTATGAATTAGTTTAAATTTTAACCATTTTTTATACTATTTTTTTTAATTAAGGGGAATTAACATGCCATCCACCGATTTACTCGGTTTCAATTCAAAGCTCTTACCGTTCCTCACACTAATAAAAATTAAAATATTAACCCGATAAAAATATTTATATTTTAAAATAATAAATTGTCATAAAATAAAATGAATCATTAATTCTTGATTCAACTACTCATCTTGATGGCTTCTTCACCGCTGCTTATATTTCTTATTTATTAAGAATAAGAAAATATGACATGATTTTCAAATTTCTAATAAATAAATAACAATAAATTTAAAATGACAATTAACGACATTAATATATTCAATTTCTTAATTTTTTTAAAAAATCAATAAAATGTTAATAAAACAATTATGAAATTAATTATAATAATTTAATTATTAAAATAAAATTATATTTTAATTTACGTTTGAATTTCATATGAATTTTATTTCATTTTAACCAAAATTCTCATTTTTATTCATTAAAGAAATTTATGAATTAGTTTAAATTTTAACAATTTTTTATACTATTATTTTTAATTAAGGAGAATTAACATGTCACACACCGAAATGCCCCGCTTTAAGCACTTACAATTCCTCACAAAGCACTTACAATTCCTCAAATTAATAAAAATTAAAATATTAACCCGATAATAGATATGTGTAACCCTTTAAACATTCCTTTAAGAAATCATGTAACTTTACTAGCTAATTAATATACTCAATGTCCTTGAACTATCCTGCATTTTGGATAAATGATTACACACTATCATGTATAATTTTTCATGATACATGTCAAACTCTCATTGTTGTGTCCTTTTTGATAATGAAACACACACCTGATTTTGTGAGTGGTCTAAAATTAGGCAGTGTAGTTCTTTTGAAGCGTACCCACTTCTCCATCACATAAGTGATCTTTTTGCTCATAAAGAATAATTAAAAACAATATGTTTATCCTCGTCAAAATATATATTGTTTTAATATAATATTAATCTACAACAATAATCTTTCAAGTTAGTATAATTAGGTTGTCCCATTGAAGTTAGTTTTTGGGATCTCCAATTTACATAGGTTGAGTTTTCCTTCATACAAACTTATAGTAGACTCGTGTCTTAAAAGACTTTTAAACTAATTCTCTATTCAATCGTTTGGTTAGTGGATCTACAATGTTAACTTTGACTTGACATAGTCTAATGTGATAACTCTATTAGAGAGTATAATCTAATGACATTGTTTCTATGACGTGCGTATCTAGACTTACCAGTTACCATTGACTCTAAGCTTGTCCAATTTTAAATTACTATCAAAATAATTTGAAATTTTTGTTGGAATATTCTTAAAATCTTGAAATTCTTCTAAAAAACTTAATAGTCATTCATACCAACGTTCTTTTGTAAAAAAATTATGTCTTCGTGTCATATCCACTTGGCTAACTAGTAGACAAAATGTCTTTGAACTATTCATTCTTCGTGTCTTAATGCAATTACAGGTCCTGGTTCTAAAGTTTCTAGAATTCAAAGATCTATAGGACGGGGAATACTTGGCCCATATGAAACAAGCAAAATTGGATCTGATGGCACTCCAATAGGTCGTGAGTTCACTCTTCATAATTCTAGGAATGCAAGTAGGAACCGAAAAAGCAATATCATCAAAATTCGAAATGACCCAATCCATGAGCTTAGAGCCACCTTTCGAGATAATGAACAGGAGAATCCAGGACAAAAAAATATTGAAAAACTAACAAGCAATAAGGAAGTTCTTGAGAATGGACTGAGAAATCTTGGATTTTGTAAAATCAAAAGATCAAGTGTAGAAGAAGACAATTTGGTCTTGAATAAGGCAGTGAGCCTTGATTTTGAGGTAGGGCGAATTAAAATCGATAACAGACATGAATCCAGTAATGAAGAGGTTTAAAGTGAGAAAAGACCTACTAAAGAAGAACAAGCTTAAAATCAAAGACAAGGCAAAAAGATCCTGGATCCAGAAACCACTGACTCTATAACGAGAGAAGATGAGATCTACATGAGGCAATCCCCACTCAATGATAATAGAATTCCATGTAATCAAGTTGTAGCCATTGAGGATAGCGAGGAAAGTGATGCTTACGATTTCTCTGATGAAGAGGTCCGTGACCGTATAGAAAGTCAGAAACCCAACACTTATATTCATTCATGAATATAGTGACATGGAACATAAGGGAACTGAATGACCCTCTAAAATGCAAAGAAATCAGGAGGATCATTGAGAACCAGAAGATCAATATTATGTGTATTCTTGAGACAAAAGTCAAAAGACGGAACATTGAGAAGGTTAAAAAATTGTGTATTGATAAAAGGTGGGAAATCATTCACAGCTCAAATGATAAAACAGGCAGAATCTGGGTTATCTAGGATAACAAAGTTGCTGAGGTCAAGGCTCTCTTTTCGAATGATCAAGCAATCCTGGTGGAGGTCAAAGACAAAATCACATGAATCGTGTTTAATCTCGTTATTGTCTATGGTAGCAACTCAAGCACTAACAGAAGACTTCTCTGGAATTGTCTTAGAAACTTGATCGGTAGTGATACATCTTGGGTTGTCCTCGGTGATTACAATGTAACCAGAAACGAATCTGATCGTAGCTCAGAATCTGAAAAAACTCAGGATATGATTGACTTTAATGACTGCATCAGAGATATGGGTTGTATCGAGCCTACAAATTCTGGGAATTTATTCACTTGGTCTTCTACGAGAGGGAATGAGCAAATTAGAAGAAGTAGAATTGACAGATGTCTGGTAAATGAGAACTAGATTAACCAATTTCTGAGAAGTCAACTTCACGTTCTGAATCCGGGTATATTTGATCACTGCCCGATTAAATTGTTCTGGTAAAAGGAAGAAAGGTTCAAAAGGCCCTTTAAAATTTTCAAATTCTGGATGGAAAACGACAAATTCAAGGGTATTCTCGAAAGCGTATGGTCTATAAATGTCAGAGGATCCAATATGTATAGGGTTTCTGAGAAGCTTAAGCTCCTGAAGAATCATCTCCAAAGCTTTGATAAGAAGAAGTTCAGTAATATCTCCAATAGAGTTCTGGTTGCTAGAAAAGAACTATAAGAAGTTCAAAAAAGGTTATTAAGGGATGATAGTAATGAACAACTCAATGAAACAGAAAGGGATACGCTTGAAAACTTCAGAAAACTAAGTCAGCTTGAAGAGAATTTTGTTAGACATAAATCAAAACAAAACTTGCTCTCGTTGGGTAACAAAAACACAACTTTTTTCTACAGAAAATACAAGGCTAGAAACATGAGAAATAATGTATACATGCTGAAAAATGTTGATGGTGAATATGTTAAGGGTCAAAAGGTGTACAAGATTTGGCTATCGATTTCTATAAGCAGCTTATGGGTACAAGAAAGCAGCATCAAAGTCACCTGAATACCTTGTATTAGATTATTGATAGGAAAATCTCTAGAAAAGATAGACGCGATGTGATAAGGGTGGTCACGAGGGTTGAGGTTAAAGAAGCTCTGTTTAGTATTGATGGGAATAAAAGCCCGAGTCCTGATGGGTTTAATGCACAGTTCTTCAAAGACAATTGGTCGGTTGTGGGTAAAGACGTTAATGATGGGGTTTTGGAGTTTTCAAGAACAAGAAAATGTTAAAGCAATGAAATACATCGGTCCTAACCTTGATCCCCAAAATTACGGTACCCGAGAAAGTACAAGATTTCAGACCAATTTTCTGCTGCAATGTGATTTATAAAATAATTTCAAAAATCATTTCTAAACGATTTAAAAATGTCATAGGAAAAATTATAAATCTTAATCAATCTGCATTCATCCTCGGTAGGACAATCTCTCATAATATTATTCTCATGAAAAGTCTTTTAAAAGGCTACGGGAAAAAGAAAATATCCCCGAGAGTGGCTTTCAAAATAGATATCAAGAAAGTTTTCGACTCTATTAGATGTGAAGTCATTCAGGACTTTCTGGTTATTTTTATTTTTCCTATGATTTTTATTGATTGGATTATGCAGTGCGTTTCATCATCCTGCTTTGTTGATAGCGTCAATGGAGTCCAAGGAGGCTATTTCAAGAGGAGAAATGGAGTAAGACAAGGGGACTCCCTCTCTTCTTACCTTTTCTTAGCTATTATGGCGATCTTTGAGAGCATCTTCGCGATGTTCCTAAAGAATCGTCAATACATCTTTCACCCATTCTATGAGGTAGAGGAAGTAACCCACTAATGCTTTGCTGACGATTTGTTCATTATAGCGCACACAAACATTGATTCCATTAAAACTATTAGGACTGCACTAACATTCTTTTCTGAGGTTACAGGTTTAACTATTAATGAAAGCAAAAGTGTGGCATTTTATGAAGGCGTGAATGACGAAACAAAGCAGGATATCTTCAACATCATGGGCATTAAGGAAGGCAGTTTTCCCGTAAGGTACTTAGAAATTCTGTTAACTGCGAAGAAGATCGAGATCTCACACTGTAAGCCACTAATTTAAAAGGTAAAAAACACGATATCTGGCTGGACAGCGAAAAAACTTTCTTATGCAGGGAGGATCGAGCTTATCAAAATCGTGGTCATGTGAATAGTTGCCTACTGGGCGCAGTAGATGATCATTCCGAAGAAGGTAATGAAGCAGCTCGACACGCTGACGAGGAGCTTTATCTAGGGCAGTAGCGGAAGAGGAGGAAAGAAAGTCAATCGGACCGCTCTTTGCAAACCGAAGGACGAAGGAGGCATCGACTTGAAGAATTGTATCGAGTGGAACAAAGCTCTCACCTTCAAGCATATGTGGGCTTTGGAGCGCAATTAGGAGTCACTATGGATCAAATGGGTGCATACGAGGATTATGAAATACGAAACCATCATCTGGACCTGCAAAATTCATGAAGGTATGAACTGGTCTTTGAAAAAAAATCTTAAACTAAGAAGCGATATTGTAGAGCTTTATGACATCCGGCTAGGGGGCGGGAAAGACACTATATTCTAGCACGACCCCTGATTCGAAAATCAGCCTATCATCCACAAGGAGGAGTTTCAAAATACCCGTATCAGAAGGGACTGCGTAGAAGCGAAAATCAAGGACATTAAAGACGAGAATTTGGACTAACTCCAGAGAAGAAATCCAGAAGGACAGAGGATACTTGATCATATAAATAACATACAACTACACGACATACCGAATATTCATGAATGGATAGCTAAGGACAATGGGAAGATGGTATCGAAGAAAATATGGGAGGTAACCCGGGAAAAAGCGTAGAAAGTAGAATGGGCTCCTCTTGTATGCTCAACGAAGATTATCCCTCGACACTAGTTCATTATATGGCTCGTCTTCTAGGAAAGACTCAACACTCGTGATCGTATTATCAAGTATATGAGCATCCCGGACGCGAGGTGTCTTTTATGTAGTGGAAATGAAGAAACCATAGATCACCTATTCGGGAGCTGTTGTATTGCTTTGGAGCTTTGGGACAGATTCTATAAAAACCTAGAGCAGATCAGTTTCCCGAGCGAATGGAATGAAATCAAAGAAGTGACACTACTCAAAGCCAAGGGAAATATATTTGCAACAAGCGTGTTAAAGTGCGACTTCAAAATCATTCTAGGCATGTTTAGAATGATCTCGTAAACTCGCAGTTTTTTTTCCCGTTTTTGGGATTTATTAATGAAATGACTCTGAGTCGTTTTTCCAAAAAAATAATAGAATTTTGTTTTACAAAATTGAAAGTATAAAGTTATGTTTGTCTCAAATACAATTGGGTTCAATTCCAAATTATTTATTTATTTAATGTCTTATAATTATAAAAAAATATAATACATTAAAAATGAATATATTTAATTTTATAAGTTATAAGTCTGATTTTTGAACTTATAATTGCAATTTCAAATTTAAAAAAGAACAAATACAAGTAGAAAAAAAATTTATTCTAGAAGGCTTGTTGTTCTTATATTCAGTGGAGAGAAAGAAGAAGAGTGAGTGGTATTTGATAAAACATCATTTTACTTAATTTGAATGATGATATGGTTAAAACTACAATATTCAACGACTTAAATATAAGTGAAAGACATGGCAGTGAAGACTATAAATCTATAACTATTATGTTAATAGGTATAATGTCATGTGTGAAACTATGTAATACATAACATAATATTAATGTAAATAGGACTAGGAGCGTATGATAAGTATGAAAACGTGAGGCTACAATTTTTTCACAATTAGTCTATCCCAAATTGTTTGAAAAGTTGGTTGGTGAGATATGAAGTAGTTTGTTCAAAATCGATGAGAGTTTATGGGCACATCGAGCCCATCTTCGGGATCTTGAAGCACGACATCATACCGTGGACAAGGCATCATACTTTATTTTAATAATGTATAGTTAACTTATAAATTATTAAAATTAAAGTGTTCAAATGAATAATAAAATTGTAATAATAAAAAATATTAATAATATACTGTCTAAACCAAAATAATGTAAAGATAAATATCATGAATGGTCTTAATCTTGTTTGGAAAAAAATCCTGAAAAAAGAGATGTAGGCTTCAAATAGGACTGTAATTGGAGCTTTTTTCCCTTGGAAATTGTGAATTTTTTTGGTATTTTTTTTAAATTTATTTGATACTGGTTTATTTTAATATACAAAGTTAGGATGAATTAATTCCAAGTACATGACATTTTACCGTATATGACATTTACTCCAACTTGTGAATATCTTATAAACCATTCTTAATATTGATTTTTATATATAATTTGATTTTGTCATTTTTAATGGATAAAAAAGATGAATAAATATTTATATTCCAATTAAATAAATAAAAATTCATAGGACTATTATAAAATAACACCATCTTTATAAAATGTGACAAAATATTAAATTATTCCATGTTTGTATGAATTATTCACCAATTATTGAATAAATAGACAAATTTTTTAACATACATTTTTAAATAAATGGATTTGGAAAATACTTATCTAAATTTTAATATATTTATATAAATTTTATTATGACAAAATTGTTTACCCAATTTACAAAATATATGATTTGAGGCATTACAAATTAAATAAAAAAATATTTAGTTACTAATAATATCTGACAACAATCTTTTACCATTTTGACCCTTATATAATTTATATATAAACGCTACGGAGAGCAAAGAAAATAATTTATTTTCCTCTCTATGAGTTATTTATATTCACTTGTTAGATTCGCTTTATTTTTAGGGGCGACACTCAATTTTCTTTCTCCCACTTTGTTTCCCTCTAATCGTTTAATTTTTAGAGTCAGCGCTTAACTTCTTTCTACCTTTATTTTCCCTCTAATCCCTTTATTTTCCCTCTAATCGCTTAATATTTTAAGATCGGCACTCAACTTTCTTCTCCATTTTTGATTAGAAAATCGCTTTATTTCTAGGGTCGGCGGCCAACTTTCTTCTCCCTCTTTATTTCCTCTAATCGCTTTATTTTTAGGATCGACGCTCAAATTTCCTCTCCAACTTTGTTTCCCTCCAATCGCTTAATATTTAGGGTCGGCGCTCAACTTTTTTTCTTGTACCTCTAATTGCTTAACTTTTAGGGTCGGCTCAACTTTTTTTCTCTTACTCTGTTTCCCTCTAATCGCTTAACTTTTAGGGCCGGCGCTCAACTTTCTTCTCTCACTTTGTTTCCCTCTAATTGCATAACTTTTAGGACCCGCGCTCAACTTTATTCTACCTATTTGTTTCCCTCTTATCGCTTTATTTTTAGGGTCGGAACTAAACTTTTTTCTCACACTTTGTTTCCGTCTAATCTCTCAATTTTTATGGTAGGCGATCCACTTTCTTCTCCATTTGTTTCTCTCTAATCACTTATGTTGTAGTGCTCACCTTTCTTCTCGATCTTTGTTTCCTACTATCACTTTATTTTTAGGGTTGACGCTCAACTCTCTTCACACTCTTTGTTTCTCTCTAATCGTTTTATTTTTTAGGGTCGGCGCTTAACTTTCTTATCACGTCGTGAAATGAACTTTTTGACCGTATGATGTTTTCTTCAATTACTTATCGTTATTTTGTGTGTTGTCTTTTGATATGAATTTTCATATAGAAAATGTTCCATTCATGAGAAAGCTTAACTACTCATACTTTAAAGATCTTGATTATAAAAATGGTTATATATCGATGCATTCTAATATATAAATTTTTATACTGTGATTTTGTGATGAATTTAAGTTTCAACTTCTATTCATAGCTAAGGATTCATCCAATCGATTCAAGGTTTAATGTTGCACTATTCCTTTCGGTTTCTTTATTTTTCTCTCTTTTTTTTAAATTTTCTTTTTTCAAAATTTTTGTTTAGACTTATTGGATTTTTAATTCTTAGGGGACAATGTAATTTTGATTTTTTTTTTAATCATGTTTTGAATGAAGTTTGAAATTACAATTTTCGTTATTAGAAATGTGTGGGTTTTGTGCAAAGAAAGCCAATATTTTAGTTAGAAAGTTTAATTTCCCTAAAAGTATATTGTGATAAGTATGGATTTTGATTTGTAATCAAATTGGATAAAAAAGTATTACAAGACGTAATCCAATAATATTATAGAAATCTAATTTACTAAATCTTCAAGATATTTTTCCAAATATGCTATATTGTCATAATGACATCATCTCAAAAAATCTTATATATAAAGTAGGCATAGCATATGAAGTAAAAATCACATTCAATAATAAGTCTAGCCTTCCAGGAATTGATTTTTTTCAATTATTTTA
Organism: Impatiens glandulifera; assembly: GCF_907164915.1. Classification (NCBI taxonomy): domain Eukaryota; kingdom Viridiplantae; phylum Streptophyta; class Magnoliopsida; order Ericales; family Balsaminaceae; genus Impatiens; species Impatiens glandulifera. The sequence continues at coordinate 22,221,348 of NC_061870.1, forward strand.
ATATTTTCATATATTTCTACTTTTCTAATAATTCATTAATATGTTACAAAATATTTATCCTAGCTTCATGAATTCTCAAATTTGATTCTCATTGAAAAACATCATGTTAGAGTGGATGACTTCAACAATGTACATATTTACTTTAGAAAAGTTATTTATTTTAAAATTATATATTTCAAATAAATGGATTCAAAGAAAAAATACTTATACTTTGTATACTTTTATTTTTCAGTTGAGCGAGAATCAAATATGATTGGATAAACCATTACCGATGACATATATATTGTTATCAGGTAGGTATATATATGACTTAATCTTTAAATGAAGTTGTTTTACCTTTTATAAAGATTTGCACTTATAATTTTTATTTATTCCTAATTAGGGTGTTTGCTCAATGTTTATTTGGTATGCTAGGTGCAGCAAACCAGTCTACCAATTTTGCAAGCTATGTAAATATAAAAACTTGCATTTCGACAAGAGGACCTAAGTAATAAAAAAATATTTTATTCCGATCTAGGTAATTTATTATTTACTTGAAATTGTCAATTTTTAATCATATGTTTCATTTTTGTAAAACAAAATATATTTTATTAATGTTAAATTGTGTTTCTTATATAAGTTATATATACAATAAATAAACTATTACTTAGATGTGCAGATCCAAATTGAAGGCCAAGAAACAAATGGAAGCATATGAGACAGGATGGAGAAGAAGATTATGGAATGTTTTAAAATTAATGTATTTATTTTGTCCCAAATAAAATAAATATTGTGTTTTGTTTTGTTTGTTTGTTGGCTTAAGAAATTGGAATTGTTGTCATCATTTTATTAGATAGATTATTCTCACTATAATTTGTATGTTTCAATTCTATTTATCATTTTTGTATGTTGCAATTGATCTATAATTCTCAATAAATAATTTATTTTTATTTTTTCTCCAAACATTTTAATTTAAACTCCAGTTTTCACATAATTGAAATTATAAGGTTATGTTTTAGTTCAATTCTATTTTTTGACAAGTACAAATAAAATTAAATGTATTTTATTTTTAATTATAAGTCTTACCTTTGAACTTCTGAATTGTAATTTTATGTTTTCACCGAACATAAAAAAATATAATAATAATTAGGGATGAGCTTTAACTCCTAAATACTAATTCGGATGTGATATTTCGGATTGTATTGAGATCGAATCGGATTAAGTTCGGATTGAATTAAATCGGATTGGATTAGGATTATCCAAATTATCCAAACTATTTAAATAAAAATATATTTTTTAATTTATTTTTTTTTAAATTAAATTTAATCACAATATAATATATATTTTACTTATCATCACTTTGATAACAACATTTAGTTATTTTTATTATTTTTTTATTATTTTTAAAAATTCAAATTTAATAATAATAAAAATAAAAAATTGTTGACTAATTTGAAGTTGATATATATAAATATTTTTTAGTTTGGATTATCTAAACAATTTTCAATCAAATCCGTATTAATTAGTAAAATGGTTTGGATTACGGATTTGATAAATTTAGTTTGGATTTAATACGGATTAGATAAAACGGATTGATTTTATCCATTTGCTCACCCCTAATAATAATAATAATAAACTTTAAAAAAATATATAATATAATTTCAATTTTTCCAATTATAAACATGTAAACATAGTATCTAGTACCCATTTGAGGCAATTAGTTATTTTATTTAGTTGATGGAAAATGACTAACTTTTGATTTTATGTCTTTGTTGGGAATTCATGATACCTTCTTGTTTTTGATTGTTCTTAAACACTAATAAAATAAATTTGTTCATATTTTTTATTTCATTATTTATATTTTGTTAAATCAATTTAATGATTTTGTATTATAACTAATAAAATAGTCTTGATAAGGACAACGAATTTGGGAATGCTTGTGTAGGGGAAAGAAATATTTTTTTTTTTTTTGAATATAACTCATTTTTCTAAACAAAAAATAATCTCTACTTTATATATGGCCACAAAAATCTCCCGAATATGGTCATTTTTTTGAAAAAAAAAATTAATTATTTTTTGTCTCTCTCCTCCACATAGTTACAAAAATCTCTTGAATTATATGGCAATGTTCGGGACAAAATTCTCCCCAATGTAACCATGTTTGGGACAAAAATTTCATGAAAATGGTCATATTCAGGACAAAAAATCTTCCGAACATGAACATGTTCAGGACAAAATCTCTTGAACATGGTCATTTTCTCAAAAAAAAAAATTGTTTTTCTCTTTCTCCTTCACATGCCTACAAAAATTTATCGAACATGGTCATTTTTTTGAAAAAAAATAATAATTTTTTTTATCTCTCCTGTACATGGCCACAAAAATCTCCTATACATGTGACAAAAATCTTCTAAACATGACAATTTCCCCCCAAAAAAATATTTCTCTATCCAGAATATGGCCATGATCGGACCATGTTTGGGATAAAATCTCTAGTACATGGCAATTTTTCGATTTTTTTCTCTTTCTCTTACCTAAGACCACAAAAATCTCCTCCATTTTTCTAAAAAAAATTAAATATTTTTTCGGGATTTTCTTTTTCTTTCTAATGCCCATGTGACAGATTTCGTCGGATTTATGACCTTGCTTCCGTTTTAATTTCTTTGTCCAAATCATTTCTCTTAATAAAAATAATGTTAAATATTATGTTAATGTATACTGTGGTTTAAGGTTTAGAAGTTTGTTAGTGTAATTTTTTAATTCTTAAATATTTGTTTGTGTTTTATTATTTTAATTAAAAATAATGAGAGGAGATATAAAAAAAGACCTATGAGAAATTAACATGGTAAATAATTGTAATTATATGAGAGATTAAATAAATTAGTTTTTAATAGTATAGCTATATAAGTTTTTAACCGTTTATATGAGAAAATAAACTAATTATAAAATTTAATATTTAAATAAAAAAATCCTATCTTTTAAGCTTACAATGTAGTCATTGATTTACTCTAAAATATTTATAATTTATTTTCCTCACAAAAGCAGCCTTCCAAATATAATTGAATTAAAATATAGTATTCATCTCACTCAATTAACTACAATATTCTTATAGAGGGATGATAAAGAGCGACGTTGAGGTAACGACTCCCCAACGACCCATCACCTAGAAGCCATGTGGATAAAACATGCCACGGTGAAAAAAAATAAAAATAAAACGCGCGCTCTTCTTCAGTTTTGATCAAATCATAGTTAGACTATGATCAAATCATAGCATTCTCCTGTCGAAAAGAGCTCAAAAGTATGAGTTTTAGATTTCTTTCTCAATAAGAAACCCAAATCGAAGTAGATGACGACCTAAAAGACGACTACTGCAAAGATGACTAGCGAGAAGAAGACCACCGTTAAGACCACTACGAAAAGACGACTACCGCGAACAAGACGACCGCGAAGAAAACGACCAGCGAACTAAACTGTAATGTTATTTTTAACTTAAACTATAATGTATGATCTGTAATGTTATTTTTAAGGGAAATGTAATGTTGAAGCTTTAATGTTATTTTTAAAACTGAAGTGTAATGTCAGATAAATTGAGGCAAAATATTGATAATATTAGTCTGTTTGGGACGAAATAGTCCCGAACATGCTCATATTGGGGTCAAAATGGTCCAGAAAATGTCCATGTTCGAGACAAAATTGTCTAGAACATGACTATGTTGGGGACAAAATGGTCTAGAACATGGTCATGTTTGAACCATTTTGTCCCGAATATGATAATGTTCGGGACCAATATTCCCAAACATGAACAATATTTTAGACATTTTAGATCTCACAAGGTACTAGATCCAATGCGAAGAGAAGATTGGATTTAAACGACAAAGTTGGAATTACTTTGTCAAAAACATATCAATCACTTGTAGCTGAAGCTAGTGGATATGATCAAATGTTTTTTAATGAGAGAAACTGCATAAATTATATTTTAGAAACTATATGGTTGCAGATATAAAATGGTGATGTCGAAGCACTATGTCAGTATTTAAACCAAATGCAAAGCAAATGTTAAATTTTTTATGTACATGATGTGGACGAGGAAAACCGGATAAAAATGTCGTTTGGGCTGATGAAAGATGTAGGGCTGTCATCAAATTTGACAAAACATATTTGACAAACCACTATGGTATAGTGTTAATCATCATGGACAATCAATTTTGCTATGATGTGCCTTATTATCTTGTGAGAATTCATAGTCATTTACTTGGTTTTTCAAAGCATGGTTTACATGTATGAACGAACGTACTCCAAAGGCAATAATCAGTAACCAATGTCAATTAATGACCATTGCAATTGAAAATATATTTTTGAACACCTATCATCGATTTTGTCTTTGGCATATAATGAAGAAACTCTCTACCAAATTGTCTGCACATGCTCATTATAAAAGTATAAAAAAGAATTTCAAAAACATTGTCTATAACTCAATCACAATCTAACAATGTCAAAATAGTTGTCTGAGAATGATAGATGAGTTTCAGTTGCAAGACAATTATTGGCTGAATTCTTTATAGGTAGAACGTGCAAAATAGATTCCCGTGTATGTTAAATGCCACTTCTGGGAAGGCATATCAAAATCTAAAAGAAGCGAATCTATGAATGCTTTTTTTATGACTTTGTTCATTCTAAAACATTCCTAACACAATTTGTAGAATAATGACAGGACCTTTAAAAGAAACATATAGAAGGAAACAAAATTGGATTTTCATTCTTATAATTCAACTATTCCAATTTTGAGTAAGTATTCATTGAAAAAATAATTCATAGTGTATATACAAACAACATTTTTAATTTGTTCCAGAATGAGGTGAAATGGTTGATGTTCTGCGACACTTCTATATTTGAAGACGATGAAACAACAACTACATTTGGAGTGGTGGAGACCATACAAGATCATGATGGAGAAAATTGGAGAGATATTTCTATAATGGTAAACTTCACCCTTATAGAGACTTATGTAAACTATCAATGTCAATTGTTAGAGTTCAAATGACTCATGTGTAGACATATTTTGACGGTTTTGAGAAAAATGAAGGTGAATATGGTGCCAACTAATTATATATTGGACCACTGTCGTAAAATTTGAAAAGAAGTTGTCAAAGTATCAATAATATTTATGATTTTGATATATGTGACATTTAAAGAAATCGGTATAACTATCTTACTTCAATAATGTAAGAGCTCCAACACATTACAGAACAATCAAATGATAATACTCCTTATTTGGCTAAAGAGGTGAAAGAAGTGAAGGAAAAGTTTATTGCATATTCAACAACATTTGCTTCTACACCAACACCTTCTGCACATACACCTTCTACACATACACCTTCTTCATATACACCTTATAAACCAACACTTTGTGCACCAACACAAATGATTCACTCTCCCGTGATAGTAAGGTCTAGAGGTCAACCACCAAACAAACGTTAACAATCTGTCATCAAAAGATTTATGAGAAAATGGGTCAAAAAAGGTTAATTTCTGAGATGTGATTTTATTTGGATATGTGTAAACTGTTATAAAAACTACATTGAAATATAAATTTCAATAATTTTGTATTTGGGATATACGACAACAACAACAATAATACATGATTCAACACAACAACAACAACAATGGAATGATCCAGTCTCGATTCAAATTTCCTTCACATCACTTTTATCATCTCAAACATATCCCAAAGATAATACTTGTGGGGACAACATTCAACGAAATTAATACTTATATGAAAATATTGTATGTTGTAATATAATACTTGTGGGAACAACTTTCAACGTTAATATTTTAATGTAAAATAAATTACAGTTCAATAAATATATATAACATACAAATAGAAATCCAATTACATACAAACTTACCAATTGGTCTAGAGCATGCTCTGGACGAAAGTGTCAAGAACATGACCTTGTTTTGAAGAAATTGTCCCGAACATGAGCATGTTTAAGAAAATTTCGTCCAGAACATGAACATGTTCGGGACAATTTCTCTAGAACATAGACATGTTCTGGACTAAATGGTTTTGAACATGAGTATGTTCAGAATAATTTCTCTAGAACTTGGTCATGTTCTAGAAAATTTCGTCCCCAACATGGACGATTTTCAATCCATTTCCAATATAATGTTTCTACCAAATATTATAAGTAATTTTAAATATAAATAAATGGTAATAATTTACAATTCATTTTATATATAATGTAAAAACCAAACAATATTATAATGTTACAAATGATATTAATTTACCATTAGTGTTCATTTATTTTATATTTTGTAACATTTTAACAATGTCGAAATTTTATTTAATTTTCTAGGAAATTTGATCATAACTTTGTTCAATGCTGACTTTAGTATCTCCGCAACATATTTTATCCCCATCGACCCAAGTAATGCCTTATACTTCAAGAACACAAATTTCAGCAGGTTAGTACAAATAATTCTCAAACACACCAAACAACGGATACGACAAGAGCAGCAGCGGCAACATAGAAGAAAAATGAATCACAGGAGAAAAAAGATTTTACAAGCAGAATCCGAATTTCCAGTAGCGAAGTATACATTTCCCTGGTGAAATAATGATGCAGTGATGTATCTTCTCTTGTATATGACTCCAGTTACCATATAGTAGATTCCACAATCTGTTTTATTATTAGGTTCTTGCCAATAAAATTTCATAATATTGAATGTGAATTCAACTATTGAAGCGGTGATTCCTGAGTCAACACTCTTCGTGAATTCAACAAAAACACTTTTCTTTTCTACCAAGGCAAGAAAATATATAAATATAAATGTGAAATATAAACACCTTTAGATAGAGAAATTCAGCTTATTACCAATGCCTTATATGTTATATATTTTTCCTCATATGGTAAACCTTTAGTAATGGTAGGTTGTCAATTATTTAGATTTTTTTAATGTTGATGTAGTACACATAATAATTAGAATGTTCTAGAATAGGAAACATAATCTGCAAAACAATACCATTTTATTTAAGATATCATATAGTTAGGTAGTCGAAAAATAAGAATGTTCTAAAATATTGGAGAGGTTACTTACAAGGTCAGTCTTCTTTAATTCTTCAGATGATAAATGAAATATTTCATTTCTTCTTTAATTATATTTCCAAAATAATCATCACCATAAGGATGAGTACTCTACAAATGAACATCATATTAAAAAATGATAATAATAAAATAAGTAAATATAGATAAGCAAATTTTCAGGATGTTGGTGGGATTTGTCTTTGTGAGGTAATTGATCATTTGGGTCTATGCATCAACTATTCTAGAGCCCATAGGTATCATTTTTCACTGTGAGCATGCTTCCTCTATTCACCATGATTAGTCGCTCTGGAATAAAATTTCACTGCAAAGACAAATGAAGAAAACACTTCCTAATAAGAGTTAAGGAAAAATTATAATGACTCTGAAGAGTTCTAAAAATGTTACATTAAGTCCAAATTTGTAAAAATTTACTCCACAGTTGAAAGAAAGAACAAATCACCGAAATAAGTCGCGGAAGATGGAAGAAGAAAGATGAAGTCGCGGAAGAATGAAGAAGAAAGCCAAAAACGCCGAAGAAGGAAGAAGATAGCCGAAGAAGGAAATCGAAAATGGAGAAACTGAGGAAGAGAGATCTTGAGAAAGAGAGGGATTAATAACAAATTAAAAACTAATTATTATTCATTTAGTTTTTTTAGTTCATCGTGGTATTTTTATCCACTCTGAGTGGCAGGTGGGGGTGTCGATGTCCCCAACATCGCTCTCCTTATCATTTTTCATTCTTATATTATAACATATTATTCATTATTATTATCAACCTCAATATAACCATTATATTCTATCATATTGTATCAAGAGAGTGATTTTTAAGAATTAATTATCTCATCAATTTTATTTGTGATTAACATTTATACAATAATTTTTCATTAATATTTTTTTCTATAATTGATATCATCTCTAATAGTCATTCCTAAAACAACCACCTCCACAGTTTAGTGGAAAGAGATTTGGACCAAGTGGTTTAACCACATTGAAGTATCGGGTTCAAGAGAATCAAACTATCTATGGAGGTATTTTTTTATTTAAAATACGAACAAATAACTATAATATTTTGAATGTTATTTAACAATGATGTATAATAATAGCAATGTTATTAGTAATTGTATAACCCTTAATCAAACAAGACCTTGAAGTCCATTAACAATTTTTCATATTAAATACAGAGAAAGATGAGTCATTTCTAGAAAATTAGCAATATTTGAATACAATTAAAATAAAATGAAATTTAGTTATGATAAGTTGTATGGTCTGCCCAAACTCTCATACTCGATCTCATTCAGATTCCTCAAGCTGCTTGTGCTCCTCGAGTATTTGTATTTTTAAATATTGATGATTATCTTATTATAATGCTGAAATATTTTGGACATTTATTAAAATAATGTTGAAATATTCGTATAAGTTCCAATGTCCATCATTGTTACCATGACGAAGTTCACTCTCTCTCAGCTCTTCTCCAACAGTCTCACGTGATTTCTGAACTCTAATACGTACATATGGAGGATAACAAATGACTCCTTTATTCCTTGTCAATATTGGATAATTAATTCAATTTCGAAAACTCAAGATTTTCCATTTTCTTTGAATTCATATTGTGTATATAATAAGAGATTTTCCACATTATTGAAATAGATAAGAAATTTCAATCATCCATTTTTTTTTAAATGGTAAAATTGAAAACGCAGAATTTCTACTCTCTATCAAGATAAATGAATCAATTTATAACTGTGCAGTTTTTATACAAATTGATAAGTTTAAATTATTATTTTAATAGAATGTTTTATGTTAATAACCCAATGGATACTTTGTAACCTTCTAATAGAATATGATCAAAAATGTGGATAATTTCTAATTTCCTTCGCTCTACAATTTTTGCTTTCTTGATTGAATTTGTCTAGCAAGTCATAGTGATGTTGCTAGATTTGTTCATGGTATCAGAACGTGGTTCATATTCTTCTTCAAACATAGAGGAGAGCAATTCAACTAATAAGAATCAAAAAGTGGAGAACTCAAACCCTAATTTGACTATCAGTGAAGGATCATCGTCTTCAAACACAGAATAAGAAATAGAGGCTCGATTGAAGAGGAGAATGGCGAACAAGAGAAATACAACATTGATCCAGTACTTTTTCAAAATGGAGACATTACAGGTGCAACCATTACTAATTCTATACTAACAAGATCTCATTATTATGAGTGGTGTACAAGTATTGGGCTAGCATTAGAGGTAATGATGAAGCTCGAATTCATCGACAGATCTTGAAAGATGCCACTAGATGTAGATGGAGTAATGCAATGTAAGTTGGTGGATTCTATGGTGAGAAACTGGATAATTAACACTATGGATCAAAACCTTAAAATTCATTTCCAGAATGCTATAACTGCTCAACAACTATGGAAAGATATTTGAAGTACATATGAATATGAAGGCAACAACAGACCAAGACGTTTTCAGTTAAAGAAGGATATATCCACTATTCAACAAGGTACTTCTGATATTATCTGATATTATTGAGCATTATTCTAAAGTTAAATTGATTTGGGATGAAACTGCACATTTGAAGCCAGCAAGAAATTGCAACTATGATAGATCAGATGTTGTCAATTGTTATGGATGTAAGGTTGTAAATGAATTGTAGCGAAGAAGCAAAGTTGCTTCAGTTTCTGAAGGGAGTAAATGATTCTTATGAACATGTCGTAGATAATATGTTAGCATCAGATCCATGACATTCAGTTCATAAGGAATTTACTATTCTAGTTAATGTTGAAACTAAGAGGAATATTAGTATAACTAAACGAGAGTATATTGCAATGATTGGGAAGGAGAAGACAAAACTGAACAACAAGAATTAGAAAATTAAAGAGAGTTCAAAATTACCTGCTGAAAAATTCAAACCTTAAAAGAACTCTATCTGCACTCACTATGGATTAAAAGGTCACATAAAATAAGGTTGTTTCAAATTGCTTGGATATTCGGAGTGTTTCAAACTATCAAGAAAAAAACAGGTTGTTGTCAACACAACAAATGTGGAACCATTGGATGACATTGAATAACATGTAGAGGTTATTGGAACGGTATATAATATGTTCAAAGAATGGTGCAAGGCAAATTCAAAAAGAAAGGGGAAGATAGCAACAAGAACTTCAGAGTGCAGTGCAGGTAAATACACTAAAATCCCATAGTGTTATGATTCTTGTTATGCATTTACATTTGAACACAACAACATGATCACATATCATGATGATAACAATGACATAATGTGGCTCATAGATTCAGGGACAAACAGTCATATTTGTAATACTAAAAAACTGCTAATTAGTATTAGAAAACTTGAGAAAGTTTAAGGATTCTATACTTAGCGGATGAATCAATTAAAAAAATAGTAAAATTAGGAGATATGAAACTAAATGAAAGATTAGTATTAAAAGATGTCATGATAGCAAAAGACTTCAAATACAATCTAATATCAGTAGAAAAATTGATTAAAGATGAGAATATGATGTGCATATTTGATGAAGATGAATGTATTTTGTAGGAACGTAAATTGGTTAACAAATTTCAGCTTGGGAAGAAAATTGGAAAAAAAATCTTCTTTTCGTTATTGTTCTAAAGACATTTTTAATAGTATTCTACTAAATTATCATCTCATGTTATTGATTGTATTAGAATTCATAAAAATCTTGGTCATCCATCTCCTAAAGTGATGAATAATGTCTACCCTAGTTTGGGAAATAAGATAAACCATTGTGAAGTTTGTTCCATTTAAAAAATGTCAAGATTGTCTTTTCCTGATGGTTGTTCTGTTTAAAAAAAATGTTTTGAACTTATTAATATTGATTTTTGAGAACTTTATAAGAAATATTCAATAATTCAAGTTTCTTATGTGTTAACCATAATAGTTAATTAAAGTACATGCACTTGAATTTTTTTCTCAAAGATAAAACATATGTGTTTGAAAACATGAACTTTAGTGAAAAATCAATATTAATCTTCAGTTAAAATAATAAAATGTGATAATGGCACTGAATTTAAAAATTCAAAATTCAATTTTTTTTTAATTCTTTAGGTATTATTTATTCATAAAAAAAAAGGTGTTTAATGAAGTTGTAACTCTTTTTAATTACTTTATTTGATGATGTAATTCTCTTAAGTTATATGTTTAATAAAGTGTTTTATTATTGTTAAAATGTTTTTTTTTTTAATTTTATATGTACAGTGAAGAAAACTATTACTTAAATGTGCATCATAAATAGAAAGGTAAGAAACAAATGAAAACATATTTGACAAATGATGAAGAAGATTAAGATATATTTAAAAAGAGATGTCTTTATTTTTTATCTCAAATAACATAATTGAAATTGAGAGCTCATTCCATGTTTTGTTTGTTTGTTTATTAAATTAAGTAATTATAATTTAAACGAATAGATCAATATATATGAACCACTGCATCATGTTGTGGAGAAGGTATCATACAGTCATACTTTATTTTAATAATGTAGACTTATAATTAACTTATATATTATTAAAATTAAAGTGTTCAAATAAATAATAAAATTATAACAATAAAAAATATTAATAATATAATATCTAAACCAAAATAATGTTTAAATATCATGAATGGTCTCTTAAAATCTCGAGTTAACTCTTAAAATTTTACGATTTTAGATAAATTTTTAAATAGATAAACACTTACGATTTTAAATTTACGATAATAAGATTTTACGAGTTTATAAATAATTTTAATTTTAAGAATTTTACAATTTTACGTAAAAAAATATTATATTTATAATGTTATTTACTTATTATTATTTTTTGATTAATTTTATATTTAAACATATAACTTTTTATTTTTAAAATTAACTAGGTATAAAATAATTAATTATATATATAATGTTTTTTTAAAATTAAACCCTAACGATTTCAGTTATGGATTTTACGAGTTTACCACTCGCTTTAAACTTACTGACAATTTCGTAAGCTCTGGATTTTAACATGCTTTTCTTCCTTGGAAATTGTGAAAAAAAAAATATTCTTTAAAATTTATTTGATGCTGGATTATTTTAATTTATGATGTTAATGTGTTTTTAATTAAACCATTCTTAATTTTGTTTTGTATAGAGAAGTAATAGGAGGGAGAATTACCTGTCATCACCTCAATATTTATAAAAATGAAAAATGTAAGAGAAAGAAAAATATTTTTTCAGTAAAATAGATTGTGCCACTAAATTCTCTTTGAAATTTCTTTACTCAATCATTTCTTTTTTATATATAATTTGATTTTGTCTTAATGGACAAAAATGATGAATAAATTTTTATATTTAAAATTAATAAATAAAAAATAATAAGACTATTATAAAATAACATCTATATAAGATGTGACAAAATATTTAATTACTCCTTTATATGAATTATTCACCAATAATTGAATAAATAGACAAATCTTTTTAACAAACTTTTTTAAATAAATGAATTTGGAAAATAATTATCTAAATTTTATTATATTTATATAAATTTTATTATGACACGTTACAAAATTATAAAAATTATTTATAAGATTTACAAATTAATTGATTAGAAACATTACAACTTAAATAAAAGATTTAGTTTCTAAGAAACAACCATCTTTTACCGTTATATAACCTATATACACGTTAAAGAGAACAAATCAAATAATAATATTTTTCTCTATCCGAGTTATTTATCTTCTTGTTAGACTTGCTTTATTTTGGCGCTTAATTTTCTTTTTCCTACTTTATTTCCCTCTAATTATTTAATTTTTAGAGTTAGCGCTCAACTTTATTCTCCCTTTTTGTTTGTCTCTAATCACTTAATATTTTAGGATGGTCGTTTAACTTTCTTTTATAGTTCCCTCTAATTGCTTTATCTTTAAGGTCCTTTTATAGTTCCCTCTAATTGCTTTATCTTTAAGGTCGGCGCTCAATTTTCTTCTCTTTTGTTTTGTTTTTAGGGTCTGCGCTTAACTTTCTTCTCTCTCTTTGTTTCTTCTAATCGCTTTATTTTTAGGGTCGAATTTCAACTTTCTTCTCCCACTTTGTTTCCTCTAATAGCTTCATTTTTAGGATCGACACTCAACTTTCTTCTCACTTTGTTTCTCTCTAATCGATTAACTTATATGATCGGCATTCAACTTTATTCTCCATCTTTGTTCCTTTAATCGCTTTACTTTTAGGGTCGGAACTCAAATTTCTTCTCCCATTTGCCTCTAATCACTTAATTTGTAGGGTCGGTGCGCTCAACTTTCTTTTCCCTCTTCGTTTCCTTTTGATAGCTTAATATTTTAGGATCGCGCACTTTTCTTCTCCATCTTTCCCTCTAATCGCTTAATTTTTAGATCGACGCTTAACTTTGTTCTCAATCTTTGTTACCCTCTAATTATTTTAATTTTTAGGGTCGGCTTAACTTTCTTATCATGTCATGAAAAGGATTTCTTGACCGTCTGAATGTTTTCTTCAATTTCTTATCTTTATTTTGTGTTGTCTGTTGATATGGATTTTCATCCAAAAAGCGTTCCATTCATGAGAAACCTTAACTACTCGATACTTTAAAGATGTTGATTATGAAAATTGTTATATTTCGATGCATTCTAATATATAAGTTTTTATACTTTGATTTTGTGATGAATTAAAGTTTCAACTTCTATTCATAAATAAGGATTCATCCAATCGATTCAAGGTTTAATGTCGCACTATTCCTTTCGGTTTCTTTATTTTTCTTCTCTCTTTTTTTTAGATTTTTTATTTTCAAAATTTGTGTTTAGACTTATTGGATTTGTAATTCTTAGGGGAAAGTGTAATTTTAATTTATTTTTTTTAATCATGTTTTGAATGAAATTTGATGCTAGTTTGAAATTTGCAATTTTTGTTATTAGAAATGCTAGTAAGAAAGTTTAATTTCCCTAAAAGTATATTGTGATAAGTATGGATTTTGATTTATAATCAAATTGGATAAAAAAAATATTACAAATCGTAATCCAAAAATATTATAGAAATCTAATTTACTAAGTCTTCAAGATATTTTTCCAAATATGCTATCATTGTCATAATGACATAATCTCAAAAAATCTTATATATATAGTAGGCATACCATATATGAAGTAAAATCACATTCAATAATAAGTCTAGTCTTCCAGGAATTGATTTTTTCAATTATTTTAACATTCTACATATTTCTCCTTTTTTAATAATTCACTCTTTTATGTTACAAAATATTATTTTTAGCCGTATGAAGTCTCAAATTTGATTCTCATTGAAAAACTTCATATTTGAGTTGATAAGTTCAAAAATGTACATCATTACTTCAGAAAAGTTATTTATTTTAAAATTATATATTTCAGACAAATGGATTGAAAAAAAATACTTATACTTTGTATATTTTTATTTTTCAGTTGAGCGAGAATCAAATATGATTGGATAAATTATTACTGTGCATTTCAACGAATGGAATCAAGTAATAAACAATATTTTAATCCGATATAGGTAATTTATTATTTACTTGAAGTTGTCAATTTTTAATCATATGTTTCATTTTTGTAAAACTAAGTATGTTTTATTAATGTTAAATTGTGTTTCTTATATAAGTTATATGTACAATAAATAAACTATTACTTAAATGTGCAGATCAAATTGAAGGCCAAGAAACAAATGGAAGCATATGAGACAGGATGAAGAAGAAGATTATGGAATGTTTTAAAATTAATGTATTTATTTTGTCCCAAATAAAATAAATATTGTGTTTTGTTTGTTTATTTACTTAAGAAATTGGAATTGTAGTCATCATTTTATTAGATAGATTATTCTCACTATAATTTGTGTTTGAATTCGATCTATTATTCTCAATAAAAAAAATTCTACAAACATTTTAATTTAAGCTCCAATTTTCACATAATTGAAATTATAAGGTTATGTTACCTTCCAAATATATATAATTATTTCAATTTTGGAAACTCTAGATTTTCCATTTTCTTTGAATTCTTATTGTGTATATAATCAGAGATTTTTCTCAATGAAATAGATAAGAATTAATTTCAATCATCCATTTTCCTTTGTAATCAATTGGCTATGGTCCGCCCAAATTTATTAAGGTATCTAAATTTACTCATTTTTTAATATTATATTATTATCTTTAAATAATTAATTAACATATTTAAACTTATAAAAATAAATAATTTAAAATACAATATTTGTAACTAGTAATTTTCAAACTTTTAAATATATTGTTTTAATATTTTATATTGCAAGTGCTATCCCCAAAATTATGAAAGGATTAGTAAAAAATTAAATTCCTTCAATTTTTTAATCTTTGTAGTCAATTAAAAGTATATGAAATTTAAAATGTATGTATTTTGGTCATTTCTAATATCTTAAATATTCAAAATAAAATATATTTATAAATAAATATTTTAAAATAATATACTTATTAAAAAGTAAGAATTCAGACCGATTTTAACCTATCAACCCCTACCTCTTCACCAAAAAAATATTTGATCTGTCAAATATAAAATTTTGCTTGAAAAAAAAAATTATTTTTAAATAAACAAATCAATCTTATTCATACTCAAAATATATTGATTAAAATGATGATGTACACATAAATTTTATAGATGTAATTTGATATTTCCATTTTTATTAATAAATAAAATCGTTTTAAATTATTATTATGTTATCTTTTTATAATTAATTTTATTTGATTAATATCAAAATTTATTAAAATTAATTTTCAAACTCATCTCATATTCGGTTTTAAGGTATTAATTTTGTATATTCGATTTAAAATTATTAAAAATGAAAATTTGCATTCAATCGTTAAGATAATTTTTTTTATTTACTGATTAATTTTCTATATATAACTCCCAATTAATTTAATTAGAATTAATATTTTTTATAAAAATAAATAAGATAATTAGTGCATAAATTAAAATATTCAATTCATAAATTTGGGGAGTTAGTCGGTCATCTTTTATTAACTAGTATTACACCTCAGTCATCCTGATTATTTTATTATTATTATTATTATTTTATATATTCGAGGCTCATTTATACATATAAGTGTGAAAAATATATCTTCTCAAAATATTAATTTAAAAATAATTAAATAATAATTTATTCGTGAAGTTAGGCCGATTGATTCAATAATATGATCAGCTCCATGTCATTCACACATTATTATATATACATACATAATAGTTGTATACATCATTATTCGTAAAGTTGAAAAAGAATTTCCTATGGATTCAATTATAGATAGAAGAAAGTACCTTATTTTGTTAGAATAAACATTGAAGTGCATTCTCAAAGTACAATGTCAAATAACATGACAGTTATTGATAGAAAGGAAAAACCCACAGTAATGGAAATCTCATATGAATGGACGCCAAACATGTGTGATTTTTACAATATTTTCCAACATATTAATACTAAATGTGCAAAAGCAATTGAGGAAGAATAGAAAATCATGAAAGCCTGGAAAACAAAAAAGCAAGAAAATGAAACGAAAGAATCAGAATGAAAGAACATATTGTGAAAGTCAAGGATAGTGATAAAAAAGACAAAATGAGGAAAATGCAGAGGAGGAAAGTAAGATGGATTCTGGAAAAAAGGAAAGAAAGTGAAGGGAATAAAGGTGAATAGAAAAAGAAAATTTTCTAAAATGCGAAGGATCAGAATGGAAATGAAAGATGAACCTCGAGTTGTTGTTGAGGAAACTCAAGAGGAAGATACTCAAAATTTCAAAATTGAAACAAAAAATTCTAAAGCCGATAAAAAAGATTCAATGTGGAGTCTGCAGATGAAGCCGAAGATAATGAAGATAAGAACACAAAAATCCAAGTTGAAGATAACAAAGATAAAAACCCTAAAATTCTTATAAACAATTTTTTCTATTAAGATCAAAACGGGCTGGTACAAAGACAAAATTCTAAATGAGAAACAACAATACTCATCACCATCTTTAATATAATCTCCTTTTTTTTGGAAAAACGACTTAGCGTCATTTCATTAAAAATTCCAAAAAATGGGAAAAAAAACAACAAGTTTAAGAGATCATTCTAGACAAGCTTAGATTGATTTTGAAGTCGTAACATTCTGAATAAAATCTACAAAACTAAAAATGTAAATGAATTAACTGATTACAATGTTTTCAATTCTAGTGAGTTTAAAAAACGGTAAATTCTAATTCCTACAGATATTCGAGTTCTACTCCGTGCTTGAAATTCTTCTCCACGTTCCCGCGAGGGCACTGCAATCCGATACAATATCTTTCCATAACTCTTCAACGCTCCTGTGGGTTCTGCCATATACCCTTGCATTTCGTTCTTGCCAAATGTTATACACCACTATTTCAAACCCGCACTTGAACACGCTTGTTGCAAATCTATTTCCCTTGCCTTTGAGTAGTGTTGTTTCTTTGATTTCATTAGAGTCGCTCGGGAAACTGATCATCTCCATACTTTTATAGAATATGTCCCAAAGCTCCGAATCAATACAGCAGCTCCCGAATAGGTGATCTATGGTTTCTTTATTTCCTCTACATAGAAGACAACTCACATCTGGGATGCTCATATATTTGCTGATACGATCACGAGTGATGTGTCTTTCCCAGAAGGCGAGCCATAGGATGAACTGGTGTCTAGGGATAATCTTCGTTGACCATACAAGAGGAGCACATTCTACTTTTTGCGCTTTTTCCAGGGTTACCTCCCATATTTTCTTCGATACCAGCTTTCCATTGTCCTCAGCTTTCCATTCATGAATATCATGTATGTCGTATAGTTGTATGTTACTTATATGATTAAGTATCATTTGTCCTTCTAGATTTCTTCTCAAGAGTGAGTCCCAATTCCCGTCTTTAATGTCTCTAATTTTCGCTTCTGCACAGTCACTTCTGATACGGGTATTTTGAAACTCCTCCTTGTGGATGATAGGCTGATTTTCGAACCAAGGGTCGTGCCAGAATAGAGTGTCTTTCCCGTCCTCTAGCCGAATGTCATAAAGATCTGCAATATTGCTTCTTAGTTTAAGAATCTTTTTCAGAAACCAGCTCATACCTTCATGAATTTTGCAGGTCCAAATGTTGGTTTCGTGTTTCATAAACCTCGTATGCACTCATTTGATCCATAGTGACTGATGATTGCACTCCAAAGCCCATTTATGTTTGAAGGTGAGAGCTTTATTCCACTCAATACAGTTCTTCAAGCTGATGCCTTCCTCGTCCTTCGGTTTGCAGAGAGCGGTCCATTTGACTTTCTTTCCTCCTCTTCTGCTACAGCCCTAGATAAAGTTCCTCATCAGCGTGTCGAGCTCCTTCATTACCTTCTTCGGAATGACCATCTACTGCTCCTAGTAGCCAGCTATGCCCATGACCACGATTTTGATAAGTTCGATCCTCCCTGCATAAGAAAGTTTTTTTTTTGCCCAGCCAGATATCGTGTTTTTTACCTTTTCAATCAGCGACTTGTAGTGTGAGATCTCGATCTGCTTTGCGGTTCACGGAATTCTTAAGTACCTTACGGGAAAGCTATCTTCCTTGATGCACATGATGTTGAAGATGTCCTACTTTGTTTTGTCCTTCACACCTCCATAAAATGCAACACTTTTGCTTTAATTAACAGTTAAACCTGTAACATTAGAAAAGAACGTTAGTGCAACCCTAACAGTTTTAATGGAATCAATGTCTGCGTGCGCTAGAATGAACAAATCGTCAGCAAATCATAAATGAGTTACCTCCTCTACCTCACAGAATGGGTGAAAGATGTATGGACAGTTCTTTCGGAACATCGCAAAAATACTCTCAAAGATCGCCATGATAGCAACGAATAAGTAAGAAGAGAGGGGGTCCCCTTGCCTTACCCCGTTTTCACCCTTGAAATAGTCTCTGTGGACTCCATTGACGCTAACAACAAAGTAGGATGATGAAACGCACTACTTAATCCATTCAATAAAAATCATAGGAAAAGCAGATACAACCAGAAAGTCTCGGATGGTTTCCCATCTAACAGAGTTGAAAACTTTTTGATATCTATTTTGAAAGTCACTCTCGGGGATATTTTCTTTTTCCCGTAGCCTTTTAAAAGGCTCTTCATGAGAAAAATATTATGAGAGATTTTCCTACCGGGAATGAATGCAGATTGGTTAAGATTTATAATTTTTTCTATGACATTTTTAAATCGTTTAGAAATAATTTTTAATATTATTTTATAAATCACATTGCAGCAGGAAATTGGTTTGAAATCTTGTACTTTCTTGGGTACCGTAGTTTTAGGGATCAAGATTAGGATCGCTGTATTTCATTACTTTAACATTTTCATGTTCTTGAAAAACTCCAGAACCCCATCAGTAACGTCTTTACCCAAAACCGACCAATTGTCTTTGAAGAACTGTGCATTAAACCCATTAAGACCCGGACGTTTATTCTCATCAATACTAAATAGAGCTTCTTTAACCTCAACCCTCGTGACCACCCTTATCAACTCGCGACTATCTTCTGCATAAATTTTCCTATCAATCATTTGATACAAGGTATTCAGGTGACTTTGATGCTGCTTTCTTGTACCCATAAGTTGCTTATAGAAATCGATAGCCAAATCTTGTACACCCTTTTGACCCTGAACATATTCACCATCATCATTTTTCAGCCTGTATACACTATTTCTCATGTTTCTAGCCTTACATTTTCTATAGAAGAAAATTGTGTTTTTGTCACCCAACGAGAGCCAACTTTGTCTTGATTTTTGTCTAATAAAATTCTCTTCAAGCAGATTCAGCTTCCTGAAGTTTTCAAGCGCATCCCTTTATGTTTTATTGAGTTGTTCATTACTATCATTCTTTAATAACATTTTCTGAACTTCTTCCAGTTCTTCTCTAGCAACTAGAACTCTATTGGAGATATTGTTGAACTTCTTCTTGTCAAAGATTTGGAGATGATTCTTCAAGAGCTTAAGCTTCTCAGAAACCCTATACATGTTGGATCCCCTGACATCTGTAAACCATACGTTTTTTAGAATACCCTTGAATTTGTCGTTTTCCATCTAGAAATTGAAAATTTTAAAGGGTCTTTTGAACCTTTCTTCATTTTCTCATAACAATTTAATCGGACAGTGATCAGATATAACCAGATATACAATCTCCTTTTATCGTCAGAGGAAGGGGAAGATGAATGGGAAGAATGTCTCTCAATGAAAACAAATGGCATGGCAAAATGCTAGGGTGGGATAGTTAAGTTTGAATATAGTGTTTTTTGTTTGTAATCTCTGTTTTTTAGAATGTATAAATGTTACCAATCAGTTTTTTTTATGATCTTTTGATTTTCATCATTAATCAAAGCTAGAGTTTGTCTAGCTTTAATTTCTAACTCTCTCACTTTAGAGTTTTTAATGAAATGGTTATAAGGGTTTAAAAAAAATTATGACATAAAAAAGCATTATCAATTATTTATCTTTATTCTGGTGACAAAAATTACAGTGTCTATTTTCACAATAGGATAATAAATTTTAATTTTTTTTATTATGTAAATATTACGAAAATATTGTTTATCAAAATAAATATCAACTATTTTTTTTAAAATTAAATTCAGAAAAATACAACAATCAATGTAGTCGGTTACTTTTCAAATTTTTAGAAGTGTTAAAAAATATATTAACACTTAATTTTAAATATTTAATAACTTAAATATTTAAAAATAAAAAAAAAATAAATTAACTAAACAGAATAATCTTGTTTAGAAAATTAGAATAGCTTGTTTAACTTTTTTTTTCATTCTTAAATTAAGTTTGATATTTTAGTTTTTTTTAACTTATTTTCATTTAAATATGTAAAAATAAATAATTATAAATATATGTTATAAAACAGATTTATATTAAATAATTTTTAATATATTAAATTAAATAATAAGTCAAATTATAAACATGGATATTAATATATAAAGATAAAAATAATTATTATTTTTTAAATAAAATATATTTTAATAAATAAATTTAATAATATAATTAATAAGAAATTAAATCAAATTAATAATATTTAATTATATAAGAGTTCAAAAAAATAACCCAACCAACAAGATATTTATTTTTTCAATAGAGTCTTTCTATGGAAAGTTTAAATATTTTCATACAAATAAATCCAACCAATTAATTTAAAATTCTATTAGTAAAAGTCTGGTGTAATAGTATAATATATATATATATAGTTGGAACTTAATAATAATATATATCCCATCATTCTTAAAGGTCTTGTGCAGACTAGGACAGGAGCATAAACCGTTTCTTGTAGTCCAATATTTTGCAAGCCTATAAATCTAAAATAATGCATTTGATGTCTTTTAATTCAATTTTTTTAAATAAAAATAATTTTTTTAAATTATTCATCTCAAATAATTTGATTACCAAATATATACACACAAAACAAAACATATACTATAGTTCATCTCCCAAATAAATAAATAAAATCCCCATGACCTAGATTCAGTCCAATACAACTTCCAATCATTGCATCTTCTTCATGGGTTGAATAAAATTTTATTTAAACCTTATTAGAATAATGAAATTGGAAGATTAAAATTATAAATCATTCAATTACAATTAATTAATACTTATTCTCTCTTGTTGAATGATCCCCTCTTCAACATTTATCTATATCTCAATAAAGACTCCATCCTCTGCAACTATAATGGTTGTCTAAGCCTGTTATTATTAGAAATAAATAAAAAAAATATTTTTTGAAAAAAATATTTTTTTAAAATATTAATTAAGATCAATTGAATCAAAGACTTATTAGTTTGCTTGGTTAATCAATACTTGATTTGTTAGATTGCAAGTTCAAAACATATATGTAATATTTTAATTTTATTTTTAACCGTTTTAAATTTATGGGCGGGTCAACCTACGATCCAACTCAAATATACATTTTGTCTCACATATATTAAAATTAACCACATCTCTCGACCCGATAATCCGAGTACTTTAAATTTAAGTGTGTATATATATTAGATATGTAAAAGGTTGAACTTATATGGTTAAAAATGTCTCATATTAATCAAATTTGTAATTGAATTTATAATATAAGTTCTTACTAACTTAGTTGGTTAAAAAGTTTTAATTAGTTTGTTAGGTTGCAAGTTAAAATCATATTTATGATATTTTTATTTTTATTTTTAACCATTTTAAGTTTTTGGACGGGTCAACTCACGACCAAAATATATATTTTGTCTCACATATATATTCAAATTAACCTCGTCACCATGAAATTCGAGCATTATATATATATATATTTCACTTTAATTTAGCACGACTAAGAGTCCAGCCTCCGCATTGACCGGGCATCCAGGCCCGTGGACCCTGGGCCAAATCCGACCCAAACATGCCCGTTCAACCTAATCATGACCCAAAAACCTGCCTGCCTAAGGACATATTTTTTTGAGATTTTTAATATCTAATTGTTTTTTAATAATTAGAACCCTAAATAATTTTTAAAAATTCAAAAAAATAAAAACGATTTAAAAATATTTTTAGAATATCTTAATAATAAATATTTTAATAAAAGTTTTTTTAGTTTATTTTTAAATTTTAAAACCTTAACATGATATTTTATTTTTTAGGTAATTTTTTTCGATAATTTTCGACATCAATTAGATCTCGATAAATTAAGTTTATATACGTATACAAATATTTTAAGAATGAATTGACTCCTCCTTAATTAAATAAATAATGTTTTTAATTAATTTAAATTAAAGATTTTTTTAATTAAATTATGATTTAATTATTTTAAATTCAAAAAAATATTTAAATTTAATTATAAAATATAATTATTTTATAATTATTATCTTTAAAATATAAAATAAAATATTTTCAACTATGTTATTATTTTCTATTTTATCTTAAATAAATATTATATCTCTCTCATTTCTTTTCTTGTATCTTATTAACTATTTAAGAAAAATAATTGGGATAAGAAATTTGGAAGAGAATGAGCCAGAAATTTACCTGGCTCAATTTGATTGCCGGACAAAATAAAAAAAAAATTATATACTCCCTCTACTTGTACTTTTTTTTCTTTTTCCAACTAAGAAATGATGTTATCTTATCCACTATTCTCTTCCTCTTATTCTCTTCCCTTCTCATTATTTAAATTCAAATTAATATTTATTCAAGTTTATTGATAATATATTTTTATTTTTATTTTTATTTATAATATAATTAAAGTTTATTATAAATAATAAATATTTAAGAGATCAGTTAATTCATTCTAATTCGATAAAAAAAAATTGACACATAATTATTAAATTTTAATGTGTTTTGTATTATTCTATTTTTAATTACTTATATTTTTAATTATATAAATCATTTAAATTTATAATTATATATTATAGATATTAATATATATATATATATACCTTCCTTATATAATATATTTAAATTTGTGATATAATATATTATATAAATGAGGTATACATAGAAATAATTTATATGTATTAACTGGCTGACCTAAAAGAGGCCGACCTCCCAAAACCTTAAAATAAATAATTATATATATATATATATATATATATAAAATATATATAAAATATATATATATATATATATATATAAAATATATATAAAATATATATTTTATATGTAACTCGGTTAGGTGATCAAATCCTAGCCTCAACTTTAATTTTTAATAATTATATTGTTTTAATTTTATTAAAAGAATTATTATTAATATTTTATTTTATATTAACAATATTTTCTAATATACAAATATTTATAATAATACATAACTTTTAATTAATATATAAATAAAATTTATTTATATAAATAAAGTATAAAAAATTATATATAAAATTATATAATAATATTATTTATTTTAAAATTATATAATTATACATTATTTTTTATTTATTTTAATATAATTAATAATACAAATTACACGGGAACGCTCGTTTTCACTACTATTCAAAATTTCACCGCAAATAGAACTATAAATGTAACTTATAAGGGTAAAATATAAAAATTAAAATAATAATAGTGTTTTATATTTCTTAATTTTAAACTATTTCAAAATTTTATAAAAAAATTTAAATTAATATTAATAAACAAGTTAAAATAGTTATATTGGTTTGATTCGGTATCCAAGAGCAAGCCCGGAAAGCCCATGGACTAGGGCAGACCCACCCCTGGACAGCCCAATTCTTATTTATAAAAAATTACTGTAATATTTTTTGCTTTTTTTTCTATTTTAAACAGTAACTTTTTTTAACTTTTCTTTTTCTTTTAGGATGACCATCACAATCTAATTATTTTATATTATTCTTTCCTAATTTCTTAATTTAATATATTTTTTAAAATTTTTTTATAAACTACATAAATTAATATATATTCTTATAAATTATATAAAATTCTTATACTTATAAATTCTAAGTAATATACTTTAACTTTATTTAATTTTTTTCTAATTTTTGAATTAGTTCTCAAACTTTCTAAGGTTATTTTTTTAATCATCTTTTAATTTATATACTTAAATATTTTATTATAACTATAACTATATTGATTTTTTGAATTAGGTATTTAGTAAATTAGTAATTAATATGTTTTTGTTAATACTTAATGCTTATGATAGATTTTAGTTATTTAGTATCAATCCAAGGAAATTAGAAATTTAGTTTTAAAATACTTTATCTTCGTTACTTAGAAACTAATAATTAATATGATAGTTATTAGATTATAAGTTTATAAATTAGGATTTAAAGTTATGTTATATATAAATAATGTCATAACATAACATGTTTGTTTAATTACTATTTGTTAATTTTTATAAAAAAAAATTAATTATTTTATAAAATTATATATTTTTTGAGTTACGACGAAGAATATAAATCCAAATAGAGTGAGGTTTCGTCAATTTCAAAAACAAACTTCTAAATCTTATAATATAAGAATGAAACGACGAAATGATGCATGACAAAGTCATTGGTGCGCTCGATTTCTAAATTATTCAATGCAAAAAATTAAAGTTCTATCCCTTCGAGTTCGAGTCTTAGAGATAAAGACATAAGTGATAGAGAAAATGACACTATTAGAAATAAAAAAATAAGTGATGAAGAAAATAATGTCATTAGAGATGAATGTGATAATGAAGAAGATGATACTTTTCAATATGAGGTTTTGAACCACCTACAAAGGATAATATTAGAGATCAATGTATCAATGAAAAAATGAGTATCAAGGTGTTAATGAAGAAAATGAAAAAGAAGAAAAATGTATTGATGGAGAAGAGGAAGAGGAAGAGGAAGAGGAAGAGGAAGAGGAAGAGGAAGAGGAAGAGGAAGAGGAAGAGGAAGAGGAAGAGGAAGATGAAGGTGTTAACGAGGATTATGAGGATAAATATGTTATTAAAGATGTGAACTACGATCCGAGAATGTGAGGAAGTATTTACGACAAAATGAAGATAATGTTAGTTGTTCGAGGTCCAATTAAAATCATAAATGAAAATGATGTATTTCCAAACGAAAGTGTTCGAGGTAGACATTTTTCATCTTCTCTTTATTTAAAACAAAAATTTTGTATTTATAAAATTAAAAAATGTGGGTCTAGGGAAGCCCAACATTGCGGGTCGGCACTGTCGGTATCTCGAGTGTTTATTCACTTGATAATATGTGTTTATCACGTTTTTGTATTTTTGTTATTATTTATATTATTTATTTTTTATATTCTCATAAAATTAAGCTGAAATCTATTAAATTAGATTTTCATATTTTTTTATATAGTTAGTGTTTTATGAATTTGTTTTTGTGTTGCATTTGATGAAAAATTTATTGAGAATTATAAGTGAGTTGTCACTTTACCTACAAAGAGGTGATCAAAATATAGTTCAAGCCATGTCATTGATTGCGAGTTCGAAAAATCAATTACAAAAATTTAGAGAAGATGGATGGCATGATATTTTGGACCAAGTTAACAGTTTTTGTCAATTACACTCGATCTCGATACTTGATATGAATGAGCATATGATAATTGATAGCAATGGGGCGGTTCGGGCCGGGGAATACATTTACCATCCTCGTACCATTTTTGTTTCGGGGAATTTTTTAATACCATCCCCGCCCCGTTCAGTTTTATTCGGTTTCGGGGAATCCTCGCGGGGCACCGTTAATAAAATATTTTTAAAAAAATAATAAAATTGTAAAATAAAATTATATAAACGGATTTTTTTAATATAATATATTGAAAGTTTATATTTTTATAAAGAAATTAACTTAAAACTCTTATAAAATATAGTGAAGAAATAAATATAATGGTGATTTAATTATATTTATAGTGTTCGGAGAAGAAACAGGGTGAGATCGGGACGGATTCGGGGCGGGGACACAAATACCATCCCCGCCCCATCCCCGTTCGATTTCGGGGAAAACCGTCCCAAACGGGGCAATTCGGTTCAGTTTTCACGGGGTGGTTTCAAATTGCCATCCCTAGTAGGCAGAGAGGAAAAGAGGAACTCATCACTAATCTTTATCATTATCGTGTGGAAATCTTTTGTCAAGTATAATAAAAATTATTTCTTATCTATTAATAGTTATTATTTATTATCTATTAATAGTTATTATTTAATATTTAATGCTAGGTTGTTGACTTGATTATGCAAGAAATGAATAATCATTTTTCAGAAGTTAATACAGAATTACGTTGCTGCATATCATGTCTTCATCCCAGAAATTCATTCTCCCAATTTGATATTCGTAAACCCATTCGTCTTGCTAAACTTTATCCCGAAGACTTCACAGGCAATGATTATTTATTTTTGGAATAACAATTTTGGGCTTACTTATTTAATTTGCGGGATGATCCTCAATTTTCTTCAATTGAAGACTTGGGAATTCTTGCTCAGAAATTGGTTGCAACAGAAAAACATATAGTCTTTCCATTGGTTTATCGATTGATAGAGTTGGCTTTAGTTTTACCAGTTTCAACTGTATTCGTTGAAAGAGTTTTTTCTGCAATGAAGACCGTGAAGACTGATTTGCGTAATCAAATGAGAGATGAATGAATGAATGATAGTTTAGTTGTATATGTTGAGAAAGATATTTTCTCAACAATTGAAAATGAGCCAATATTGCAATATTTTCAACAAATGGAATCTCGTAGAATAAATTTGTCTTATTTTGTATCCACTCATGGAAAAGAATAACTTAGTAATTGTGCTTATTAGTATTTTGTAATTGTGTTTGTTAATATTTTTATGTAATTACCAAGTAAAATTTTAATTAAAAAATATATTTATTTGATCGCCAAAAAAATGCTACGTTACTATGTATTAGGCCCCCGAG
Source organism: Impatiens glandulifera (assembly GCF_907164915.1). Lineage (NCBI taxonomy): Eukaryota > Viridiplantae > Streptophyta > Magnoliopsida > Ericales > Balsaminaceae > Impatiens > Impatiens glandulifera. The sequence continues at coordinate 22,248,738 of NC_061870.1, forward strand.
AAAATATTTATGGGTCCTGATCAAACCAATTGGACCTATTTGAAAAAAGAGATATATATAGTTCCATAATTATTTGAGGGGTTTATAGGGATTTATTACAAATAATATCTTGTTAAATAAAAAAAATAAGATATTTGAGTTTTTTAAATTTTAAATTACTATAATGTTTTTTATTATTTAAAATTAAAATTTTATAAAGATAAAATAATAATAATTTGTTGATAAAAGGAGTGATTTGATGGTTAGTAGGGTGATATAAACAGTAACTTCTAAATGTTTTTTAAATAGAATTAATATGTTTTATTTAGTATAAAATTGTGATCAACTATATTTGTTGAGCTTGTGATCTCCAATTTGATTAACAAATATATTTTATTTGGTGTCTAATTATTAGTGGTCCCTAGCTTCAGGGTACTCTAATTAAAATAATTTGTTCTTAATTATTTGGGAATTTGTTATACAGACACATTCATCTGTATATTTATTTAGAATTTTCACTTAAGTCCTTTTTAAAGGATTACTAGCTTAATAAATTAAGGAATACAAGTACACATTATTATTATTATTATTACATTTTTAATGATATATATTTTTGGATAATTTGAAGGCAAGAGATTATTCATTTATTCTATAGAAACAAACATTCTAGGGTATACTTTGACAAGTCATGTACAAATTGTGAGAATTCATTAATTCTATTGAGAGAGATCTAATTAAACTTAAAAGTCAGAATGAAATTAATTTTGGAATTTAGATCCAAACTCAAGGTATTTCCAAACAAGACATGAATTTAATAATCATGGACAACTAAAATGAAAAATCGAGATTTGAATTATGTAGGAGAGAATATCCGAAAGTTGAATGTCAAACGAGTTTAGATATATTTAGATATGTCGAAGAATGACCTAATGGGCCAAAAGGCCCATTAAGAAAATTAGGTTTTCGGAAAGAATGATCTCTATAAATAGAGATAATCTCCAATACCCTAAACACACATATTCCAAGGGAGGCGATACACTGCAAAACCTAAGCCGCCGCCGCCACTTCTATTTTAAAGTCGATCACTTCTAGTTGTCGTGTGTCGATGCAATCGTTGCAGGTGAGAAACTAGATCGATTGTGCATGTGTGTCATCGATCAATTAAGTTGTTTAAAAGTTGTGTTTTCAATCTATTTATATGCCTTAGTGTTTTGAATGATACTTTGTTGTTTGATACTATTGTAATCTAATCAAAATTCAATGATGATTGAGTCAATTACATGATGTGTTTGTCTAATAATTTCAATTTGAACAGTACTAACATGATTTCCCTTCAATTATATCCAGATATTGAATTCTGATAAATCCTTCCATATTTTTTAAACTCTATATTATTTATTGAAGTATTTCTATTCTCACATTCATTACCTGATTTCTGTTATGGAAGTATGATGTACATAATTATCTTGTACGAGGTCAAATGCTAATATCATCTTCATTTATCCATTTAATCAATTAAATAATATTTCTTTCATAATATCTATCTGGAGAATTGGTTTTCAATGATTTCATGATTCCACATTTTATTATTTTTTAATAATTCATTAACTTTTTTTTATCTATTCTCAGGTACACAACTTTGTGACAAAATGTTTATCTTAAAAAATTATTATTTTAATGTCTCAAGTTCGATTCCCATTGAAAATTTTCAAACGATTCAGTTTCACTTTGGAACAATACTTGACGACGAAGGTAAACTTTGAGGCAAAAATAAGAAGGAAACATTCTAAAACAAGATTAGAAAAGTCTTTTGGCTTCTCCTCTGATACATTTTTGTATTTGTTTGGAAAAATAGGAAAAAAGATCCTTTGGATCAAATCTTGTAGCTAAGGTGGCCGACAATAAAAAAAACTCGCATCTGACATTGCTAAGGTATTCCATATCTACCATTCATGCATACATATACATATATGAGATTTTGATTCTAATTTTTTTTATTGAATTTGTAACTCCTCACATTTTTTATTTTTAGGTTATGATCAATCACCAGTTCATAAGCAGAAGGGTAATTAGAAGACTGGAGGATCTTTTTAATATATATATGTTTTAGTATGTTTTTTTTATATGTTTGATTGTTTGTAAAATAAAATATATTATGTCTCATTGTTTGTAAAACAAAGTAAATTTTATTAGTGTTAAGATGTGTTGCTTATGTCATATGTAAAATGAAGAAAATTATGTTGTCAAATGTGCAGCTCTATTAGATTGATGAAGAAGAAGATTAATTAAGGAATGGTATTCAATCCAAGTCCTTTATTTGTTTGTTTGTTGACTTAAGGAATTGAAATTATGATTTTAATGGATGGATGATTTTTTATGTTTCAATTCAAATCAGTTTAATTTTAATGTTATCTCCAAACATAATAACTGTATTTTAATTTAAACTATAATTCTTACATAATTGAAAATATAAGGTTATTATTTGGTTAAAATGCAATTAAAATTTAAAATGAAATTGAAGTTTAATTTCAAATTTTTTTGTTAGTTTGTTAACTTAAAATAATAAATATAATATCAATAAAAAATGAATTTATTTGATTTTAAATTCTAATTCTGATTTTTTAATTTATGAAAAAAATCTAAAATTATAATTTTCATTTCATTTAAATATTACCAATTACCATTAATTTACCAATTAGATATGTAATTATATGACTAATGAAACATAGTGTATCACCTAGTTATGTGTAAAAAAATGACCCATTTAAAAACAACTTACATTTTTTGTTTCTGAAATTGAATATTTCAGATATAAAATGTCAATAAAATTTTTAATATACAGTTTTGTTAAATTTTATTTTTAAACCCGTTCTAATTTAGATTCATATTAGCTAATATATCTGAAGAAAAATAATTTCTAAAAATATCATGCATCTTAAAAGTAAATATATGTTTAACTTAACAATATTAGTGTATAACACTAGCCAATTTATTAAAAATAGTTAGATATTTTATTAAATTTGTTATCATTTTAAAAGTAAAATCTTGTAGCTTAGTGGTTTAACATAAGAGCTTTAATATTTTTTAGTTATGAGTTCGAATCTTTCACATGAGAGCTATAGAGATTAACATCTCTTTTTTTCATAAGCTTCTTTAATTATGATTAATATTTCTTTTTTATACATATCATGACATTAATTGTAAAACATTATACCACCTAATCAAAAGAGAAATGTTAAGTGAAGAAATTTGGAAGAAAGAATTATGTGACATAATCAATAACTTAAAAATTTTTAAAATCTATATTTCCTATTAGTTCTTCACTTTTTTATTTATTTTATTTTTATAGTAAATTAAAATTAAGAAGGAAATAAATAACAACTCCTCTCTTCTGATGTTCCAACCACATCACCAATTAAGGTAATATATGTGGTTATAGAGCTTGAAAATTATTTATTTTTTATTTTTATTTTTGAGTTTTTAATAATCTCTTTACTCACTCTTTATCTTCTCATCACGAGTAAGAGTAAAGGTGAAAACCTCATCTTCGATTACTCATTCATCACTAGCATTGAGGGGAGAAAATCTCCTAATCAGTTACAATATCTTTGTAAACATGTCCATTGTATCTTGGAGAAGAAACCTCAATTATAGTCGCTTCATTATCTTGAATATCACAATTGAGGATAAGTGAGATACTCTTAATAACCCTCACACCCTGTAAAAGAGGAAATGAAAGGGTCTTGTTCATTTTTAGGGCCTTAGGAGATCTAAGATTTGAGGCCTAAATTTTAAATTCACTAGTGAGAGAAGGATTTTAGAAAGTGAGAGTCGAGTAAAAAGAAATATAAAACCTAATTTTTTTTATAGTACTACATAAAATTAAATCGGGCCTTCTTAATTTTGGGCCCATCTTGCCCACCCTAATAGCCGTATGTTATAGTAAACACATTTGTTGCCTAATCATATTTATTTATATGTATGAGGTGTTTTTGTCTTTAAATTATCAATATATATAAATATGATGTAAACCCCTCTTCGAGTTTAGCGGTAATAAAAAGTGGATATTAACCCTAAGTTCTTTGGTTTGAGCCCGTCAGACATCAAATTCTGCGCCTAGTTAAATGGTTAAGTGTGTTTACGGGTTATATACTTAATCCATTGTCCCGTTTTTAAATATAAATATGATGTTTCAAAGAAAAATAAATAAATAAGAAAATGAAATTACCGAATTGAATTGAATGTCTAATTCAAAACAATATTTGTTAAACACATTATTCGTCTTCCGTGTGTTGGAGTTTAGGATAGATATATGTCTTTTATTTACAACGAATCTAGTAGTGATTCAGCAATTGCATAAATTTAATAACTTTGATTTATTACCGAGTTCAAAGTAAAAATGGAGAGAATTATCTTTTAGATTTTGAGAGAAATAGATGATTCCGTGTTGATAGATTGTGGATTGGATAAAAAGACATTTATATTTTAAAATAATAAATGGTCATAAAATAAAATAAATCATTAATTCTGGATCTAACTACTCATCTTGATTGCTTCTTCACCCGCTGCTTATATTTCTTATTTATTAAGAAAAGAAAATATGACATGATTTTCAAATTTCTAATAAATAAATAACAATAAACTCATAAAAGGTTAAAATGACGACATTAATATATTCAATTTCTAATTTTTCTATGAATTTTATTTCATTTTAACTTAAATTTTTACTTTTATTTATTAATAAAATTTATGAATTAATTTTAAATTTCAACAATTTTGTACATGTTATCACCGACATACCTGCTTCAATTCAAAGGTCTTACCATTCCTCACACTAATAAAAATTAAAATATTAACCCCGATAAAGATATTTATATTTTAAAATAATAAATTGTCATAAAATAAAATGAATCAATAATTCTTGATACAACTACTCATCTTGATGGCTTCTTCACCACTATTTACATTTCTTATTTATTAAGAAAAGAAAAGAAAATATGACATGATTTTCAAATTTCTAATAAATAAATAACAATAAATTTAAAATGACATTAATATATTCAATTTCTTATTTTTTTTTAAAACCACTAAAATGTTAATAAAACAGTTATGAAATTAATTATAACAATTTAATTATTAAAATAAAATTATACTTTAATTCACGTTTGAATTAAAAAAAAAAAATATTTCATTTTAACCTAAATTCTCACTTTTATTCATTAAAAAAATTTATGAATTAGTTTAAATTTCAACAATTTTTTATACTATTATTTTTAATTAAGGAGAAGCGACATGCCCCGCTTTAATTCAAAGCACTTACAATTTCTCACATTAATAAAAATTAAAATATTAACATGATAATAGATATGTGTAACCCTTTAAACATTCCTTTAAGAAATCATATAACTTCACTCGCTAATTAATATACTCAATGTCCTTAAACTATTATGCATTTTAGATAAATGATTACACACTATCATGTATAATTCTTCATGATGCATGTCAAACTCTCATTGTTGTGTCCTTTTTTTAGAATGAAACACACACCTGATTGTTTGAGTGGTCAAAAATTAGGCAGTGCAGTTCTTTTGAAGCGTACCCACTTCTCCATCACATAAGTGATCTTTTTGCTTATAAAGAATAATTAAAAACAATATGCTTATCCTCGTCAAAATATATTGTTTCAATATAAGATTAATCTACAACAATAATCTTTCAAGTTAGTATAATTAGGTTGTCCCATTGAAGTTAGTTTTTAGGATCTCTAGTTTACATAGGTTGAGTTTTGCTTCATACAAACTTATAGTAGACTCGTGTCCTAAAAGACTTTTAAACTAATTCTCTATTCAATCGTTTGTTAGTGGATCCACAATGTTAACTTTGACTTGACATAGTCTAATGTGATAACTCTATTAGAGAGTATAATCTAATGACATTGTTTCTATGAGGTGCGTATCTAGACTTACCATTGACTCTAAGCTTGTCCAATTTTAAATTACTATCACAATAATTTGAAATTTTTGTTGGAATATTCTTAAAATCTTGAAATTCTTCTAAAAAAATTAATAGTCATTCATACCAACATTCTTTTGTAAAAATATTATGTCTTCGTGTCATATCCACTTGGCTAACTAGTAGACAAAATGTCTTTGAACTATTCTACCTTCGTGTCTTGATGCAACTACAGGTCCTGGTTTTAAAGTTTCTGGAATTCAAAGATTTATAGGACGGGGAATACTTGGCCCATATAAAACAAGTAAAATTGGGTTTGATGGGACTCCAATAGGTCGTGAGTTCACTCTTCACAATTCTAGGAATGCAAGCAGGAACCGAAAAAGCAATGTCATTAGAATTCGAAATGACCCGATCCATGGGCTTAGAGCCACCTTTCGAGATAATGAATAGGAGAATCCTAGAAAAAAAATATTGAAAAACTAACAAGCAATAAGGAAGCTCTTAAGAATGGACTAGGAAATCTTGGGTTTTGTAAAATCTAAAGATCAAGTGCATAAGAAGACAATTTGGTCTTGAATAAGGCAGTGAGCCTTGGTTTTGAGGTAGGGCAAATTAAAATCGATAACAGACATGAATCCAGTAATGAAGAGGTTCAAAGTTAGAAAAGACCTACTAAAGAAGAACAAGCTGAAAATCAAAGACAAAGCAGAAAGATCCTAGATCTAGAAGCCAATGACTCTATAACGGGAGAAGATGAGATCTACGTGAGGCAACCCCCACTCAATGACAATAGTATTCCATGTAATCAAGTTGTAGCCATTGAGGATAGCGAGGAAAGTGATGCTTACGATTTCTCTGATGAAGAGGTCCAGGACAGTCTAGAAAGTTAGGAACCCAACACTTATATTCATTCATCAATATAGTGACATGGAACATAATGGAACTCAATGACCCTCTAAAATGCAAAGAAATTAGGAGGATCATTAAGAACATAGAAGATCACTATTATGGGTATTCTTGAGACAAAAGTCAAAAGACGGAACGCTGAGAAGGTTAGAAAGTTGTGTATTAATAGTAGCTGAGAAATCATTCACAACTCAAATGATAAAACATGCAGAATCTGGGTTATCTAGGATAACAAAGTTGTTGAGGTCAAGGCTCTCTTTTTGAATGATCAAGCAATCTTGGTGGAGGTCAAAGACAGAATCACATGAATCGTGTTTAATCTTGTTATTGTCTATGGTAGCAACTCAAGCACTAACAGAAGACTCCTCTGGAATTGTCTTAGAAACTTGATCGGTAGTGATAAATCTTGGGCTGTCCTCGGTGAATACAATGTAACCAGAAACGAATCTGATCGTATCCCAGAATATGAAATAACTCGGGATATGATTGACTTTAATGACTGCATCAGAGATATGGGTTGTATCGAGCCTACAAATTCTGGGAATTTCTTCACTTGGTCTTCTACAAGAGGGAATGAGCAAATTAGAATAAGTAGAATTGACAGATTAAATTACTCTGGGAAAAGGAAGAAAGGTTCAAAATGCCCTTTAAAATTTTCAAATTCTGGATGGAAAACAACAAATTCAAGGGTATTCTCAAAAACGTATGGTCTACAGATGTTAGAGGATCCAATATGTATAGGGTTTCTGAGAAGCTTAAGCTCCTAAAGAATCATCTCCAAAGCTTTGACAAGAAGAAGTTCAGCAATATCTTCAATAGAGTTCTAGTTGCTAGAGAATAACTGGAAGAAGTTCAGAAAAGGTTATTAAGGGATGATAGTAATGAACAACTCAATGAAACAGAAAAGGATGCGCTTGAAAACTTCAGAAAGCTGAGTCAGCTTGAAGATAATTTTGTTAGACAGAAATCAAAACAGAGATGGCTCTCGTTGGGTAACAAAAACATAACTTTCTTCTACAGAAAATGCAAGGCTAGAAACATGAGAAACAATGTATACATGCTGAAAAATGTTGATAGTGAATATGTTCAGGGTCAAAAGAGTGTACAAGATTTGGCTATCGATTTCTATAAGTAGCTTATGGGTACAAGAAAGCATCATCAAAGTCACCTAAATACCTTGTATCATATTATTGATAGGAAAATCTCTGGAGAAGATAGACGCGAGGTGATAAGGGTGGTGACGAGGGTTGAGGTTAAAAAAGCTTTGTTTAGTATTGATGGGAATAAAAGTCCGGGTTCTGATGGGTTTAATGCACAGTTCTTCAAAGACAATAGGTCGGTTGTGAGTAAAGACGTTACTGATGGGGTTTTGGAGTTTTAAAAAATAAGAAGATGTTAAAGCAATGAAATACATCGGTCCTAACCTTGATCCCCAAAATTACGGTACCCGAGAAAGTATAAGATTTCAGACCAATTTCCTGCTGCAATGTGATTTATAAAATAATTTCATAAATCATTTCTAAACGATTTTAAAATTTCATAGGAAAAACTATAAATCTTAACCAATCTGCATTGATCCTCGGTAGGACAATCTCTCATAATATTCTTCTCATAAAGAGCCTTTTAAAAGGCTACGGGAAAAAAAAAATATCCCCGATAGTGGCTTTCAAAATAGATATCAAGAAAGCTTTCGACTCTATTAGATGTGAAGTCATTCGGGACTTTCTAGTTGTTTCTGCTTTTCCTATAATTTTTATTGATTGAATTATGCAGTGTGTTTCATCATTCTACTTTGTTGTTAGCATTAATGGAGTCCAAGGAAGCTATTTTAAGGGGGGAAATGGGGTAAGACAAAGGGACCCCATCTCTTCTTACCTTGTCTTAGCTATCATGGAGATCTTTGAGAGCATCTTCGCGATGTTCCTAAAGAATCGTCAATACATCTTTCACCCATTCTGTGAGGTAGAGGAGGTAACCCATTTATGTTTTGTTGACGATTTGTTCATTATAGCGCATGCAAATATTGATTCCATTAAAACTATTAGGGTTGTACTAACATTCTTTTCTAAGGTTATAGGTTTAACTATTAATGAAAGCAAAATTGTGGCATTTTATGGAGGCGTGAAGGACGAAACAAAGCAGGACATCTTCAACATCATTGGCATCAAGGAAGGCAGTTTCGCGTAAGGTATTTAGGAATTCTATTAACTGCGAAGTAGATCGAGATCTCACACTGCAAGCCATTAATTGAAAAGGTAAAAAATACGATATCTGGCTGGACAGAGAAAAAACTTTCTTATGCAGGGAGGATCGAACTTATCAAAACCGTGGTCATGGGCATAGTTGGCTACTAGGCGCAACAGATGATCATCCAAAGAAGGTAATGAAGGAGCTCGACACGCTGATGAGGAGCTTTTTCTGGGGCAGTAGCGGAAGAAGAGGAAAGAAAGTCAATCGGACCGCTCTTTGCAAACCGAAGGACGAGGGAGCCATCGACTTGAAGATATGTATCGAGTGGAACAAAGCTCTCACCTTCAAGCATTTGTGGGCTTTGGAGCACAATTAGGAGTCACTATGGATCAAATGGGTGCATACGAAGTTTATGAAATTCGAAACCAACATCTGGACCTGCAAAATTCATGAAGGTATGAACTGGTCATTGAAAAAAATTCTTAAACTAAGAAGAAATATTTCAAAGTTTTATGACATCCGGCTAGGGGACGGGAAAGACACTATATTCTGGCACGACCCCTGGTTCGAAAACCAGCCTATCATCCACAAGGAGGAGTTTCAAAATACCCGTATCAGAAGGGACTGTGCAGAAACGAAAATCAAGGACATTAAAGACGGGAATTTGGACTAACTCTAGAGAAGAAATCAAGAAGGACAAAGGATACTTGATCATATAAGTAACATACAACTACACGACAGACCGGATATTCATGAATGGATAGCTGAGGACAATGGGAAGCTGGTATCGAAGAAAAAATATATGAGGTAACCCGGGAAAAAGCGCAGAAAGTAGAATGGGCTCCTCTTGTATGGTCAATGAAGATTATCCCACGACATCAGTTCATCATATGGCTCGCCTTCTAGGAAAGACTCAACACTCGTGATCGTATCAGCAAGTATATGAGCATCCCGGACGCGAGCTGTCTTCTATGCAGTAAAAATGAAGAAACCATAGATCACCTATTCGGGAACTGTTGTATTGCTTCGGAGCTTTGGGACAAATTCTATAAAAACCTGGAGCTGATCAGTTTCTCGAGCGAATGGAATGAAATCAAAGAAGTGACACTACTAAAAGCCAAGGGAAATAGATTTGTAACAAGCGTGTTAAAGTGCGGCTTTGGAGCAGTGGTGTATAACATTTGGCAAGAACGGAATGCAAGGGTATATGGCAGAATCCGTAGGAGCGTTAAGGAGTTATGAAAAGATATTGTATCGAATTGCAGCGTCCTCGCGGGAACGTGGAGAAGAATTCCAAGCACGGAGCAGAACTTGAATATCTGCAGGAACTGGAATTTACCGTTTTTTGAACTCACTAGAATTAAAAGCATTGTAATCAGATAATTCATTTACGTTTTTAGCTTTTATTCAGAATGTTACGACTTCAAAATCATTCTAGGCATGTCTAGAATGATCTTTTAAATTCGTGATTTTTTTTCACGTTTTTGGGAATTTTTAATGAAATGACTCTAAGTCGTTTTTCCAAAAAAAAAAATAGAATTTTGTTTTACAAAATTGAAAGTATAAAGTTACGTTTGTCTCAAATACAATTGGAATGAGAATTGAAATATGGGTTCAATTCTAAATTATTTATTTATTTAATATCTTATAATTATAAAAAAATATAATACATTAAAAATGAATATATTTAATTTTATAAGTTATAAGTCTGATTTTTGAACTTATAATTGCAATTTCAAATTTAAAAAAGAACAAATACAAGTAGAAAAAAAATTTATTCTAGAAGGCTTGTTGTTCTTATATTCAGTGGAGAGAAAGAAGAAGAGTGAGTGGTATTTGATAAAACATCATTTTACTTAATTTGAATGATGATATGGTTAAAACTACAATATTCAACGACTTAAATATAAGTGAAAGACATGGCAGTGAAGACTATAAATCTATAACTATTATGTTAATAGGTATAATGTCATGTGTGAAACTATGTAATACATAACATAATATTAATGTAAATAGGATTAGGAGCATATGATAAGTATGAAAACGTGAGGCTACAATTTTTTCACAATTAGTCTATCCCAAATTGTTTGAAAAGTTGGTTGGTGAGATATGAAGTAGTTTGTTCAAAATCGATGAGAGTTTATGGGCACATCGAGCCCATCTTCGGGATCTTGAAGCACGACATCATACCGTGGACAAGGCATCATACTTTATTTTAATAATGTATAGTTAACTTATAAATTATTAAAATTAAAGTGTTCAAATGAATAATAAAATTGTAATAATTAAAAATATTAATAATATACTGTCTAAACCAAAATAATGTAAAGATAAATATCATGAATGGTCTTAATCTTGTTTGGAAAAAAATCCTGAAAAAAGAGATGTAGGCTTCAAATAGGACTGTAATTGGAGCTTTTTTCCCTTGGAAATTGTGAATTTTTTTGGTATTTTTTTTAAATTTATTTGATACTGGTTTATTTTAATATACAAAGTTAGGATGAATTAATTCCAAGTACATGACATTTTACCGTATATGACATTTACTCCAACTTGTGAATATCTTATAAACCATTCTTAATATTGATTTTTATATATAATTTGATTTTGTCATTTTTAATGGATAAAAAAGATGAATAAATATTTATATTCCAATTAAATAAATAAAAATTCATAGGACTATTATAAAATAACACCATCTTTATAAAATGTGACAAAATATTAAATTATTCCATGTTTGTATGAATTATTCACCAATTATTGAATAAATAGACAAATTTTTTAACATACATTTTTAAATAAATGGATTTGGAAAATACTTATCTAAATTTTAATATATTTATATAAATTTTATTATGACAAAATTGTTTACCCAATTTACAAAATATATGATTTGAGGCATTACAAATTAAATAAAAAAATATTTAGTTACTAATAATATCTGATAACAATCTTTTACCATTTTGACCCTTATATAATTTATATATAAACGCTACGGAGAGCAAAGAAAATAATTTATTTTCCTCTCTATGAGTTATTTATATTCACTTGTTAGATTCGCTTTATTTTTAGGGGCGACACTCAATTTTCTTTCTCCCACTTTGTTTCCCTCTAATCGTTTAATTTTTAGAGTCAGCGCTTAACTTCTTTCTACCTTTATTTTCCCTCTAATCCCTTTATTTTCCCTCTAATCGCTTAATATTTTAAGATCGGCACTCAACTTTCTTCTCCATTTTTGATTAGAAAATCGCTTTATTTCTAGGGTCGGCGGCCAACTTTCTTCTCCCTCTTTATTTCCTCTAATCGCTTTATTTTTAGGATCGACGCTCAAATTTCCTCTCCAACTTTGTTTCCCTCCAATCGCTTAATATTTAGGGTCGGCGCTCAACTTTTTTTCTTGTACCTCTAATTGCTTAACTTTTAGGGTCGGCTCAACTTTTTTTCTCTTACTCTGTTTCCCTCTAATCGCTTAACTTTTAGGGCCGGCGCTCAACTTTCTTCTCTCACTTTGTTTCCCTCTAATTGCATAACTTTTAGGACCCGCGCTCAACTTTATTCTACCTATTTGTTTCCCTCTTATCGCTTTATTTTTAGGGTCGGAACTAAACTTTTTTCTCACACTTTGTTTCCGTCTAATCTCTCAATTTTTATGGTAGGCGATCCACTTTCTTCTCCATTTGTTTCTCTCTAATCACTTATGTTGTAGTGCTCACCTTTCTTCTCGATCTTTGTTTCCTACTATCACTTTATTTTTAGGGTTGACGCTCAACTCTCTTCACACTCTTTGTTTCTCTCTAATCGTTTTATTTTTTAGGGTCGGCGCTTAACTTTCTTATCACGTCGTGAAATGAACTTTTTGACCGTATGATGTTTTCTTCAATTACTTATCGTTATTTTGTGTGTTGTCTTTTGATATGAATTTTCATATAGAAAATGTTCCATTCATGAGAAAGCTTAACTACTCATACTTTAAAGATCTTGATTATAAAAATGGTTATATATCGATGCATTCTAATATATAAATTTTTATACTGTGATTTTGTGATGAATTTAAGTTTCAACTTCTATTCATAGCTAAGGATTCATCCAATCGATTCAAGGTTTAATGTTGCACTATTCCTTTCGGTTTCTTTATTTTTCTCTCTTTTTTTTAAATTTTCTTTTTTCAAAATTTGTGTTTAGACTTATTGGATTTTTAATTCTTAGGGGACAATGTAATTTTGATTTTTTTTTAATCATGTTTTGAATGAAGTTTGAAATTACAATTTTCGTTATTAGAAATGTGTGGGTTTTGTGCAAAGAAAGCCAATATTTTAGTTAGAAAGTTTAATTTCCCTAAAAGTATATTGTGATAAGTATGGATTTTGATTTGTAATCAAATTGGATAAAAAAGTATTACAAGTCGTAATCCAATAATATTATAGAAATCTAATTTACTAAATCTTCAAGATATTTTTCCAAATATGCTATATTGTCATAATGACATCATCTCAAAAAATCTTATATATAAAGTAGGCATAGCATATGAAGTAAAAATCACATTCAATAATAAGTCTAGCCTTCCAGGAATTGATTTTTTTCAATTATTTTAATATTTTCATATATTTCTACTTTTCTAATAATTCATTAATATGTTACAAAATATTTATCCTAGCTTCATGAATTCTCAAATTTGATTCTCATTGAAAAACATCATGTTAGAGTGGATGACTTCAACAATGTACATATTTACTTTAAAAAAGTTATTTATTTTAAAATTATATATTTCAAATAAATGGATTCAAAGAAAAAATACTTATACTTTGTATACTTTTATTTTTCAGTTGAGCGAGAATCAAATATGATTGGATAAACCATTACCGATGACATATATATTGTTATCAGGTAGGTATATATATGACTTTTAATCTTTAAATGAAGTTGTTTTACCTTTTATAAAGATTTGCACTTATAATTTTTATTTATTCCTAATTAGGGTGTTTGCTCAATGTTTATTTGGTATGCTAGGTGCAGCAAACCAGTCTACCAATTTTGCAAGCTATGTAAATATAAAAACTTGCATTTCGACAAGAGGACCTAAGTAATAAAAAAATATTTTATTCCGATCTAGGTAATTTATTATTTACTTGAAATTGCCAATTTTTAATCATATGTTTCATTTTTGTAAAACAAAATATATTTTATTAATGTTAAATTGTGTTTCTTATATAAGTTATATATACAATAAATAAACTATTACTTAGATGTGCAGATCCAAATTGAAGGCCAAGAAACAAATGGAAGCATACGAGACAGGATGGAGAAGAAGATTATGGAATGTTTTAAAATTAATGTATTTATTTTGTCCCAAATAAAATAAATATTGTGTTTTGTTTTGTTTGTTGGCTTAAGAAATTGGAATTGTTGTCATCATTTTATTAGATAGATTATTCTCACTATAATTTTTATGTTTCAATTCTATTTATCATTTTTGTATTGCAATTGATCTATAATTCTCAATAAATAATTTATTTTTATTTTTTCTCCAAACATTTTAATTTAAACTCCAGTTTTCACATAATTGAAACTATAAGGTTATGTTTTAGTCAATTCTATTTTTTGACAAGTCCAAATAAAATTAAATGTATTTTATTTTTAATTATAAGTCTTACCTTTGAACTTCTGAATTGTAATTTCATGTTTTCACCAAACATAAAAAAAATATAATAATAATAATAATAATAATAATAATAAACTTTAAAAAAAATATATAATATCATTTCAAATTTTCCAATTATAAACATGTAAACATAGTCTCTAGTACCCATTAGAGGCAATTAGTTATTTTATTTAGTTGATGGAAAATGTTGATTTTATGTCTTTGTTGGGAATTCATGATCCCTTCTTGTTTTTGATTGTTCTCTTTTGGTATGTAAACACTAATAAAATAAATTTGTTCATATTTTTTTTATTTCATTACTTATATTTTGTTAAATTAATTTAATGATTTTGTATTATAACTAATAAAATAGTCGTGATAAGGACAACCAATTTGGGAATGCTTGTGTAGGGAAAAGAAATAATTTTTTTCCGAATATAACTCATTTTTCTGAAACAAAAAATAATCTCTACTTTATATAGCCACAAAAATCTCCCGAATATGGTCATTTTTTTGAAAAAAAATAATAATTATTTTTTGTCTCTCTCCTCCACGTAGTTACAAAAATCTCTTGAATTAAATGGCAATGTTCAGAACAAAATTCTCCCAAATATAGCCATGTTTGGGACAAAAATCTCATGAAAATCGTCATATTCAGGACAAAAAATCTTCCGAACATGGTATGTTTAGGACAAAATCTCTTGAACATGGTCATTTTCTAAAAAAAAATTGTTTTTCTCTTTCTCCTTCACATGCCTACAAAATTTCTCAAACATGGTCATTTTTCTAATTTTTTTATCTCTCCTATGCATGGACACAAAAATCTCCTATACATATGACAAAACTCTTCTAAACATGACAATTTTCCCCCCAAAAAAAATATTTCTCTCTCCTGAATATGGCCATGATCGGGACCATGTTTGGGATAAAATCTCTATTACATGGCAATTTTTTTGATTTTTTTTCTCTTTCTCCTACCCAAGACCACAAAAATCTCCTGCATTTTCCAAAAAAAAGTTGAATTTTTTTTCGGGATTTTCTTTTTCTCTCAAATGCCCATGTGACAGATCTCGTCGAATTTATGACTTTGCTTTCGTTTTAATTTCGTTGTCTAAATCATTTCTTTTAATAAAAATAATGTTAAATATTATGTTAATGTATACTGTGGTTTAAGGTTTAAAAGTTTTGTAGAATTTTTAGAGAGAAGAAATTGTAGAGTATATTATTGATTGTGTTCATTACATAGGAGGTCTAGTGTTTAAATAATAAACATTACATTTACAAGAAAGGAAATCAATTAAACAATAAAATCATTTAGTTGATTTGACAATCAACGGCTAATTAACAAATCAATTAGTCTAATTGATTGATTTGCTATTGACTTTCTTAACCTTCCATTCTCGGTCAATTAGCAACTCAATTAGTCTCTTGATTGATTTGCTATTAATTTTCCAAATTTGAGAGATAATTCTACAAGTTTGTTAGTGTAATTTTTTAATTCTTAAATATTTGTTTGTTTTATTATTTTAATGAATTATTTTAATAAAAAATAATGAGAGGAGATATAAAAAAAAAGACCTATGAGAAATTAACATGGTAAATAATTGTAATTATATGAGAGATTAAATAAATTAGTTTTTAATAGTATAGCTATATGAGTTTTTAAGAGTTTATATGAGAAAATAAACTAATTATAAAATTTAATATTTAAATAAAAAATTCTTATCTTTTAAGCTTAAAATGTAATCATTGATTTACTCTAAAATATTTATAATTTATTTTTTTGTGAACCTTCCAAATATAACTGAATTCAAATATAGTATTCATCTCACTCAATTAACTACAATATTCTTATAGAGGAATGATAAAGAGCGGGTAACGACTCCCCAACGACCCACCACCTAGCAGGCACGTGGATAAAATATGCCACGCTGAAAAAAATAAAATAAATAAAACGCGCGCTCTTCTTCAGTTTTGATCAAATCATAGTCAGACTATGATCAAATCATAGCATTCTCCTATCGAAAAGAGCTCAAAAGTATGAGTTTTAGATTTCTTTCTCAATAAGAAACCTAAATCGAAGTAGACGACGACCTAAAAGACGACAACTGTGAAGATGACCAGCGAGAAGAAGACCACTGTTAAGACCACTACGAAAAGACGACTACCGCGAACAAGACGACCGCGAAGAAAACGACCAGCGAACTAAACTGTAATGTTATTTTTAACTTAAACTATAATGTATGAACTGTAATGTTATTTTTAAGGAAAGTGTAATGTTGAAGCTTTAATGTTATTTTTAAAACTGAATTGTAATGTCGGATAAATTGAGGCAAAATATTGATAATATTAGTCTGTTTGGGACGAAATTGTCCCGAACATGCTCATATTGGGGTCAAAATGGTCCAGAAAATGTCCATATTCGAGACAAAATTGTCTAGAAAATGACTACGTTGGGGACAAAATGATCTAGAACATGTTCATGTTTTGAACCATTTTGTCCCGAATATGATCATGTTCGGGACCAATATTCCCAAACATGAACAATATTTTAGACATCTTAGATCTCACAAGGTACTAGATCCAATGCGAAGAGAAGATTGGATTTAAACGACAAAGTGGGAATTACTTTGTCAAAAACATATCAATCACTTGTAGTTGAAGGTAGTGGATAAGATAAAATGTTTTTTAATGAGAGAAACTGCATAAACTATATTTTAGAAACTATATGGTTGCGATTATAAAATGGTGATGTCGAAGCACTATGTCAGTATTTAAACCAAATGCAAAGCAAATGTTAAATTTTTTTATGTACATGATGTGGACGAGGAAAACCAGATAAAAATGTCTTGGGCTGATGAAAGATGTAGGGCTGTCATCAAATTTGACAAAACATATTTGACAAACCACTATGATATAGTGTTAATCATCATGGACAATCAATTTTGCTATGATGTGCCTTATTGTCTTGTGAGGATTTAGAGTCATTTACTTGGTTTTTCAAAGCATGGTTTACATGTATGAACGGACGTGCTCCAAAAGAAATAATCAGTAACCAATGTCAATTAATGACCATTGCAATTGAAAATATATTTTTGAACACCCATCATCAATTTTGTCTTTAGCATGTAATGCAGAAACTCTCTACCAAATTGTCTGCACATGCTCATTATAAAAGTATAAAAAAGAATTTCAAGAACATTGCCTATAACTCAATCACAATCTAACAATGTCAAAATAGTTGTCTGAGAATGATAGATGAGTTTCAGTTGCAAGACAATTATTGGCTGAATTCTTTACACGTAGATAGTGCAAAATAGATTCTCGTGTATGTTAAATGCCACTTGTGGGAAGGCATATCAAAATCTAAAAGAAGCGAATCTATGAATGCTTTTTTTATGACTTTGTTCATTCTAAAACATTCCTAACACAATTTGTAGAATAATGACAGGACCCTTAAAAGAAACATATAGAAGGAAACAAAGTTGGATTTTCATTCTTATAATTCAACTATTCCAATTGTGAGTAGGTATTCATTAAAAGAACAATTCATAGTGTATATACAAACAACATTTTTAAGTTGTTCCAGAATGAGGTGAAATGGTTGATGTTCTGCGACACTTCCATATTTGAAGACGATGGAACAACAACTACATTTGGAGTGGTGGAGACCATACAAGATCATGATGGAGAACATTGGAGAGATATTTCTATAAAGGTAAACTTCACCATGATAGAGACTTATGTAAACTATCAATGTCAATTGTTTGAGTTCAAATGACTCATGTCTAGACATATTTTGACGGTTTTGAGAAAAATGAAGGTGAATATGGTGCCAACTAATTATATATTGGACCACTGTCGTAAAATTTGAAAAAAGTTGTCAAAGTATCAATAATATTTATGATTCTGATATAGGTGACATTTAAATAAATCGGTATAACTATCTTACTTCAATAATGTAAGAGCTCCAACAGATTACAGAACAATCTAATCATAATACTCCAATGACATTTGCTTCTACACCAACACCAACGACATTTGCTTCTACACCAACACCAACGACATTTGCTTCTACACCAACACCTTCTGCACATACACCTTCTACACAACCACCTTCTTCATATACACCTTATAAACCAACACTTTATGCACCAACACAAATGATTCACTCTCCCATGAGAGTAAGGTTTAAAGGTCAACCACCAAACAAACATTAACAATCTGTCATCAAAAGATTTATGAGCAAACTGGGTCGAAAAAATGTTAATTTCTGAGATGTGATTTTATTTGGATATTTGTAAACTGTTATAAAAACTACATTAAAATATAAATTTCAATAATTTTTATTTGAGAAATACGACAACAACAACAATAATACATGATTCAACACAACAACAACAATGGATCTCGATTCAAATTTCCTTCACATCACTTTTATCATCTCAAACATATCCCAAAGATAATACTTGTGGGGACAACATTCAATGATATTAATAATTATATGAAAATATTGTATGTTGTAATATAATACTTGTGGGAACAACACTCAACGTTAATATTTTAAAGTAAAATAAATTACAGTTCAATATATATATATATATATAACATACAAATAGAAATCCAATTACATACAAACTTACCAATTGGTCTAGAGAATGTTCTGGACGAAATTGTCATGAACATGGCCTTGTTTTGGAAAAATTGTCCCGAACATGAGCATGTTTAAGACAATTTCGTCCAGAACATGAACATGTTCGGGACAATTTCTCTAGAACATAGACATGTTCAGGACTAAATGGTTCTGAACATGAGCATGTTCAGAATAATTTCTCTAGAATATGGTCATGTTCTGGACAATTTCGTTCCCAACATGGACTATTTTCAATCCATTTCCAATATAATGTTTCAACCAAATATTGTAAGTAATTTTAAATATAAATAAATGGTAATAATTTATAATTCATTTCATATATAATGTAATAACCAAACAATGTTACAATGTTACAAATGATATTAATTTACCATTAGTGTTCATTTATTTTACATTTTGTAACATTTTAGCAATGTAGAAACTTTTTTAAATTTTCTAAGAAATTTGATCATAACTTTGTTCAATGCTGACTTCAGTATCTCCGCAACATATTTTATCCCCATCGACCCAAGTAATGCCTTATACTTCAAGAACACAAATTTCAGCAGGTTAGTATAAATAATTCTCAAACACACCAAACAACGGATACGACAAGAGCAGCAGCGGTAACATAGAAGAAAAATGAATCACAGGAGAAAAAAGATTTTACAAGCAGAATCCGAATTTCCAGTAGCAAAGTATACATTTCCCTGGTGAAATAATGATGCAGTGATGCATCTTTTCTTGTATATGACTCCAGTTACCACATATAGTAGATTCCACAATCTGTTTTATTATTAGACTCTTGCCAATAAAATTTCATAATATTGAATGTGAATTCAACTATTGAAGTGGTGATTCCTGAGTCAACACTCTTCATGAATTCAACAAAAACACTTTTATTTTTTACCATGGCAAGAAAATATATAAACATAAATGTGAAATATAAACACCTTTAGATAGAGAAATTCAGCTTATTACTAATGCCTTAGATGTTATATATTTTTCCTCCTATGGTAAACCTTTAGTGATGGTAGGTTGTCAATTATTTAGATTTTTTCATGTTGATGTAGTACACATAATAATTAGAATGTTCTAAAATAGGGAACATAATCTGCAAAACAATACCATTTTATTTAAGATATCATATAGTTAGGTAGTCGAAAAATAAGAATGTTCTAAAATATTGGAGAGGTTACTTACAAGGTGAGCCTTCTTTAATTCTTTAGATAATAAATGAAATATTTCATTTCTTCTTTAATTATATTTCCAAAACAATCATCACCATAAGGATGAGTACTCTACAAATGAACATCATATTAAAAAATGATAATAATCAAATAAGTAAATGTAGATAAGCAAATTTTCAGGATGTTGGTGGGATTTGTCTTTGTGAGATAATTGATCATTTGGGTCCAGGCATCAATTATTCTAGAGCCCATAGGTATCATTTTTCACTGTGAGCATGCTTCCTCTATTCACCATGATTAGTCGCTCTGGAATAAAATTTCACTACAAAGACAAATGAAGAAAACACTTCCTAATAAGAGTTAAGGAAAAATTATAATGACTCTGAAGAGTTCTAAAAATGTTACATTAAGTCCAAATTTGTAAAAATTAACTCCACAGTTGAAAGAAAGAACAAATCACCGAAAGAAGTCACGGAAGATGGAAGAAGAAAGACGAAGTCGCGAAAGAATGAAGAAGAAAGCCAAAAACGCCGAAGAAGGAAGAAGATAGCCGAAGAAGGAAATCGAAAATGGAAAGACTGGGGGAGAGAGATATTGAGAAAGAGAGGGTTAATAACAAATTAAAAACTAATTATTATTCATTTAGTTTTTTTTAGTTCATCATGGTATTTTTATCCACTCTGCTGCCAGGTGGGGCATCGCTGCAACGTCGCTCTCCTTATTATATTATAATATATTATTCATTATTATTATTATCAACCTCAATATAACCATTATATTCTTTCATATTGTATCAAGAGAGTGATTTTTAAGAATTAATTATCTCATCAATTTTATTTGTGCTTAACATTTTTTCTATAATTTTCTATCAATATTTTTTCAATAATTGATATCATCTCTAATAGTCATTCCTAAAACAACCACCTCCACAGTTTAGTGGAAAGAGATTTGGACCAAGTGGTTTAACCACATTGAAGTATCGTGTTCAAGAGAATCAAACTATCTATGGAGGTATTTTTTTTATTTAAAATATTAACAAATAACTATAATATTTTGAATGTTAACTAACAATGATGTATACTAATAGCAATGTTATTAGTAATTGTATAACCCTTTATCAAACAAGACCTTGAAGTTCATTAACAATTTTTCATATTAAATACAGAAAGATGAGTCATTTCTAGAAAATTAGCAATATTTGAATACAATTAAAATAAAGTGAAATTTAGTTATGATAAGTTGTATGGTCTTCCCAAACTCTCATACTCGATCTCATTCAGATTCCTCAAGCTGCTTGTGCTCCTCAAGTATTTGTATTTTTAAATATTAATGATTATCTTATTATAATGTTGAAATATTTTGAACATATTTTAAAATAATGTTGAAATATTCGTATAAGTTCCAATGTCCATCAGTGTTACCATGACGAAGTTCACTCTCTCTCAGCTCTTCTCCAACAGTCTCATGTGATTTCTGAACTCTCTATTTGACCCATCACTAATACGTACATATGGAGGATAACAAATGATTCCTTTATTTTTGTCAATATTGGATAATTATTTCAATTTCGAAAACTCTAGATTTTCCATTTTCTTTGAATTCATATTGTGTATATAATAAGAAATTTTCCACATTAATGAAATAGATAAGAAATTTCAATCATCCATTTTTTTTTTAAATGGTAAAATTGAAAATTGTAGAGAATTCTAATCCCTGTCAAGATAAATGAATCAATTTATACCATTGTAGTTTTTATACAATTTGATAAGTTTAAATTATAATTTCATTCTCTCTACTATTTTTGCTTTCTTGATTGAATTTGTCTAGCAAATCATAGCGATGTTGCTAGATTTGTTCATGGTATCAGACCGTGGTTCATATTCTTCTTCAAACATAGATGAGAACGATTCAACTGATAAGAATCAAAAAGTGGAGAACTCAAACCCTAATTTGACTATTAGTGAAGGATCATCGTCTTCAAACACAGAATAAGAAATAGAGGCTCGATTGAAGAGGAGAATAGCGAACAAGAGAAATACAACATCGATCCACTACTTCTTCAAAATGGAGACATTACAGGTGCAACCATTACTAATTCTATACTAACAAGATCTCATTATTATGAGTGGTGTACAAGTATTAGGCTGGCATTAGAGGCAATGATGAAGCTCGAATTCATCGACAGATCTTGAAAGATGTCAATAGATGTAGATGGAGTAATGCAATGTAAGTTGGTGGATTCTATGGTGAGAAACTGGATAATTAACACTATGGATCAAAACCTTAAAATTCATAATGCTATAACTGCTCAACAACTATGGAAAGATATTTGAAGTACATATGAAGTCAACAACGGACCAAGATGTTTTCAGTTAGAGAATGATATATCCACTATTCAACAAAGTACTTATGATATTATTGAGCATTATTCTAAAGTTAAATTGATTTGGGATGAAACTGCACATTTGAAGCTAGCAAGAAAGTGCAACTATGATAGATCAAATGTTGTCAGTTGTTATGGATGTAAGGTTATAAATGAATTGTAGCGTAAGATGTTGAAGAAGTAAAGTTGCTTCAGTTTCTGATGGGAGTAAATGACTTTTATGAATATGTCGTAGATAATATGTTAGCATCAGATCCATGACATTCAGTTCATAAGGAATTTACTATTCTAATTAATGTTGAAACTAAGAGGAATATTAGTATAACTAAACGAGAACATATTGCAATGATGGGGAAGGAGAAGACAGAACTGAACAACAAGAATTAGAAAATTAAAGAGAGTTCAAAATTACATGCAGAAAAATTTAAACCTTAAAAGAACTCTATCTGCACTCACTGTGGATTAAAAGGTTACATAAAAGAAGGTTATTTCAAATTGCTTGGATATTCGGAGTGTTTCAAACTATCAAGAAAAAAACAGGTTGTTGTCAACACAGCAAATGTGGAACCATTGGATGACATTTAAGAACATGTAGAGAGGTTATTGGAACGAAATATAATGTTTTCAAAGAATGGTACAAGGCAAATTCAAAAGGAAAGGGGAAGATAACAGCAAGAACTTCAGAGTACAGTGTAGGTAAATACACTAAAATCCCATACTGTTATGATTCTTGTTATGCATTTACATTGAACAGAACATGATCACATATCATGATGATAAGAATGACATAATGTGGCTCATAGATCCAGGGACAAACAGTCATATTTATAATATTAAAACTGCTAATTAATATTAGAAAACTTGATAAAGTTTAAGGATTCTATACTTAGCACAATTAAAAAATAGTAAAATTATGAGATATGAAACTAAATGAAAGATTAGTGTTAAAAGATGTCATGATAGCAAAAAACTTCAAATACAATCTAATATCAGTAGAAAAATTGATTAAAGATGAGAATATGATGTGCATATTTGATGAAGATGAATATATTTTGTAGGAACGTAAATTGGTTAACAAATTTCAGCTTGGGAAGAAAATTGGAAAAGAAAAATCTTTTTTTCGTTATTGTTCTAAAGACATTTTTAATAGTATTCTACTGAATTTTCATCTCATGTTATTGATTGTATTAGAATTCATAAAAATCTTGGCCATCCATCTCCTAAAGTGATGAATAATGTCTACCCTAGTTTGGGAAATAAGATAAACCATTGTGAAGTTTGTTCCATTTAAAAAATGTCAAGATTGTCTTTTCCTGATGGTTGTTCTGTTTTAAAAAAATGTTTTTAACTTATTAATATTGATTTTCGGGGTCTTTATAAAGAATATTCAATAATTCAAGTTTCTTATGTGTTAACCATAATAGTTGATTATAGTACATGCATTTGAATTTTTTTCTCAAAAATAAAACATATTTGTTTGAAAACATGAACTTTAGTGAAAAATCAATATTAATCTTCAGTTAAAATAATAAAAAGTGATAATGGCACTGAATTTATAAATTCAAAATTCATTTTTTTTAATTCTTTAGGTATTATTTATTTTTGGGAAAACAGTTAAAAATCATTTCATTAAAATCCCAAAAGTGTGAGGGTCAAGAATCAAAGCTAGACAAGTCTTAGCTAGGATTATAAGATGACAATCAAACGACCCTAAAGAACCTGATTAGTAGCAATCAAACATACAAGAAATAGAGATTACAAACAAAGATTACAAACTGTATTAAATCATAATTATTTCAATCAGGATTTTTATTTCCATACCAACCTGATGTTTCAACATATTGTCTTCCTCTTCCCCTTTCCTTCCTCTTGCAATGAACGGGGGATGAACTGAAGAGGTTGATGAATACTGCATATTCTCATCTTGATTTCTTTCTTTATATGAACTTGTTCTTATTTGATAGAAAGAATTATTCTTCAGAATTTCTAAGCTCTTCACCTTGTTGTTCTCAACTTGAATTTCGAGATCATTGTCTTTAATTCCTTCAGCTTCATCTTTGGAATCCTCAACAACTTTAGATTCCTCTGTATCAACATTAGCATTCTCTTCTTCCTCTTGATTAACTTGAGTATCTTCCTCTTTGTTTTCATCAGCAACCACTTCAACTTGATTTGATTGAGAATCATCAACTATCTCTTCAACATGATTAGGTTGAGGATCCACCTCCTTCTTTGTATTGTTTTCTTCTTGTACATAATTTTCTTTATCTTCTCTTTCCTGTTCTTTAACCACATTTTGCTCTTTAAAAATAGGCACATTTGTATCGTTTTCCTGCATCTTTACTTTCTGACCATTATGAATTTTCTGATCTTCTTCCTTAGCCAAATCACATTTTGGGCTTGCATGTTGGAAAGTATTGAAGAAAGAGCATCTGTGTGGCCTCCACTCATAAGTGATTTCCATGACAGTAGGTTTTCCTTTTTCTGACTCATATTTTTCGGCAGTGTGCTTCTAGGATGCACCTCAATGATAATTCTAGCAAATGTTAGGTGCTCTCCTCCTTCAGTAATTGGATCCATGTATAATGGTCTACCCAATAAACCTGCAAAATGACTAAGGGCTTTAAAATTGTACATATGTGCAGGTATATTCCAGATCTTGAACCATATCTGTGCAGTTTCTTTTGGCTTACTCAATAGGTTCAAGTCTTCGGACCATTTTTCTAGCTTCATACAATTGGATCCTATATATGTATGCCCATTTTTTAGAATTTCCTCTAGATTAGATCCCTTCTTAAATTTAAGAAAATATAAATTATGGACATTTGCTGAAATCTTCTCCAGCCATTTTTCTTCAGTAACAATGCATCTTTAGTAATTGGGAAGGATACTCTGTTTTTCCCTATGTAGTTTCCCACAACTACATTTCTCATTCCTTTATACAGTTTTCCTCTACTTCAGTAGGCAATTTAAATTCAAATGGAGAATTCAGTACCTCCACTTTTGTTTGTGTATTGTCCAAGTAGATTTTCCCTTTATAAGAATGATCTTCTGACTTTTTTTGCATTGTTGTTCTTTCAGATTTCATTAGTTTTTCATGTCGAGTTGCTCCTGATAGTATATGACTTAGATTTGGGAGCCTTCATTAGTTCATTCATTGTAGCAACTGACCATTGAACAATTTCTTCATATTCTTCTTTTTTCAACAGATTTCAGTCTTGAAGATAATGGGTGTTGAGTTGAATTGTAATATGTTGTGCTTTCTCCTTATTGATGACAATTTCTCCCCTTTTGGCATGCATAAGGAGCTTTGTAATCTGATTCTTGAGCCTAAATAGATTAGCTCTTTCATTATAGCGTATCTTCCAAGCTCCTTCATTATCCCCTTTTTTTCCTTCATTCTTTAGGTATTATTTATTCATTAAAAAAAGGTGTTTAATGAAGTTGTAACTCTTTTTAATTACTTTATTTGATGATGTAACTCTCTTAAGTTATATGTTTAATAAAGTGTTTTATTATTGTTAAAATGTTTTTTTTTTTAATTTTATATGTACAATGAAGAAAATTATTACTTAAATGTGCATCATAAATAGAAAGGTAAGAAACAAATGAAAACATATTTGACAAATGATGAAGAAGATTAAGAAATATTTAAATAGATATGTCTTATTTTTTTCTCAAATAACATAATTGAAATTGAGAGCTCATTCCAAGTTTTGTTTGTTTGTTTATTAAATTAAGTAATTATAATTTAAATGAATAGATCAATATATATGAACCACTACATCATGTTGTGGAGAAGGCATCATACAATCATACTTTATTTTAATAATGTATAGACTTATAGTTAAGTTATATATTATTAAAATTAAAGTGTTCAAATAAATAATAAAATTATAATAATAAAAAATATTAATAATGTAATGTCTAAACCAAAATAATGTTTAAATATCATAATTAATGGTCTTATTAATGCTCTTGAAATCTCGAGTTAACTTTTAAAATCTTACGATTTTAAATAAACTTTTAAATAGATAAACACTTACGATTTTAAATTTACGATAATAAGATTTTACGAGTTTATAAATAATTTCGATTTTAAGATTTTTTAGAATTTTACGTTAAAAAAAATTATATTTATAAATTAAAAAATATTATTATTTATTCAATTAAATAATTAATATAATTAATTTTATAAATATAATTTTTTATAATGTTATTTACTTATTATTATTTTTTGATTAATTTTATATTTAAACATATAAATTTTTAAAATTAACTAGTATAAAATAATTAATTATATATATAATTAATGTTTCTTTAAAATTAAACCTTATGAATTCAGGTAACTCTAAATTTTACGAATTTATCACTCGTTAACGATTTCGTAAGCTCTCTAAATTTTAACATGTTTTTCTTCTTTGGAAATTGTGAAAAAAAAATAATCTTTAAAATTTATTTAATGCTGGATTATTTTAATTTATGGTGTTAATGTGTTTTTAATTAAACCATTCTTAATTTTGTTTTATAGAGAGAATGACCTGTCATCACCTCAATAGTTATAAAAATAAAAAAATGTAAGAGAAAGAAAAATATTTTTTCAGTAAAATAGATTGTGCCACGTCAATTTCTCTTTAAAATTTTCTTACCCAATCATTTCTTTTTTATATATAATTTGATTTTGTCATTTTTAATGTACAAAAATGATGAATAATTTTTTATATTTAAAATTAATAAATAAAAAATCATAAGACTATTATAAAATAACATCTATATAAAA
The DNA here is from genome assembly GCF_907164915.1 of Impatiens glandulifera. Lineage (NCBI taxonomy): Eukaryota > Viridiplantae > Streptophyta > Magnoliopsida > Ericales > Balsaminaceae > Impatiens > Impatiens glandulifera. The sequence continues at coordinate 22,276,392 of NC_061870.1, forward strand.
TATGACAAAATATTAAATTACTCCTTTGTATGAATTATTCACCAATAATTGAATAAATAGACAAATCTTTTTAACAAACTTTTTTAAATAAATGATTTTGGAAAATAATTATCTAAATTTTATTATATTTATATAAATTATTATGACACGTTACAAAATTATAAAAATTATTTATAAGATTTACAAATTAATTGATTAGAAACATTACAACTTAAATAAAAGATTTAGTTTCTAATAATATCTTACTACCATCTTTTTACCGTTATATAACCTATATATACACACTAAAGAGAACAAATCAAATAATAATATTTTTTCTCTATACGAGTTATTTATCTTCACTTGTTAGACTTGCTTTATTTTGGCGCTTAATTTTTTTCCTACTTTATTTCCCTCTAATTGTTTAATTTTTAGAGTTAGCGCTCAACTTTATTCTCCGTTTTTGTTTGTCTCTAATCATTTAATATTTTAGGATTGTCGTTTAACTTTCTTTTACAGTTCCCTCTAATTGCTTTATTTTTAAGGTCGACGCTCAATTTTCTTCCCTTTTGCTTTATTTTTAGGGTCGGCGCTCAACTTTTTTCTCTCTCTTTGTTTTTTCTAATCGCTTTATTTTTAGGGTCGACTTTCAACTTTCTTCTCCCACTTTGTTTCCTCTGATCGCTTCATTTTTAGGATCGACACTCAACTTTCTTCTCTCACTTTGTTTTTCTCTAATCGCTTAACTTTTATTATCAGCATTCAACTTTATTCTCCATCTTTGTTCCTCTAATCGCTTTATTTTTAAGGTCGGAATTCAAGTTTCTTCTCCTTTTGCCTCTAATCACTTAATTTGTAGGGTCGGTGCGCTCAACTTTTTTTTCCCTCTTGGTTTCCCTTTGATAGCTAAATATTTTAGGATCCGCGCACTTTTGTTCTCCATCTTTCCCTCAAATCGCTTAATTTTTATATTGGCGCTTAATTTTCTTCGCAATCTTTGTTTCCCTCTAATTATTTTAATTTTTAGGGTCGGCGCTTAACTTTCTTATCACGTCATGAAAAGGATTTCCTGACCGTCTGAATGTTTTCTTCAATTTCTTATCTTTATTTTGTGTGTTGTCTGTTGATATGGATTTTCATCCAAAAAGCGTTTCATTCATGAGAAACCTTAACTACTCGATACTTTAAAGATGTTGATTATGAAAATTGTTATATTTAGATGCATTCTAATATATAAGTTTTTATACTTTGATTTTGTGATGAATTAAAGTTTCAACTTCTATTCATAGATAATGATTCATCCAATCGATTCAAGGTTTAATGTCGCACTATTCCTTTCTGTTTCTCCTCTTTTTTTTTAGATTTTTTATTTTCAAAATTTGTGTTTAGACTTATTGGATTTGTAATTCTTAGGAAAAGTGTAATTTTAATTTATTTTTTTTAATCATGTTTTGAATGAAGTTTGAAGCTAATTTGAAATTTGCAATTTTTGTTATTAGAAATGCTAGTAAGAAAGTTTAATTTCCCTAAAAGTATATTGTGATAAGTATGGATTTTGATTTATAATCAAATTGGATAATAAAATATTACAAGTCGTAATCCAATAATATTATAGAAATCTAATTTACTAAGTCTTCAAGATATTTTTCCAAATATGCTATCATTGTCATAATGACATAATCTCAAAAAATCTTATATATACAGTAGGCATACCATATATGAAGTAAAATCACATTCAATAATAAGTCTAGCCTTCCAGGAATTGATTTTTTCAATTATTTTAAGATTCTACATATTTCTCCTTTTCTAATAATTCACTCATTTATGTTACAAAATATTGTTTTTAGCCACATGAAGTCTCAAATTTGATTCTCATTGAAAAACGTCATATATGAGTTGATGAGTTCAAAAATGTACATCATTACTTCAGAAAAGTTATTTATTTTAAAATTATATATTTCAGACAAATGGATTGAAAAAAATTCTTATACTTTGTATATTTTTATTTTTCAGTGAGCGAAAATCAAATATGATTGGATAAACTATTACTGTGCATTTCAACGAAAGGAACCAAGTAATAAACAATATTTTAATCCGATATATAGGTAATTTATTATTTACTTGAAGTTGTCAGTTTTTAATCATATGTTTCATTTTTGTAAAACTAAGTATGTTTTATTAATGTTAAATTGTGTTTCTTATATTATAAGTTATATGTACAATAAATAAACTATTACTTAAATGTGCAGATCCAAATTGAAGGCCAAGAAACAAATGGAAGCATATGAGACAGGATGAAGAAGAAGATTATGGAATGTTTTAAAATTAATGTATTTATTTTGTCCCAAATAAAATAAATATTGTGTTTTGTTTGTTTATTTACTTAAGAAATTGGAATTGTAGTCATCATTTTATTCGATAGATTATTCTCACTATAATTTGTATGTTTGAATTCGATCTATTGTTCTCAATAAAAAAAATTCTACAAACATTTTAATTTAAGCTCCAATTTTCACATAATTGAAATTATAAGGTTATGTTACCTTCTAAATATATATAATTATTTCAATTTTGGAAACTCTAGATTTTCCATTTTCTTTGAATTCTTATTGTGTATATAATCAGAGATTTTTCTCAATGAAATAGATAAGAAATTTCAATCATCCATTTTCCTTTGTAATCAATTGGATATGGTCCGCCCAAATTTATTAAGGTATCTAAATTTACTCATTTTTTAATATTATATTATTATCTTTAAATAATTAATTAACATATTTAAACTTATAAAAATAAATAATTTAAAATACAATATTTGTAACTAGTAATTTTCAAACTTTTAAATATATATATATATATATATTGTTTTAATATTTTATATTGCAAGTGCTATCCCCAAAATTATGAAAGGATTAGTAAAAAAATAAATTCCTTCAATTTTTAATCTTTGTAGTCAATTAAAAGTATATGAAATTTAAAATGTATGTATTTTAGTCATTTCTTCAAAATAATATATATTTATAAATAAATATTTTAAAATAATATACTTATTAAAAAGTAAGAATTCAGACCGATTTTAACCTATCAACCCCTACCTCTTAACCAAAGAAACATTTGATCTGTCAAATATAACATTTTGATAGAAAAAAAATAAAATATTTTATTTTTAAATAAACAAATCAATCTTTTTCATACTCAAAATATATTGATTAAAATGATGATGTACACATAAATTTTATAGATGTAATTTGACATTTCCATTTTTATTAATAAATAAAATCGTTTTAAATTATTATGTTATCTTTTATAATTAATTTTATTTGATTAATATCAAAATTTATTAAAATTAATTTTCAAACTCATCACATATTCGGTTTTAATGTATTAATTTTGTATATTCGATTTAAAATTATTAAAAATGAAAATTTGCATTCAATCGTTAAGATAATTTTTTTTATTTACTGATTAATTTTCTATATATAACTCCCGATTAATTTAATTAGAATTAATATTTTTTATAAAAATAAATAAGATAATTAGTGCATAAATTAAAATATTCAATTCATAAATTAAAATATTCAATTCATAAATTCATAAATAATAAATTAAGATAATTATTTTATATATTCGAGGCTCATTTATACATATAAGTGTGAAAAATATATCTTCTCAAAATATTAATTTAAAATTAATTAAATAATAATTTATTCGTGAAGTTAGGCCGATTGATTCAATAATATGATCAGCTCCATGTCATTCACACATTATTATATATACATACATAATAGTTGTATACATCATTATTCGTAAAGTTGAAAAAGAATTTCCAATAGATTCAATTATAGATAGAAGAGAGCACCTTATTTTCTTAGAATAAGCATTGAAGTCCATTCTCAAAGTACAATATCAAATAACATGACAGTGGTTGATAGAAAGGAAAAACCCACGATAATGGAAATCTCATATAAATGGAAGTCAAACATGTGTGATTTTTACAATATTTTCCAACATATTAATACTAAATGTGCAAAAACAATTGAGGAAAAACAGAAAATCATGAAAGCCTAGAAAACAAAAAAGCAAGAAAATGAAACAAAAGAATCAGAAAGAACATATTGTGGAAGTCAAGGATAGTGATAAAAAAGACAAAATGAGGAAAATGCAGAGGAGAAAAGTAGGAAGGATTCTGGTAAAAAGGAAAGAAAGTAAAGGGAATAAAGGTGAAGAGAAATTTTTTTTTTACTAAAATGCGAAGGATCAGAATGGAAATAGAAGATGAACCTCGAGTTGTTGTTGAGGAAACTCAATAGGAAGATACTCAAAATTTCAAAATTGAAACAAAAAATTCTAAAGCCGATAAAAAAGATTCCAAAATCAATGTGGAGTCTAAAGATGAAGCCGAAGATAATGAAGATACGAACACATAAATTCAAGTTGAAGATAACAAAGATAAAAACCCTAAAATTCTTAGAAACAATTTTTTCCATTAAGATCAAAACGGGCTGGTACAAAGAGAGAATTCTAAATGAGAAACAACAATACTCATCATCATCTTTAATATAATCTCCTTTTTTTTTTGAAAAAACGACTTAGCGTTATTTCATTAAAACTTCCAAAAAATTGGAAAAAAACCACAAGTTTAAGAGATCATTCTAGACAAGCTTAGAATGATTTTGAAGTCGTAACATTCTGAATAAAAGCTAAAAAACTAAAAATGTAAATGAAATATTTGATTACAATACTTTCAATTCTAGTGAGTTTAAAAAACGGTAAATTTTAGTTCCTACAGATATTCCAGTTCTACTCCGTGCTTGAAATTCTTCTCCACGTTTCCGCGAGGGCACTGCAATCCGATACAATATATTTCCATAACTCCTCAACGCTCCTGTGGGTTCTGCCATATACCCTTGCATTCCGTTCTTGCCAAATGTTATACACCACTGTTCTTGCCATATCTAATTATTTTAATATGTGTATTTTTTGAGTTATGACGAAGAATATAAATCAAAATAGAGTGAGGTTTCATCCATTTCAAAAACAAACTTCTAGATCTTATAATATAAGAATGAAACGACGAAATGATGCATGACAAAGTCATTGGTGCGCTCAATTTCTAAATTATTCAATGCAAAAAATCAAAGTTCTATCCCTTCGAGTTCGAGTCTTAGAGATAAAGACATAAGTGATAGAGAAAATGACACTATTAGAAATAAAAAATAAGTGATAAAGAAAATAATGTCATTAGAGATGAATGTGATAATGAAGAAGATGATACTTTTCAATATGAGGTTTTGAACCACCTACAAAGGATAATATTATAGATCAATGCATCAATGAAAAAAGGAGTATCAAGGTGTTAATGAAGAAAATGAAAAAGAAGAAAAATGTATTGATGGAGAAAATGATGAGGAAGAGGAAGAGGAAGAGGAAGAGGAAGAGGAAGAGGAAGGTGTTAACGAGGATTATGAGGATAAATATGTTATTAAAGATGTGAACTACGATCCGAGAACGTGAGGAAGTATTTACGATAAAATGAAGATAATGTTAGTTGTTCGAGGTCCAATTAAGATCATAAATGAAAATGATGTATTTCCAAACGAAAGTGTTCGAGGTAGACATTTTTCATCTTCTCTTTATTTAAAACAAAAATTTTGTATTTATAAATTAAAAAATGTGGGTCTAGGGAAGCCCAACATTGCGGACCGGCACTGTCGGTATCTCGAGTGTTTATTCACTTGATAATATGTGTTTATCACGTTTTTATATTTTTGTTATTATTTATATTTTTTATTTTTTTTTATATTCTCATAAAATTAAGCTGAAATCTATTAAATTAGATTTTCATATTTTTTTTTATATAGTTAGTGTTTTATGAATTTGTTTTTGTGTTGCATTTGATAAAAAATTTATTGGGAATTATAAGTGAGTTGTCACTTTACCTACAAAGAGGAGATCAAAATATAGTTCAAGCCATGTCATTGATTGCGAGTTCGAAAAATCAATTACAAAAATTTAGAGAAGATGGATGACATGATATTTTGGACCAAGTTAACAGTTTTTGCCAATTACACTCGATCTAGATACTTGATATGAATGAGCATATGATAATTGATAGCAATGGTAGGCGGTAGGGATGGCAATGGGGCGGTTCGGGCCGAGGAATACATTTACCATCCTCGTACCGTTTTTGTTTCGAGGATTTTTTTAATACCATCCCCGCCCCGTTCGGTTTTATTGGTTTCGGGGAATCCCCGCGGGGCACCGTTAATAAAATATTTTAAAAAAATAATAAAATTGTAAAATAAAATTATATAAACGGATTTTTTTAATATAATATATATTGAAATATATTGAAAGTTTATATTTTTATAAAGAAATTAACTTAAAACTCTTATAAAATATAGTGAAGAAATAAATATAATGGTGATTTAATATATTTAATTATATTTATAGTGTTCGGAGAACAAACGGGGTGAGATCGGGACGGGTTCGGGACGGGTTCGGGGCGGGGGACACAAATACCATCCCCGTCCCATCCCCGTTCGGTTTCGGGGGAAAACCGTCCCAAACGGGGCAATTCAGTTCAGTTTTTACGGGACGGTTTCAAATTGCCATCCCTAGTAGGCGGAGAGGAAAAGAGGAACTCATCACTAATCTTTATCATTATCGTGTGAAAATCTTTTGTCAAGTATAATAAAAATTATTTCTTATCTATTAATAGTTATTATTTATTATTTATTAATAGTTATTATTTATTATTTATTATTTAATGCTAGGTTGTTGACTTGAATATGTAAGAAATGAATAATCGTTTTTCAGAAGTTAATACGGAATTACGTTGCTGCATATCATGTCTTCATCCCATAAATTCATTCTCCCAATTTGATATTCGTAAACCCATTCGTCTTGCTAAATTTTATCCCGAAGATTTCATAGGCAATGATTATTTATTTTTAGAACAACAACTTTGAGCTTACTTATTTAATTTGCGGGATGATCCTCAATTTTCTTCAATTGAAAACTTGGGAATTCTTGCTCAGAAATTGGTTGCAACAGAAAAACATATAGTCTTTCCATTGGTTTATCGATTGATAGAGTTGGCTTTAGTTTTACCAGTTGCAACTGTATTCGTTGAAAGAGTTTTTTTCTGAAATGAAGACCGTGAAGACTGATTTGCGTAATCGGATGAGAGATGAATGAATGAATGATAGTTTAGTTGTATATGTTGAGAAAAATATTTTCTCAACAATTAAAAATGAGTCAATATTGCAATATTTTCAACAAATGAAATCTCGTAGAATAAATTTGTCTTCTTTTGTATCCACTCATGGAAAAGAATAACTTAGTAATTGTGTTTATTAGTATTTTGTAATTGTGTTTGTTAGTATTTTTATGTAATTACCAAGTAAAATTTTAATTAAAAAATATATTTATTTGATCGTCAAAAAAATGCTACGTTACCGTTACTATGTATTGGCCCCCGAGAAAATATTTATAGGTCCCTGATCAAACCAATTGGACCTATTTGAAAAAAGAGATATATATAATTCCATAATTATTTGAGGGGTTTATAGGGATTTATTACAAATAATATCTTGTTAAATAAAAAAAATAAGATATTTGAGTTTTTAAAATTTTAAATTACTATAATGTTTTTTATTATTTAAAATTAAAATTTTATAAAGATAAAATAATAATAATTTGTTGATAAAAGGAGTGATTTGATGGTTAGTAGGGTGACATGAACAGTAACTTCTAAATGTTTTTTAAATAGATTTACTATGTTTTATTTAGTATAAAATTGTGATCAACTATATTTGTTGAGCTTGTGATCTCCAATTTGATTAACAAATTTATTTTATTTGGTGTCTAATTATTAGTGGTCCCTAGCTTCAGGGTACTCTAATTAAAATAAATTGTTCTTAATTATTTGGGAATTTGTTATACAGACACATTCATCTGTATATTTATTTAGAATTTTCACTTAAGTCCTTTTTGAAGGATTACTAGCTTAATAAATTAAGGAATACAAGTACACATTATTATTATTACATTTTTAATGATATATATTTTGGATAATTTGTAGGCAAGAGATTATTCTATAGAGACAAACATTCTATGGTATACTTTGACAAGTCATGTACAAATTGTGAGAATTCATTAATTCTATTGAGAGAGATCTAATTAAACCTAAAAGTCAGAATGAAATTAATTTTTGAATTTAGATCCAAACTCGGGTATTTCCAAACAAGACATGAATTTAATAATCATGGACAACTAAAATGAAAAATCGAGATTTGAATTATGTAGGTGAGAATATCCGAAAGTTGAATGTCAAACGAGTTTAGATATATTTAGATATGTCGAAGAATGACCTAATGGGCCAAAAGGCCCATTAAGAAAATTAGGTTTTCGGTAAGAATGATCTCTACAAATAGAGATAATCCCCAGTACCCTAAACACACATATTCCAAGGGAGGCGATACACTGCAAAACTTAAGTCGCCGCCGCCACCTCTATTTTAAAGTCGTTCACTTCTAGTTATCGTGTGTCGATGCATTCGCTGCAGGTGAGCAACTAGATTGATTGTGCATGTGTGTCATCGATCAATTAAGTTGTTTAAAAGTTGTGTTTTCAATCTATTTATATGCCTTAGTGTTTTGAAATGATACTTTGTTGTTTGATACTATTGTAATCTAATCAAATTTCAATGATTGAGTCAATTACATGATGTGTTTGTCTAATAATTTCAATTTGAACAGTACTAACATGATTTCCATTCAATTATATCCAGATATTGAATTCTGATAAATCCTTCCATATTTTTTAAACTCTATATTATTTATTGAAGTATTTCTATTCTCACATTCATTACCTGATTTCTGGTATGGAAGTATGATGTACATAATTATCTTGTATGAGGTCAAATGCTAATATCATCTTCATTTATCCATTTAATAAATTAAATAATATTTCTTTCATAATATCTATCTGAAGAATTGTTTTCAATGATTTCATGATTCCACATTTTATTATTTTTTAATAATTCATTAACTTTTTTTTATCTACTCTCAGGTACACAACTTTGTGACAAAATGTTTATCTTAAAAATTTATTATTTTAATGTCTCAAGTTCGATTCTCATTGAAAATTTTCAAGACGATTCAGTTTCACTTTGAAACAATACTTGACGACGAAGGTAAACTTTGAGGCAAAAATAAGAAGAAACATCCTAAAATAAGATTAGAAAAGTCTTTTGGCTTCTCCTCTGATACATTTTTGTATTTGTTTGGAAAAATAGGAAAAAAGATCCTTTGGATCAAATCTTGTAGCTAAGGTGCCTGACAATAAAAACTCTCATCTGACATTGCTAAGGTATTCCATATCTACCATTCATGCATACATATACATATATGAGATTTTGATTCTAATTTTTTTTATTGAATTTTTAACTCTTCACATCTCTTTATTATTAGGTAATGATAAGTCACCAGTTCATAAGCAGAAGGCTAGGTAATTAGAAGACTGGAGGATCTTTTTAATATATATATGTTTTACTTGAAGTTGTATGTTTTTTTTATATGTTTGATTGTTTGTAAAATAAAGTATAGTATGTCTCATTGTTTGTAAACAAAGTAAACTTTATTAGTGTTAAGATGTGTTGCTTATGTCATATGTAAAATGAAGAAAATTATGTTGTCAAATGTGCAGCTCTATGAGATTGATGAAGAAGAAGATTAATTAAGGAATGGTATTCAATCCAAGTCCTTTATTTGTTTGTTTGTTGACTTAAGGAATTGAAATTATGATTTTAATGGATGGATCTATGAATTTTTATGTTTCAATTCAAATCAGTTTAATTTTAATGTTATCTCCAAACATAATAACTGTATTTTAATTTAAACTATAATTCTTAATATAAGGTTATTATTTGGTTAAAATGCAATTAAAATTTAAAATGAAATTGAAGTTTAATTTCAAATTTTTTTGTTTGTTTGTTAACTCAAAATAATAAATATAATTTCAATAAAAAAAATGAATTTATTTGATTTTAAATTCTAATTCTGATTTTTTAATTTCTGAAAAAAATCTAAAATTATAATTTCATTTCATTTAAATATTACCAATTACCATTAATTTACCAATTAGATATGTAATTATATGACTAATGAAACATAGTGTATCACCTAGTTATGTGTAAAAAAAATGACCCATTTAAAAACAACTTACATTTTTTGTTTCTGAAATTGAATACTTCAGATATAAAATGTCAATAAAATTTTTAATATACATTTTTGTTAAATTTTATTTTTAAACTCGTTCTAATTTAGATTCATATTAGCTAATATATCTGAAGAAAAATAGTTTCTAAAAATATCATGTATCTTAAAAGTAAATATATGTTTAACTTAACAGTATTAGTGTATAACACCGGCCAATTTATTAAAAATAGTTAGATATTTTATTAAATTTGTTATCATTTTAAAGATAAAATCTTGTAGCTTAGTGGTTTAATTATGAGTTCCAATCTCGCCCACGAGGCTATAGAGATTAACATCTCTTTTTTTTTCATAAGCTTTTTTAATTGGGATTAATATATTTTTTTATACAGATCATGACATTTATTGTAAAACTATATGTTAAGTGAAAAATTTGGAAGAAAGAATTATGTGACCAATTAATAACTTAAAATTTTTTTTAATCTATATTTCCTCTTAGTTCTTCACTTTTTATTTATTTTATTTTTATAGTACTATATCATTCTTTTCACAATTTCCTCTGTCTATCACATTTCTTAATCAAAAAGTGCTAAAAGATATTAAAATTAAGAAGGAAATAAATAACAACTCCTCTCTTTTGATGTTCCAACCACATCACCAATTAAGGTAAAATTAAGGTAATATATGTAGTTATAGAGCTTAAAAATTATATATATTTTTTTTTTATTTTTGAGTTTTTAATAATCTCTTTACTCACTCTTTATCTTCTCATCGTAAAGGTGAAAACCTCATTTTCGATTACTCATTCATCACTAGCATTGAGGGGAGAAAATCTCCTAATCAGTTACAACCGCTTTGTAAACATGTCTGTTGTATCTTGGAGAAGAAACCTCAATTATAGCCGCTTCATTATCTTGAATATCACAATTGAGGATAAGTGAGATACTCTTAAGAACACTCACACCCTGTAAAAAGGAAATGATACTATTTAGGGCCGTCTCGTTCATTTTTAGGGCCTAGGGCGATCTAAGATTTGGGACATAAATTTTGAATTCACTAGTGAGAGAAGGATTTTAGAGAGAGAGAGCCGAGTAGAAAGAAACATAAAACCTAATTTTTTTTATAATACTGCATAAAAAAATTGGGCCTTCTTAATTTTGGGGCCCTGAGCGGTGGCCATCTTGCCCACCCTAATAGCCTTATGTTATAGTAAACGCATTTGCTGCCTAATCATATTTATTTATATGTACGAGGTGTTTTTGTCTTTAAATTATCAAATATATATAAATATGATGTAATCCCCTCTTCGAGTCTAGCGGCAATAAAAAGTGGATACTAACCCTAAGTTTTGGGTTTGAGTCCGTCAGACATCAAGTTCTGCACCTAGTTAAATGGTTAAGTGTGTTTACGGGCTACATACTTAATCTTTTGTCCTATTTAATTTTATATAAATATGATGTTTCAAAGAAAAATAAATAAATAAGAAAACAAAATTACCGAATTGAATTGAATGTCTTATTCAAAACAATATTTGTTAAACACATATAATTGAATTGAATTGAATTACGTGTGTTGAAGTTTATGATAGATATATGTCTCTTATTTACAAAGAATCTAGTAGTGAATCAGCATTTGAGTCACTACGCAATTGCGTAAATTTGATAAAAAAAAAAAAAACTTGAGCTATTAACGAGTTCAAAGTAAAAGTGGAGAGAATTATCTTTTAGATTTGGAGAGAAATAGATGATATAGTCAGGGGCGGAGCCACACATGGGCTAGGGTGGGCTCCAGCCCCACCTAAATTAAAATGTTAAAACAAAATATTATATATATATTTGACAAATGACTCTTAGTCCAGTTGGCTATAGGACTAAACCTTGAACATGAGGTCCAAGTATCAAACCTTGGCCTCATCTTTAATTTATTTATACATTATTTTTTATTCATTTTAATATAATAGGCCATCTTTAATTTATTTATACATTATTTTTTATTCATTTTAATATAATTATAATAGTGTTTTATATTTCTTAATTTTAAAACTATTTAAAAAATTTATAAGAAAATATAAATTAATATTAATAAACAAGTTAAAATAATTACATTGGTTTGATTCGGTATTTACATAAAGAATTTGATATCCCTGTTCAAAACCTAACAAATCTCTTAGAATTGATGTTGATGTAAGTTCTCTTAAACTTGATTCAGCATTACGTATTCCGATATAGAAATATTTTTTTAATAAAATGGATAAAATTAGACGAGCTTATATAAGATGGGGTCATATCAACCTATTAAGGATGAGTACCCGCCGACCAAATTTGGAAATCAAAATCGACGGTTCCAAAGTCATTGGTTTAAGAAATTTACTTGGTTATAATACTCTCATTTGAAAGATGCTTCTTTTTGTTTTCCATGTTTCTTGTTTGAACATAAGCAACCCCAAAAACCTACATTTACAATAGATGAATTCAAATATTGAAAGAGAGTTAATGATGTGATAGATGCTCTTTTGTTATGCATATAGAATGTAATATTTCACCACATAATAGGGCAGTTGAATATCTTGATAATCTAATGAATATCCTTGTCATATTGACAAAGTACTGAATGCATAGTATTCAGATGAAAAACAAAATAACAGATTACGGCTTACAACAACTATTGAAAACATTCGGTGGCTCACTTTGCAAGCATGTGCATTAAGAGTGCATGACGAGTCTCCATCTTTGAATAATCGTAGAAATTTTATTGAAAAAAAAACGGAATATAGAAAGTTAAATCTAAGATGCAAGTTGGAGTCAGCCCCAGGTAATTTTTTATCCTGGCTCCGCCTCTGGATATAGTGTTGATAGATTGTGGATGGGATAAAAAGATATTTATATTTTAAAATAATAAATGGTCATAAAATAAAATAAATCATTAATTCTGGATCTAACTACTCATCTTGATTGCTTCTTCACCCGCTGCTTATATTTCTTATTTATTAAGAAAAGAAAATATGACATGATTTTCAAATTTCTAATAAATAAATAACAATAAACTCATAAAAGGTTAAAACGACGATATTAATATATTCACTTTCTTAATTTTTCTAAAATCATTCAAATGTTAATAAAATAATTATGAAATTAATTATAATAATTTAATTATTAAAATAAAATTATACTTAATTCACGGAATTAACTTAAATTTTCACTTTTATTCATTAATGAAATTTATGAATTAGTTTAAATTTTAACCATTTTTTATACTATTTTTTTTTAATTAAGGGGAATTAACATGCCATCCACCGATTTACTCGGTTTCAATTCAAAGCTCTTACCGTTCCTCACATTAATAAAAATTAAAATATTAACCCGATAAAAATATTTATATTTTAAAATAATAAATTGTCATAAAATAAAATGAATCATTAATTCTTGATTCAACTACTCATCTTGATGGCTTCTTCACCGCTGCTTATATTTCTTATTTATTAAGAAAAAGAAAATATGACATGATTTTCAAATTTCTAATAAATAAATAACAATAAATTTAAAATGACAATTAACGACATTAATATATTCAATTTCTTAATTTTTTTTAAAAAATCAATAAAATGTTAATAAAACAATTATGAAATTAATTATAATAATTTAATTATTAAAATAAAATTATATTTTAATTTACGTTTGAATTTCATATGAATTTTATTTCATTTTAACCAAAATTCTCATTTTTATTCATTAAAGAAATTTATGAATTAGTTTAAATTTTAACAATTTTTTATACTATTATTTTTAATTAAGGAGAATTAACATGTCACACACCGAAATGCCCCGCTTTAAGCACTTACAATTCCTCACAAAGCACTTACAATTCCTCAAATTAATAAAAATTAAAATATTAACCCGATAATAGATATGTGTAACCCTTTAAACATTCCTTTAAGAAATCATGTAACTTTACTAGCTAATTAATATACTCAATGTCCTTGAACTATCCTGCATTTTGGATAAATGATTACACACTATCATGTATAATTTTTCATGATACATGTCAAACTCTCATTGTTGTGTCCTTTTTGATAATGAAACACACACCTGATTTTGTGAGTGGTCTAAAATTAGGCAGTGTAGTTCTTTTGAAGCGTACCCACTTCTCCATCACATAAGTGATCTTTTTGCTCATAAAGAATAATTAAAAACAATATGTTTATCCTCGTCAAAATATATATTGTTTTAATATAATATTAATCTACAACAATAATCTTTCAAGTTAGTATAATTAGGTTGTCCCATTGAAGTTAGTTTTTGGGATCTCCAATTTACATAGGTTGAGTTTTCCTTCATACAAACTTATAGTAGACTCGTGTCTTAAAAGACTTTTAAACTAATTCTCTATTCAATCGTTTGGTTAGTGGATCTACAATGTTAACTTTGACTTGACATAGTCTAATGTGATAACTCTATTAGAGAGTATAATCTAATGACATTGTTTCTATGACGTGCGTATCTAGACTTACCAGTTACCATTGACTCTAAGCTTGTCCAATTTTAAATTACTATCAAAATAATTTGAAATTTTTGTTGGAATATTCTTAAAATCTTGAAATTCTTCTAAAAAACTTAATAGTCATTCATACCAACGTTCTTTTGTAAAAAAATTATGTCTTCGTGTCATATCCACTTGGCTAACTAGTAGACAAAATGTCTTTGAACTATTCATTCTTCGTGTCTTAATGCAATTACAGGTCCTGGTTCTAAAGTTTCTAGAATTCAAAGATCTATAGGACGGGGAATACTTGGCCCATATGAAACAAGCAAAATTGGATCTGATGGCACTCCAATAGGTCGTGAGTTCACTCTTCATAATTCTAGGAATGCAAGTAGGAACCGAAAAAGCAATATCATCAAAATTCGAAATGACCCAATCCATGAGCTTAGAGCCACCTTTCGAGATAATGAACAGGAGAATCCAGGACAAAAAAATATTGAAAAACTAACAAGCAATAAGGAAGTTCTTGAGAATGGACTGAGAAATCTTGGATTTTGTAAAATCAAAAGATCAAGTGTAGAAGAAGACAATTTGGTCTTGAATAAGGCAGTGAGCCTTGATTTTGAGGTAGGGCGAATTAAAATCGATAACAGACATGAATCCAGTAATGAAGAGGTTCAAAGTGAGAAAAGACCTACTAAAGAAGAACAAGCTGAAAATCAAAGACAAGGCAAAAAGATCCTGGATCCAGAAACCACTGACTCTATAACGAGAGAAGATGAGATCTACATGAGGCAATCCCCACTCAATGATAATAGAATTCCATGTAATCAAGTTGTAGCCATTGAGGATAGCGAGGAAAGTGATGCTTACGATTTCTCTGATGAAGAGGTCCGTGACCGTATAGAAAGTCAGAAACCCAACACTTATATTCATTCATGAATATAGTGACATGGAACATAAGGGAACTGAATGACCCTCTAAAATGCAAAGAAATCAGGAGGATCATTGAGAACCAGAAGATCAATATTATGTGTATTCTTGAGACAAAAGTCAAAAGACGGAACATTGAGAAGGTTAAAAAATTGTGTATTGATAAAAGGTGGGAAATCATTCACAGCTCAAATGATAAAACAGGCAGAATCTGGGTTATCTAGGATAACAAAGTTGCTGAGGTCAAGGCTCTCTTTTCGAATGATCAAGCAATCCTGGTGGAGGTCAAAGACAAAATCACATGAATCGTGTTTAATCTCGTTATTGTCTATGGTAGCAACTCAAGCACTAACAGAAGACTTCTCTGGAATTGTCTTAGAAACTTGATCGGTAGTGATACATCTTGGGTTGTCCTCGGTGATTACAATGTAACCAGAAACGAATCTGATCGTAGCTCAGAATCTGAAAAAACTCAGGATATGATTGACTTTAATGACTGCATCAGAGATATGGGTTGTATCGAGCCTACAAATTCTGGGAATTTATTCACTTGGTCTTCTACGAGAGGGAATGAGCAAATTAGAAGAAGTAGAATTGACAGATGTCTGGTAAATGAGAACTAGATTAACCAATTTCTGAGAAGTCAACTTCACGTTCTGAATCCGGGTATATTTGATCACTGCCCGATTAAATTGTTCTGGTAAAAGGAAGAAAGGTTCAAAAGGCCCTTTAAAATTTTCAAATTCTGGATGGAAAACGACAAATTCAAGGGTATTCTCGAAAGCGTATGGTCTATAAATGTCAGAGGATCCAATATGTATAGGGTTTCTGAGAAGCTTAAGCTCCTGAAGAATCATCTCCAAAGCTTTGATAAGAAGAAGTTCAGTAATATCTCCAATAGAGTTCTGGTTGCTAGAAAAGAACTAGAAGAAGTTCAAAAAAGGTTATTAAGGGATGATAGTAATGAACAACTCAATGAAACAGAAAGGGATACGCTTGAAAACTTCAGAAAACTAAGTCAGCTTGAAGAGAATTTTGTTAGACATAAATCAAAACAAAACTTGCTCTCGTTGGGTAACAAAAACACAACTTTTTTCTACAGAAAATACAAGGCTAGAAACATGAGAAATAATGTATACATGCTGAAAAATGTTGATGGTGAATATGTTAAGGGTCAAAAGGTGTACAAGATTTGGCTATCGATTTCTATAAGCAGCTTATGGGTACAAGAAAGCAGCATCAAAGTCACCTGAATACCTTGTATTAGATTATTGATAGGAAAATCTCTAGAAAAGATAGACGCGATGTGATAAGGGTGGTCACGAGGGTTGAGGTTAAAGAAGCTCTGTTTAGTATTGATGGGAATAAAAGCCCGAGTCCTGATGGGTTTAATGCACAGTTCTTCAAAGACAATTGGTCGGTTGTGGGTAAAGACGTTAATGATGGGGTTTTGGAGTTTTCAAGAACAAGAAAATGTTAAAGCAATGAAATACATCGGTCCTAACCTTGATCCCCAAAATTACGGTACCCGAGAAAGTACAAGATTTCAGACCAATTTTCTGCTGCAATGTGATTTATAAAATAATTTCAAAAATCATTTCTAAACGATTTAAAAATGTCATAGGAAAAATTATAAATCTTAATCAATCTGCATTCATCCTCGGTAGGACAATCTCTCATAATATTATTCTCATGAAAAGTCTTTTAAAAGGCTACGGGAAAAAGAAAATATCCCCGAGAGTGGCTTTCAAAATAGATATCAAGAAAGTTTTCGACTCTATTAGATGTGAAGTCATTCAGGACTTTCTGGTTATTTTTATTTTTCCTATGATTTTTATTGATTGGATTATGCAGTGCGTTTCATCATCCTGCTTTGTTGATAGCGTCAATGGAGTCCAAGGAGGCTATTTCAAGAGGAGAAATGGAGTAAGACAAGGGGACTCCCTCTCTTCTTACCTTTTCTTAGCTATTATGGCGATCTTTGAGAGCATCTTCGCGATGTTCCTAAAGAATCGTCAATACATCTTTCACCCATTCTATGAGGTAGAGGAAGTAACCCACTAATGCTTTGCTGACGATTTGTTCATTATAGCGCACACAAACATTGATTCCATTAAAACTATTAGGACTGCACTAACATTCTTTTCTGAGGTTACAGGTTTAACTATTAATGAAAGCAAAAGTGTGGCATTTTATGAAGGCGTGAATGACGAAACAAAGCAGGATATCTTCAACATCATGGGCATTAAGGAAGGCAGTTTTCCCGTAAGGTACTTAGAAATTCTGTTAACTGCGAAGAAGATCGAGATCTCACACTGTAAGCCACTAATTTAAAAGGTAAAAAACACGATATCTGGCTGGACAGCGAAAAAACTTTCTTATGCAGGGAGGATCGAGCTTATCAAAATCGTGGTCATGTGAATAGTTGCCTACTGGGCGCAGTAGATGATCATTCCGAAGAAGGTAATGAAGCAGCTCGACACGCTGACGAGGAGCTTTATCTAGGGCAGTAGCGGAAGAGGAGGAAAGAAAGTCAATCGGACCGCTCTTTGCAAACCGAAGGACGAAGGAGGCATCGACTTGAAGAATTGTATCGAGTGGAACAAAGCTCTCACCTTCAAGCATATGTGGGCTTTGGAGCGCAATTAGGAGTCACTATGGATCAAATGGGTGCATACGAGGATTATGAAATACGAAACCATCATCTGGACCTGCAAAATTCATGAAGGTATGAACTGGTCTTTGAAAAAAAATCTTAAACTAAGAAGCGATATTGTAGAGCTTTATGACATCCGGCTAGGGGGCGGGAAAGACACTATATTCTAGCACGACCCCTGATTCGAAAATCAGCCTATCATCCACAAGGAGGAGTTTCAAAATACCCGTATCAGAAGGGACTGCGTAGAAGCGAAAATCAAGGACATTAAAGACGAGAATTTGGACTAACTCCAGAGAAGAAATCCAGAAGGACAGAGGATACTTGATCATATAAATAACATACAACTACACGACATACCGAATATTCATGAATGGATAGCTAAGGACAATGGGAAGATGGTATCGAAGAAAATATGGGAGGTAACCCGGGAAAAAGCGTAGAAAGTAGAATGGGCTCCTCTTGTATGCTCAACGAAGATTATCCCTCGACACTAGTTCATTATATGGCTCGTCTTCTAGGAAAGACTCAACACTCGTGATCGTATTATCAAGTATATGAGCATCCCGGACGCGAGGTGTCTTTTATGTAGTGGAAATGAAGAAACCATAGATCACCTATTCGGGAGCTGTTGTATTGCTTTGGAGCTTTGGGACAGATTCTATAAAAACCTAGAGCAGATCAGTTTCCCGAGCGAATGGAATGAAATCAAAGAAGTGACACTACTCAAAGCCAAGGGAAATATATTTGCAACAAGCGTGTTAAAGTGCGACTTCAAAATCATTCTAGGCATGTTTAGAATGATCTCGTAAACTCGCAGTTTTTTTTCCCGTTTTTGGGATTTATTAATGAAATGACTCTGAGTCGTTTTTCCAAAAAAATAATAGAATTTTGTTTTACAAAATTGAAAGTATAAAGTTATGTTTGTCTCAAATACAATTGGGTTCAATTCCAAATTATTTATTTATTTAATGTCTTATAATTATAAAAGAATATAATACATTAACATTGAATATATTTAATTTTATAAGTTATAAGTCTGATCTTTGCACTTCATAATTGCAATTTCATATTTTAAAAAGAACAAATACAAGTAGAAATTTTTTTTTTCTAGCAGGCTTGTTGTTCTTATATTCAGTGGAGAAAAAGAAGAAGAGTGAGTGGTATTTGATAAAACATCATTTTACTTAATTTGAATGATGATATGGTTAAAACTATAATATTCAACGAAAGACATGGCAGTGAAGACTATAATTATTATGTTAATAGGTATAATGTCATGTGTGAAACTATGTAATACATAACATAATGTTAATGTAAATAGGATTAGGAGCGTATGATAAGTATGAAAACGTGAGGTTACAATTTTTTCACAATTAGTCTCTCCCAAATTGTTTGAAAAGTTGGTTGGTGAGATATGAAGTAGTTTGTTCAAAATCGATGAGAGTTTATGGGCATATCGAGCCCATCTTCGGGATCTTGAAACACGACATCATAATGGACAAGGCATCATACTTTATTTTAATAATGTATAGTTAACTTATAAATTATTAAAATTAAAGTGTTCAAATGAATAATAAAATTGTAATAATAAAAAATATTAATAATATACTGTCTAAACCAAAATAATGTAAAGATAAATATCATGAATTGTCTTATCTTTGTTTGGAAAAAAAATCCTGAAAAAAGAGATGTAGGCTTCAAATGGGACTGTAATTGGAACTTTTTTTTCCTTGGAAATTGTGAATTTTTTTGGTATTTTTTTTTTAATTTATTTGATACTGGTTTATTTTAATATACAACGTTAGGATGAATTCCAAGTACATGACATTTTCACGTATATTGACATCTACTCCAACTTGTGAATATCTTATAAACCATTCTTAATATTGATTTTTATATATAATTTGATTTTGTCATTTTTAATGGAGAAAAAAGATGAATAAATATTTATATTCCAAAGTAAATAAATAAAAATTCATAGGACTATTATAAAATAACACCGTCTTTATAAAATGTGACAAAATATTAAATTATTCCATGTTTGTATGAATTATTCACCAATTATTGAATAAATAGACAAATTTTTTAACATACCTTTTTAAATAAATGGATTTGGAAAATAACTATATAAATTTTATTATGACACAAATTGTTTACCCAATTCACAAAATATATGATTGGAGGCATTACAAATTAAATAAAAAATATTTAGTTACTAATAATATCTTACAACAATTTTTTACCATTTTGACCCTTATATAATTTATATATACACGCTACGGAGAGCAAAGAAAATAATTTATTTTTCTCTATATGATTTATTTATCTTCATTTGTTAAACTATTTTTAGGGGCAACACTCAATTTTCTTTCTCCCACTTTGTATTCCTCTAATCGTTTAATTTTTAGAGTCACCGTTCAACTTCATTCTATCTTTATTTTTCCTCTAATCCCTTTATTTTCTCTCTAATCGCTTAATATTTTAAGATCGCGCTCAATTTTCTTCTCCATTTTTATTAGAGAATCGCTTTATTTATAGGATCGGCGGTCAACTTTCTTCTCCCTCTTTGTTTCCTCTAATCACTTTATTTTTAGGATCGACGCTCAAATTTCTTCTCCAACTTTGTTTCCCTTTAATCGCTTAATATTTAGGGCCGGCGCTCTCAACTTTTTTTCTCGTACCTCTAATCGCTTAACTTTTAGGGTCGGCGCTCAACTTTTTTCCTCCTACTCTGTTTCCCTATACTCGCTTAACTTTTAGGGTCGGCGCTCAACTTTATTCTACATATTTGTTTCCCTCTAATCGCTTTATTTTTAGGGTCGAAACTAAACTTTTTTCTCACACTTTGTTTCCGTCTAATCTCTCAATTTTTATGGTAGGCAATCCACTTTCTTCTCCATTTGTTTCTCTCTAATCACTCATGTTGTAGTGCTCACCTTTTTTCTCCATCTTTGTTTCCTACTATCACTTTATTTTTAGGGTTGACGCTCAACTCTCTTCACACTCTTTGTTTCTCTCTAATCGTTTTATTTTTTAGGGTCGTCGCTTAACTTTCTTATCACGTCGTGAAATGAACTTTTTGACCGTCTGATGTTTTCTTCAATTACTTATCGTTATTTTGGGTGTTGTCTTTTGATATGAATTTTCAGATAGAAAATGTTCCATTCATGAGAAAGCTTAACTACTCATACTTTAAAGATCTTGATTATAAAAATGGTTATATATCGATGCATTCTAATATATAAATTTTTATACTGTGATTTTGTGATGAATTTATGTTTCAACTTCTATTCATAGCTAAGGATTCATCTAATCGTTTCAAGGTTTAATGTTGCACTATTCCTTTCGGTTTCTTTATTTTTCTCTCTTTTTTTTAAATTTTATTTTTTCAAAATTTGTGTTTAGACATATTGGATTTTTAATTCTTAGGGGACAATGTAATTTTGATTTTTTTTTTAATCATGTTTTGAACGAAGTTTGAAATTACAATTTTCGTTATTAGAAATGTTTGGGTTTTGTGCAAAGAAAGCCAATCTTTAGTATGAAAGTTTAATTTCCCTAAAAGTATATTGTGATAAGTATGGATTTTGATTTGTAATCAAATTGGATAAAAAAATATTACAAGTCGTAATCCAAAAATATTATAGAAATCTAATTTACTAAATCTTCAAGATATTTTTCCAAATATGCTATCATTGTCATAATGACATAATCTCAAAAAATCTTATATATAAAGTAGGCATACCATATGAAGTAAAATCACATTCAATAATAAGTCCAGGAATTGATTTTTTCAATTATTTTAAGATTTCCACATATTTCTACGTTTCTAATAATTCACTAATTTATGTTACAAAATATTTTCCCTAACTTTATAAATTCTCAAATTCGATTCTCATTGAAAAACATCGTATTAGAGTGGATGAGTTTAACCATGTAAGTTTTACTTTAGAAAAGTTATTTATTTTAAAAATATATATTTTAAACATATGGATTCAAAGAAAAAAAATACTTATACTTTGTATATTTTTATTTTTCAGTTGATCGAGAATCAAATATGATTGGATAAAGCATTACGGATGACATATATATTGTTATCAGGAAGGTATATATATACTTTTAATCTTTAAATGAAGTTGTTTTACCTTTTATAAATATGTGCACTTATCATTTTTATTAGTTCCTAATTAGGGTGTTTGCTCGATGTTTATTTCGACAAGAGGACCTATGTAATAAAAAAATATTTTCTTCTTATCTAGGTAATTCATTATTTACTTGAAATTGTCAATTTTTAATCATATGTTTCATTTTTGTAAAACAAATTAAGTTTTATTAATGTTAAATTGTGTTTCTTATATAAGTTATATATACAATAAATAAACTATTACTTAGATGTGCAGATCCAAATTGAAGGCCAAGAAACAAATGGAAACATATGAGACAGGATGAAGAAGGAGATTATGGAATGTTTTAAAATTAATGTATTTATTTTGTCCCAAATAAAATAAATATTGCGTTTTTTTGTTTGTTTGTTGGCTTAAGAAATTGGAATTGTAGTCATCATTTTATTAGTTAGATTATT
The DNA here is from genome assembly GCF_907164915.1 of Impatiens glandulifera. Taxonomy (NCBI): domain Eukaryota; kingdom Viridiplantae; phylum Streptophyta; class Magnoliopsida; order Ericales; family Balsaminaceae; genus Impatiens; species Impatiens glandulifera. The sequence continues at coordinate 22,299,241 of NC_061870.1, forward strand.
CTCACTATATTTTGTATGTTTCCATTCAATTTATCATTTTTGTATGTTTGAATTCGATCTATTGTTCTCTGATAAAAAAAAAATTCTACAAACATTTTAAATTAAACTCCAATTTTCACATAATTAAATTATAAGGTTATGTTTTGGTTCAAATTTATTTTTCTACAAGTCCAAATAAAATTAAATGTATTTTATTTTTTAATTATAATTCTTACCTCTTTGAACTTCTGAAATGCAATTTCATGTTTTCACCTAACATAAATATATATATATATATATATATATATATATATATATATATATATATATATATATATATATATATATATATATATATATATATATATATATATATATATATAATATATATAATTTCATTTTTTCCAATTATAAACATCTAAATACGTACCCATTGGAGGAAATTAGTTATTTTATTTAGTGATTGTTCTCAATTTTGGTACTATAAACACGAATAAAATAAATTTGTTCATATTTTCTTTAAATACTTATATTGTGTTAAATCAATATAATAATGATTTTGTATTATAAATAATAAAAATAATATTAAATGTTATGTTAATGTATATTGTGGTTTAAGGTTTAAAACAAGCTTGTGAAAACCGTTCCGGTTTATGTAGTCGGAACGTTTTCTATTTTTTATTATATTAAGACATTAATGGTCTAATTATGTGAAAAAAGAAATATGATAAGGATGAAAAATGAAAAAAAAATGTTATGCATTAATTATAGATTTGATTGACAACTGGGAATGACAACTGGGAAAGGACAACTGACAACATAATTTAATATATTTTACTTTAAATTTATTTATTATTAATATTTATAATTTTGTATATTTTTATACATCTTTCATTTTTCTCTCTCACTAGTTATCTTTGATATTTGCTTGGAACTGTCACAGACCGCCGAATTCATTTTTAATATTTAATTGGAGTTCTCACTTGCCGCCAGGTTTGGAACCAATCGGACCAGAACTGGTACGATCGTAGTCTTGGGGAGGATGGTGCCCTGTTTGTTTAGAACGGACTGGAGCACCCACAATCATAGAGTGAAGAAAGAGAAACGCATCGCAAGTAGAAGATAACCTTTCGAATCGGAAAATTCCGGTTTGGATTTTCAGTCGAACCGTCCGGTCTGACCAGATTTTGACAGGTTCGTAAGGTAACGATATTGTAGTTAAAAACCGGACCGTTCATCTAACCGGTTAGCGGTCGGACCGGTTGAACCGCCGATTCGACCGCGTATTTTAAAACTATGGTTTAAAACTTTGATAGTGTACTTTTTTATTCTTTGATATTTGTTTTAAATTTATTATGTTAATGAATTATTTTAATAAAAAATAATGAGAGGCCGGAGAAAAAAAGACCTATGAGAAATTAACCGTAAATAATTATAATTATATGGGAGACTAAATAAATTAATTTTTAATAGTTTATATGTGTAAATAAACTAATTATACAATTAAATATTTAAATAATTTTTTAATTTCCTATCTTTTAAGCTTACAATGTAGTGGTTCAATGATTTACTATGAAATATTTATAATTTATTTTCCTCACAAAAACAACCTTTCAAATACAGTAGATTCATCTCAGTCAATTAACTCCAATATTCTTATAATATAACATATTATTCATTATTATTATTATTATTATCAACCTCAATATAAACATTATAATATTCTATCATATTATGTGCCAAGATAGTATTTTTTAAGAATTATCTCATCAATTTTATATGTGCTTAATATTTTCCCTATAATTTGCCATTAATATTTTTTCTATAATTGATACCACCTCTAATAGTCATTCCTAAAACAATCACCACCATAATTTAGTGGCAAGATATTTGGACCAAGTGGTTTAACCACATTGATGTTTAGTGTTTGATTACTTTCAATTTGAATCAAACTGGAGGTAATTTTTTTTATTTAAAATATTAACAAATAAATATAATATTTTGAAGGTCAATTAACAATGATGTACAATCTCTCGGTAATAGCCCTAAATTTGTCGGTATAACACTAATATCAAAAGTTTAGGGAACACTCAATATTCGTCGGTATAGCGGCTTTCGATAAATCTATTTGAGTGTTTCCCAAAGTTTAGATACTAGGGAGAAAAATCGAAAGTTAATTCGAAAATCTTTTGGTATTTTCCTCGAGTAAAAAACCGAAAGATAATAGATCATTTCTCGGTTTTTCACAATACCAAAAGTTTTTTGAATAACTTTCCATTTTTCCCTCGTCTGAAAAACCGAGAGATAATAGATCATTTTTTGGTTTTTCACTCGAGAAAAATACCGATAGTTATTTGAAAAACTTTCGGTATTTCCCTCATGTGAAAAACCGAGAGATTATCTATTATCTCTCGGTATTGTCCCTTAAAATGACTCAAATAGGTCGTCTGTTTTTTATGCAACCAAAACATATACAATACCATTCATAAATCAAAATATCATTATAATTCCAAAATTCTAAACCAAACCCTGTTATCAGCTAAACCAAAACGTTTACAAATGTTCAAAAAACAACTACAATGTACTAACTAACTAGGGGTTGAAACTTCTTCATTAGGAATGCAATTTGTTGTATATATTCCTCCATTTGCGCATCCCTTTGCACCTCCCTTTGCGCCCTTTCCGCCTCCATTTTTGCCTCCCATTGCGCCCTTTTTCACCTCCCTTTGCGCTCTTTCCGCCCTTTCCACATCCCTCCTTTGAATTTCCTCCAATGTCGACGTCATTTCTCTCATTTCTGCCCTAAGCTTTTTATTCTCCTCCAACAACAACATCAATGGGACGTTGAGAATTGTTGGCACTATGTTGATTCTCTTAAAAGTGTGTAGGTCGAATGTTGGATCCCATACTAATCATTGTCCCATACAGTTGGAGTCCGAACACTTTCTCGGTCAAGTCGAAGTCGGTTCGTTGCTTCTTACTTCTTCCATCTCCGCCACATTTGAATTAATTTTCATTTATATAAGCTATATAAATTTATTAAATTTTCAATTAAAATCATTAACTTACTATCTTCTTTTGCGCTCGTTCGTCCGGGATCGGGTTGAGTTTTCTTTTGTAGCTTTCGGGATACGGACCTCTTAAATTTCAACGACAATGGGTGTCCATTCTATTTTACCCGCCTGATAAAATAAATGATTTATGAAATTAGTAACATTCTTTATATTAAGTTATTTGAAATAATGTACCTACCAAATATTCATCCACTTATGAAAAAGGCTTACTACCCGTATGATGCGGGAATTTCAATTTATTTATGTTCTCAATATTGATACCACTGTTTTCTTTGCATTTAACATATAAAATGAAGTTAGAACTAGTGTTATCAGTTTTTATTTCAATTATAAATTTGTACCTTAAATTTATCTGTGAAGTAATGGTATCTATACACGAACTCCCAATTGGGTGGATTGCAGTCTCGTGGAAGATGAGTTTCTTTTTAGGTGTTGTTTCACCCCAACATTTTATGCCCATGAGATTTTACCTTCTTCGCTGGTTTTCTTTTGTGCAACACACTACCATCCCATCGTTGGATGAATCTCGAGACTCACAAGTAACTTCGGAGTTCATTTGGTTGTTGTTTCACCCCAACATTCAATGTCAATGAGATTTTACATCTTCGTTAGTTTATCAGTCAACAGACTGTCATCCTGTAATTGGATGGAGCTCACTAGTTTCTAAAGATTGAAGAATATATCATCAACATTTCAAAATTTCGTCTTAAACCTCAAGTTGCTCAAGTCTTTTCTATCTTGTGTTTGAGGAGGATGTTATAATATAAAGATAATATATTTTTAAGATTTTATCACAATATAATAAATTGTGATAATATTAATATTATATTATTTTCAAATAATGAATGACAATCTTCCATCAACAAATGAGTTCGATAAATTACTAAATCTGGAAAGATTTGACCACTCACAAGTAAATTATACAACCACTTAGATCAAATATATGAACAAACTGACCCAATGACTGAGTATATTCAAGTACTGTCTATGAGTAAGTTTCATCGTCGCCTATAAATTAACATTGTTGAAAGAAGGTTTGACGGTAAGAGGTTGATTCTTGACACAACTCTCTGCACAGGCGAACATTCATTAGGAAAGAGAAATGGTTGATGAATGTGGATGGAGCGTGTAATACACATCCAAAATCTCTAATTAAGAGTTATTAGATATACAAACCATCCACTAATCTCAATCGATATCTAATCTCGTGACCTCACGATTCTTTGTTACCGATCTCTTATCTCTCGATAAAACACACATCCCAATCACACTTTCACATGTCTCTTATTCTGAAAAAACAAACCACCAATCTCAATCGATATTTAACATCGTGATCTCACAATTTGGTCAATCAAATATTTGATTCCTATTTTTTAACCACTCTCAATTGTTATTGGTCTATTATCCCTTGACAAATCACGTTCCAATCATACTTGGTTAAAAGTTGTAAGTTCAAAACATACCTATAACATTTTTAATTTTATTTTTAACTGTTTCAAGTTTATGGGCGGATCAATCCACGATTCGACTTATCCATTTTCTTTCATATATATTTATCCAAATTAATCATATCTCTTAACCCGACAATCCGAACACTTTAAGTTTATATATTTATATATATTTATATATATATATATATATATATTAGTTAGTTAAAAAAAATTATAAAAAATTATTAGCTTACTTGGTTAATGACTTGTACTTAATTTGTTTGCTTGTAAATTCAAAATATACATGTAGAATTTTAATTTTATTTTTAATCGTTTCAAGTTTATGGGCGGGTCAACTCACAATCCGACACAAATATTAATTTTGTCTCACAAATATCAAAATTAACCACATCTCTCGACTCGACAATCCGAGTACCCAAACTTCATCGAACGCACATCATATATATATTTAAATTTTGTTTATTCTAAATATATATATATATATATATATATATATATATATATATATATATATTTCAACTTGTTATTTTTATTTTATATAATAAATTATAAATATTTTAAAATGTTGGTTTTATTTTAACATTTTAAAAATATTTATAATTTTAATATATTATTAATTATTAAAATTAATAATAATAATAATAATAATAATTACTCGATATCTTTTATCAAGTTATTTATTTTTCTTTATTTCTTTTGACGATTAAAGTCTTTTATATATATATATATATATATATATATTATATTAGATACTCATTTATACATGTAACTGTGAAAAATATATCTTTTTAAAATATTGAGTTAAAAATAATAATTTATCCGTGAACGTTAGGCGAATTGATTCCCAATCAATCAATAATATGTCATTCACACATTATTATATACATAAATTATAATAGTTGTATATAAAGTTGAAAAGAACTATGACATAGAAAAGCATTATCAATTATTTATCTTTATTCTGGTGGACAAAACTTACACTGTCCAATTTTTTTATTTTATTTTTAAATATCACGAAAATATTATTTATCAAAATAAATATTTACTATTTTTTTTTATTTTTAGTTCAAATAAATACAACAATCAATCAAGTTTGTTACTTTTAAAAATTTTAGAAGTGTTCAAAAAAATATTAACACTTAATTTTAAATATTTAAAAAACTTAAATATTTAAAGATAAAAAAATAAATTAATAAATAAAATATAATTGATAAGAAAATCAAATTAATAATATTTAATTATATAAGAGTCCAAAAAATAACCCAACCAACAAGATATTTCTTTTTTCAATAGTTTTTTATGACAAGTTTAAATTATTTTCATACAAAGAAATTCAATCAATTAATTTAAGATTCTATTAGTAAAAAGTTTGGTGTAATAGTATAATATATATAGTTGAAACTTAATGATAATGTTTATATATATACCAAATTGTGTAGTTCTATAATTTGCAAGTCTAGTGAAAATTCTAAAATAATGCATTTGATGTCTTTTAATTCAATTTTTAAAAATAAAAATAATATTTTTTGAATTATTCATCTCAAATAATTTGATTACCAAATATATATACACACAAAACAAAACATATACTATAGTTCATCTCCCAAATAAATAAATAAAAATCCCCAAGACCTAGATTCAGTCCAATACAACTTCCAATCATTGCATCTTCTTCATGGTTGCATAAAATTTTATTTAAACCTTATTAGAATGATGAAATTGGAAGATTAAAATTATAAATCATTCAATTACAATTAATTAATACTTATTCTCTCTTGTTGAATGATCCTCTCTTCAACATTTCCCTATATCTCAATAAAGACTCCAGCCTCTGCAACTTTAATTGTTGCCTAAACCTGTTATTTTTGAAAATATTAATTAGAATCAAATTCTTTATTTCTTTTTGTTTTATAGAGGTTTATTTTTAACATATTTTATTTTAATTTTTGAGAAGGTAAGTATTTTTTTTATATATAAATCCTTAAAGGGTATTAATATAAAATACTTTTTTTTGAAAAAAAAATAAAACTTTAGTAAGTGAATTTGATTAATAAAATGAGATGAAATGATATTTTGATTGTAGCTGAACTTTTTTTTTAATAATATAAATAAGTTTTATACTCTTCTAAAAATATCAATTAGAGTTTTTTTTTTAACTAGAACTTTATTTTGTTTGGAATTTTGTTGAGTTTTTTTTTTTTAAATCATGTTTAATATATATAATAATAATAATAATACCTGTTGATGAAATCATCGGCTTTAGCATCTACCTCTTCGTCCACTCCACAAGCTGTTTTCTTTCCCTCCCTTGTCGTCGCCGGCCGAATCTGGTCCTCCTCCTCCTCCTGATCAGTCATCTTCGCCGCCGCAGTTGGCTTCATACTTGCTGATTTCTTCATCTTCTCCGGCGACTTTCCGGCATGGTCCGATTTGCTCGGAATTACTTCTTGGTGGTCATCGGCGGCTACTGTCTGTTCAACTAAATGGGTATCGGCCGGAGAAGTATTACTGTAGAGACGAGATAGTTTAATTGATTTCACCCTCTGAAGGAGAGTTGGTGATGGAGATGGAGAAGATTCAAGTGCTTGATGATGATCTTGAGGATGAGAAGGGAAGAGAGAGAAATCGAAGGATCTGACCCTTTGGAGAAGAGAAGGAGGCCTTGTGAGCTGATTTGGATGTAATTGGTTATAATAATGTTGATCATGATCGTGGATTTCGTCGTGTTTGGTGCGGGATTTGAGGTTGGAAGAGACGAAAATGGTGCCGATCATGATGTTGAGGGCACAGAAAAGAATTTTGGGTGTAAACCAGCTTGTTATTAATTCCCATGGACTTGAACCAGAAAGCTCTGCTTTTTCCATTGAGTGAAGAGAGATTAGAGAAGGAGGGTGGAAATTGGAATTGAGGGATAGGAATTAGGATGACTATTTATGTTTGTAAATTAATATATTAAATTAGGGTAGTGATGTTTTTTCTTATAAAATGTTTGTGTGTTTAAAAATGTGTTTGTTTTAGTGATATGGTTAAATACTATTAGTATTTAATACAATATTTATATTATAAAAACCTATCATGTACATATTATTATGATGATTTTGGGGACGAGAGGATAATGTATTGTGTGATATGATGAATAAGAAATTGTGTGAAATGATATTTGAGTGCTTCAAGTTATTTAAATAAGGAGTGATAGGGAGAGAGAATTTGAGGGAGAAAATGAGAGAGAGAATGACTTGACATCATCTCATTGGTTGGAAAAAATAAAAAGTGGGAGGAAAGAGAGAAGAGAGAAAAATTATTTGATTTTTTCAGTCAATCATATTGCGCGGTCATTCCCTCCCTTATTCCCTCACCCAAATTTTCTCCCCCAATCATTTCTCTTATTTAAATAACTTGGATAAGGCCTTAGATCATCTTCAACCCACAAAATCATTCTCAAACTCAAAATACAAAATGCAGTAAATGTCACATCAAACAGTAATTCATTTCCAACCAAAAAACTCATTTTCAAACCCAAAAGAGTATTTTTAGAATATTCTTTTCTTATACTAACTTTTTAACCTTATTAATATATTCTATATATTTATCAACTTTACATATTTAATTTTAATCTTTTTTAATTCATTTAATAATATTAAAATAAAATTAAATATATATATCAATAATTCATAAACAACAAAATAATTCAATAATACATTTAAATAAACAAATATATTATATTAAAACAAACATATATTTTCTATATTTATTTACATGATTTATAATTTATAAAATTTAAGTTATCAAATATAACGTAAAAATATAAAATAAATTAGATAAAATTTCAAGTATAATAAATTTAATAATTTAATTATACATTTAAAAAATATTATAATTTTCTATCTTAAAAATAAAAAATACAAGTTTAAGAATTAATTTATATGAATAAAAATTAAAAGTTATTAAAAAAATAAAAAAAAATAAGTCTAAGGGTATTTTTTAAAAATGGCCAAAAATGGTATAAATGAATAGTGATACTGCATATATATATATATATATATATATATATATATATATATATATATATATATATATATATATATATATATATATATATATATATATATATATATATATATATATATATATATATATGTTTTTTTAGAGAGATTGTGAATTCTCATTATGGGATTGCATTTGCATCCAGTTGGTGGAGCAGAATTTGCGTTTGCCGTCCGGTTGGAGATGGCCTTAGTGCTTAAAATACCAAAAGATTAAATACAATAGTTATGATTGTGATCGATATTTTTCCTCGAAAAAATCATCTCAACTGTTGGGATTAATTTTTCAAAATCTTCATCCATCGGTTGACGGTTAAACGTTGGTTCAATTTGGTGGGTTATAAAATCGACTCGATTGATTTGTCGGTTTAATTGTTAAAAAACAATAATATATATATATATATATATATATATATATATATATTTAATATAATATTTGAACTCTTAAAAACAATAATAATAAATTACAAATAATCAAAGTACCCTCCTCTAGAGTAACATATATTTAAAAAATATCAAAACACTTTTTTTTTTATATATATATATATATATATATATATATATATATAAATAAATGATGGGTTAAATCCACGATTTTTTATTATTTAAATAGTTAACAGAATCGAATGTATAATTAACTTTTCAAAACTTGATTTAATCGATTTATAATTATTTCACATATTTTTGTAGACTCAGTTTAATTTCTTCAATTTTGCTTATAACCCTAAATTATATAACTAAGCAAACTGATCTCATGTATTGGGTTTAAGTTAGAGATGGCAATGGGTACCCGTATATCCGATGTTCGTGGGTACCCGATGATCAGGTTCGGGTATTTAAAATCGGATTCGGGGTCAGGTTCGGGGATGGGGAGTAAAAAATGTTACTCGATCGGGTTCGGGCCCAAACTTGATACCCAATACCCGAATATTAATATATATATAGTTAAAATTTAAATAACTTTTCAAATTCCACCTCTTAACCATCGTTACAATATAATAAATATAGTATTTATTTTCTCTTTACCCAAAACCATAAGTCACGCCAATATCATTCTAATAATTGTTTCTCTCTCATTAGTCATGACTTTTAATCTTCATTTTTTATTTTTTTTCAACCTTACTTCAACTTTTATCTTCAACATTCTCTCTAGTTTTGTTCTTCAACTTCTATCTTCAACATTCTTTCTAATTTTTGTTCAACATCTACAACATAACTATGCAAGTAAGTAATGTTTTCATTTGAGTTTTTCAAATTTCGATATTATTAGTTTAATGTTATTTATTATTTAATAAAGTTATGATTGTTCTTTAACTTTTATAATCCTATACTTATTTATTAACTTAATCTTCGATCTCTATTTTGTAATTTCTTCTTCCGTTTTAGCAGCAACAAATGTGACATTTATGTAACTTCTACGAGACTCGCTTCAATAAGAATGTGTTTTTTTTGTGAGAAAACTGTTTTGCTGATGAATATTTTGAAGTTTATGTTTAATTAAGTATATATTGTTGTGTCTGTTTTAAGTTTATTTATTTATATTTTGTGGTATGAATGAATTTATATTATGTAGTAGGAATGATATTGTTATTTCAGTATCTAATATTTATCAATATTTTTTGATCAATTATATTTTGTAATAACATATTAGATTTAATTTATAATAACTTAAAATTATTTTAGTTTCAATATGTTAATTATTTTTTTTTTTAATATTTTGTATTTTTTTAAAATAATAAATATAATTTCACACTTTAATCGGGTAATGGGGAACCCGTCGGGTATCGGGTACCCTACAAATCGGGGATGGAGATCTAAATAGAGATACCCGTCGGGTTCGGGGTCGGGGTCGGGTATTAAAATGAAAATCGGGTTCGGGAATGGTACTTCACTACCCCGCGGGTAGGGTACCCGTTGTCATCCTAGTTTAAGCCCAACTTAACAATATATATAAATTTCAAGTATCCAAATTTTTTACAACATAATATAATGATTTTAAAATAAAAACATTGTATATTCTATTTAGGTTTCATGTTCTCCCAATACATTTTATCATGATTCTAATTTCTAGATGGGTGTGACTTTATGAAAAATGTTTTTTTAATGTATCAAAATACAAATAATATCCCACCAATCTTCTATATTTAATTCATATTCTTTTTAATTGATGATTTGATAAATCAAAAATTGTAATAAAATATTAGTTTATTTATAAATGAACAAACAAAAAATTCTAAGTTTTTTTTTAAATCCAAATATAATCCAAATATTATTTTATTTAATCTCTCCACTAATATTACTTTATTAATTAATTAAGATAATAAAATATTCTTTTATTTAAAAAAAATATATATATATTTTATCATTAAAATAAAAAACATACTTTTTCAAAATTCTCATCAAAATTTTTAAATATCCCATAAATTATTTAAAAATTAATGTACCAAACAAGACAAAATGAAATTATTTAATATAATTAAAACATTATTTGATTCATTCTCATTTTTCATATCATTTCATTCTTTAACTAAAATTTTAAATTAATTTTTATTTTAAATTATTATTATATATTAATACATTTTAAATATTTTATAAAAAAAATACTTTATGTTATCAATAATAATTTAGAAAAAAAAATACTAACAATCAAAGGCTCTAATTTAACCATTTATTTTAGAATGTTAATTTTTTTAATAAAGTTATGGGGAGCATGACCATGCATGTCTATATGTGATGCTCATTGGACAATTAATAGGTTCGATTAATTAAACAAAAAAATTAAAAATGTTAAGCTTATACGTCATCAATATATACATCATATATCAAGATAATTTGATTACTTTAAATATTTGGTGGATCATTTTGGCAGGTGAAATGTTGACTTTAATTTAGTACTAATCAACATTTTTTTAATTTTCTTCTTTTCTTTTGCTCCAAGCATATGATGTGTAACATACTTAATAAAAAAAAATATTTTTTAAAAGAAAATTTATCATTACACGAGACAATAAAAAAATCTAAATTAAATTTGTTAAGAATGACCATATACTCTAGACAATAAAAAAATCTAGATTAAATTTATTAAGAAGGTGTATATACTAGGGATGGTAATGGGACGGTTCGAGTGGAAATGAATTTACCATCCCTGAACGTTTTATTTCGGTGAATTTTTTAATACCATTCCCGTCCTATTTGGTTTCGGGGAATTCCCGTAGAGCACCGTTTATAAATTATTTTTTAAAAAATTAAAAAATATATAATAAAATTATTTAAATGATTTTTTTAATATAATATATATTGTAATATATTGAAATTTTATATTATTATAAAGAAATAAACTTACCACTCTTATAAAATATAATAGATAAATAAATATATTGGTGATTTTATATATTTATTGTGTTTATAGTGTTCGGGACAGAATCGGGGTGAAATCAATGCAAGTTAGGGCGGGGAACACAAATATCATCCTCGTTCAGTTTTGAGGAAAAACTGCTCTAAACAGGACAATTTGGTTCGATTACCGCGGGCGGTTTCAAATTGTCATCATTACTAACAATGATAAGGAGGGGACGAGAGAGAGAATGACATGACATCATTTTATTGATTGAAAAAAAAAGTGGGATGAAATAGAGAAAAGAGAGAAATTCTTTTATTTTTTGGTCAATCAGATTGCTTGCGCATGTTATTTCCTCTCTCAATATTTCTCATTAAAAAATAGTACGAGATTATTATTATTTAAGAAAAAGTTAAAATACTTCAAATTTTAATTATATATTTTTGACTTAAACCCAATATACCCTACATAATTTTGTACCTACTTAGAGTCATACTTCATACCAAATATGCCTAGATCTCAATCGTGGTGATATCTAATCAATAGAATTAGGTTAACATTTTACATTTATTTATGATGATCAAGATTTAATTTATTTGTGATTATCTAAAAGTTGGGTAAAGTCTAATTTATTATTGATTGTGTTGGAACAAATTAAAAGGCAGACATAGCTTTCTATATACGCACACATAAAAAACTAGGACTAAACTATAATTTGTTCTAGAAGGGAAAAGTTTATTTACACTAAAAAGTGGGACATCAATGTTTTTTTTGAAAATGTTAACATTAATAAATCTTTTAAACCTTGATAAACTATAAGCCAAAAAACAAACACAGTCAGAAACACAATAACAAGGCCTATGAAAACTAAATTAGAAATTTAACAAAAAGATTATGTGTTCCTCCTAGAATATACCTAAGTCACCTCAACCAAAGTCATAAAAATAGAGATATGATCAACCACACACGGCGATAACTTTATCATCAAAAGACCTAGCTCGTATTCCTCTAAGCCACATAAACCACTAAAAACCATCCTATATTACAAATTATTTATAAATTAGATGCAAAGTCCAGTCTAAGCGTCCCTACATCATTTGATTGAATAATGGTTCATTTTATTTAAACATCGAGATAACTTTTCGAATGTAAATTATGTAATACAATGAAAGGTTAAAAATATTTGTAACCTTCAGTTGGGGCGGTAAGAGAGTGTGACAAGCTAGACAGCCTCCCTCTTTCCTACAATTTTTTTTAAAAAAGTTACCCTAAAAATTTGAACGTAAGACCTAATTAAAATTATTATAATATTTAAGTGATCTAATAAATTAAAATTAAAATATTTTTTATGTTAAATTTTTAATACAAAATTATTAATATTTTTAATAAAAACGAGTTAAATAAAAAATTATATTTGGTCAAAGATCTCCCAAACTTCGGAATCGCCCTAAACATGTCATAAGAATTTTTTGAGATCAATTCATGTGATTTTGCTCACAGAGGCAACGAGGTTTGAGATATTCTAAGAGATAAAAAAAAAGTTTATTTTTTATTCCAGTTTATATATTTTAAGATAAATTGAATTCATAAATTTAAAAAAGTTACTAGGCTATATATGTACGTAGTTGATTAAATATGATCATGTTTTATTTATTTAAGAAATATTAATTAAAAGTAAGTGAAAAAAAATATTAATTTTATCTTTATTGAGAGTCTAATTATTTTCAATATTGTTCTTTAATTTTGGCACATATAAGGATCGTCCATTCGATTATTTTTGTATAACTAATTCATTGTTACATTAATACAAAATAAAACATTTATTATGTGAAAAATGATAGTACTGTAACAGTAATTGACAACGTCATTCATCCATTATTAATATTTTCATTCAAATTTGACGTCTGTTTATTAGGCACATGCTGATTTACAAGTCTTGGTCAATCCAATTTACTATCAAGATTTACATTTTTGTGTGGAATTGGTAACTGATCATACTTATTAATTTAAATATCATAATTCAAAGTTCCACACAGTTAAAATATTTTATTTTGAAATCTGAAAATATTAACATAAAAAATTGTTCAGTTGTCCCTTATTTTCTCTAAAAAAAAATAAAAAATAAAAAAAAGTTGAAAAGTCATTACTTTTTTAAAATCAGATGGTTTTTTTTTTTTCATTTCAATTAATTAGATTTGAGTTTATGTTATATTTGTATTTTGTTCGGTGAGACATTCTATTTAACTAGATCAGATATATTGTTTTAGATTTTTTTAATTCAAATAATACTCTAAATATTTAGTGGGTCATTTGTTGCTCATACCCTTCAATCGTATTTGTGATCATTTCTCGAGTTCGTTTTCGTCTTCTTATTTGCAGTAAAGGTATGGGGTGTTATCGAATCTGAAATTATTTTTTATCTCTCTAATAGAGAGTTTTTGAATTTATCTTTCATCTTGAGACCTTTTTCTGGATCTTTTATTAATTTTTTTTTTTATGAATTTCTCGTTATTTTAACTATATTAGTAGATGATCAGTCATTGGACGGAACTTTTTCTGCCTTTACTTATCAACCCTCGGACAAACAAAGACAAATTTGACTGCCGCTCAGAATTTTGTATAGATTACTCACGTCGTTTAATTGCTTTCTTCTGATTGCTCTCCTTCATACATTGTAATGGAACTCACATTAGTTTGTTTTTTAGTCTCGTTACAAAAATTGTATGATGGTTTTGAATTTTAATATTTGTAAATTTATATTATTTAACTTTCGTTATATTATATTATTTATAAATTAATGTTTTATTTGTAACTTTTTATTTGATTTAATAATAAAATTAGTTAAACTACATAAAATTTCATTTTTATTATTGTTGTAAGATATATTGAAGTGTATATGTTACTTTTTTTTTTTTTTTTTTTTTTTTATTTTTTTTTATAACTATATATTACATTGTTGAACTGGGTTTAATGGTTACTTTGCTGATTGAAAAATAAAAAATAAAAGTAATGGTTAGCTCATGGTAGGCCCATTTTTCTTATATTTGTGTGTAATACATCATCATTTTCAGTTTGATAATATTTTTAATTTGGAAAATATTGTCATGTCATATTTTTTTTGGTTTATTTCCTTGAGGGGGAGCTTTGTAGCAAGAAAATAATATTGTTTTACCCTAAGCAATGACATCCTTGCTAATGATGTCCTTGTTTGAGGACAAATATTTAAAATTATTTTTATATAATTCATTATCTAATCTAACATCATGGCATGCATGTTTAAATTATTATTATTTATTTATAACCCTTTAACTTATTTCTTACCCAAAAAATAAATTATTTGAATATACTCACATATGAAAGATACTTTATATTTCGTTTCTATTTAGAATATCATAATTTAAGCTCGATAAAATAAAATTTTGAAAACATTAAATAGGCTTAACTTATGCAGATAAAGCAAACATCTATATATATATAATGATGCTTAATTTTTAAAGTGTCCGGATTGGCGGGTCGAGAGCTGTGGTTAATTTGGATACTTGGGTCGGATTGTGAGTTGACCCGTTTTTAAATTTAAAACGGTTAAAAATAAAATTAAAAATGCTAGAGGTATGTTTCGAACTTGCAACCTAACAAAACAAGTACAACTCTTTAACCAACTAGGCTACAAAGACTTTATATTTTAAATTCAACACCAAATTTGATAAACGCGGGACGTTTTAATATTAATATAAGTTCAACTTTTTAACTAACTAATCTATATAGCTGTTGAGTAAATGGATACTTGGGTCGGATTGTGGGTTGACCCACCCATAAATTTAAAACGGTTAAAAATAAAATAAAAAAAATATTATCCGTAATTTTTTTTCATGATTTTTATATTAATACTCGTGCAAATGCACGGGAAAAATGCTAGTTGAATTAATTCACATAGTCAAAGTCTTTCTTAAGAGATTAATGAACATATGCATATTCAATTGTCACTCAAAATGCTTTATATTGAAGCTGAACAATAATAATAATAAAGGTGAACGTTGGACTAGTTTCATAAATAAAGAAAAACATCAAATAACAAATGTAAAAAGGTTTTGAAATAAATATAAACAAACTCTTAAACTAAAATTTAAAATTTTAATTATCCCCTCTTGATCTTTATATTTTATTAGGCCACTTAAGTTTTAAAAATAAAAATTGATATGACTATTTTTTTTTACACTTGTAATGTAATTTATTCTCTTAAGTTATGTAAAATATGGTAGTGGCCATGGGGTTCATCTTGTCTATGCTTTAATGCTTTATAGCTAGCCATTGTTGTGTCCTCGGGCTTGCCTGTTTAGTTACCTTTTGAGAGGACCTATAATGAATTAATGATTAGGGCTGTACAAACAAAACCGAAAAACCGATAAATGAATCGCTAGTTTATCAGTTTTATTTTACAAGTTTATTGATTAATAGGTTACAGTGATTTCGGTTAATCAATTTTTTACTAGTTAAACGGTTCGGTTTTCGGTTAAACTATTTTTTTACTGGTTTAACTAGTAATAATTTAGTTATATATTTATATTAATTATTTCCGTAAATATTATATATATATATTATAATATTTAATAATTTATATATATTAATTATTTTTAAATTATAATTTGTAAAGAATTATTTTTTAAAAATAAATTATAATTTATATAAAATTATAAAAACATAAGTTAAAAAAGTGAAATAAATATAATATTATAAGTACTAAAATTACATCTGCCCAATTTATATTGTATTATCTAAATTCCAATTAATTTAAATAAAAGACTAAGATAAAATAAAATAGTTTAAGATAAATGTTGTGTCCATTTTATTCCAAATTAATATTAAGGGATAAAGAAATTAAAATAAATAATTGAAAATAAATGTTATATCTATTTTATCCCAATATTAATTATTTATAAAGTCTCAAAATATGAAAAAAAGTGAAATAAATAGAAAAATAAATAATATGTCTATTAAAAATATTTTATGTATTTTATAGGATGAAAATAAAGTCAAAAAGAGTGAAGATAAATTAATTTCAAACGAGCTCAAAGGAAATGGTCGTAATCTGATGCAGCCAAAATCAAGAGAAATCAGTGTAGTAGACTACACATTCATCAGATGAGCGTTGTAGTCTCATCCAACGCACAAAAACTAGATGCGTCGCCCTCTACAACCAAAGGAAGGCGCTTTCGCACAGCATCAAATCAACTAATGCGCGACTCAATATCATTAGCCCAAATGCAAACGGAACACCCATCGCTGACGGAACGCCTAGTGCTGACGGAACGCACAAGCGTCTGTGCTTTGGCCAAAAGCGATGTCGTTTCAAGACTCCATCAGCGCTCAAATGCGAAAGAAGCAAATGACGTCGTTTTCGACCCTGTTTTGTCTTCTTCCTCGCGACGAACAACATAATGAACAAGCGAGTTCTTTGATTTTTTAAAGATGGAACTCTGACGTTAGTCTACCAAATCCATTGATTTAAAAGCTGAAATGATCGCCCTAACATAGTGATAATATCACCTACGATCATAAGAGCAAGTATTCCATAGACGATCAATTGGATGAAGAATAGATAAAAGTCATTAATGATATTTTGTCTGAAATTTGATCCACTTGATCGTTCAATCGACTTAAGAAGGCTATAAATAGCCCTCCTCATCCAAGACGAAATCAAGGTATCAAACCCCAAGCCTCCAATCCACTTCTTATGAAATTCTCCATTAAAATTTTCAAGTTTTCCTTGAAAATTTAAAAATCTCAAGTAAAGCCTTAGAGCTCAGTTTTGGATTTTCACAAAATTTCTAAAAGAGTTCAGGAGTGTTCTCCAACTCATAGTAAGATTCAATTAAGATTGTAATTCAACTTATAAATTCAATTGAAATTTTTACATTTCAGTTCAACTAGTCTTGAATATTGCTTGATTGTTCAATTTCTTGACTGGAAAACGATCATAAGATCATTTATAAACTTTCTATTGAAACTAATTTAAATCAATTGATCTAAATCAAAATGACCCAAATTTGATTTTGAAAATTTTCAAAATCGGGTTTTTGTTCTTGAGTTATAACTCAAGAACGGTTACCCAAAAACCTTCCTAACATATTTCAAAAGGTTTTAGGAGTATTTTCAGATCAATTTCAATTAATTCCGGTCATGTTTGATCCAAAACCAAATTTTTCATAAAAATGAAAATTTCAGTTCTTGAAATGTTTTTTTGGGGATATCAGTTTAGTGTCATTTCATTAGAAAAATGGACAACAGATTAAGTATGTAGCCCGCAAACACACTTAACCATTTAACTGGGTGCAAAACTTGCCACCTGACGGGCTCGAACCCAAGAACTTTGGGTTAGTATCCACCTCTTGAAATGGTTAAAATGAACATCTAGTGTTCATATTTTGGTTATACCTGATCTTAATGTGTATAAGAAAACTATTGATAAACTTCTTATACGTTAAACCTTGAAAACCGAAAGCACAATTTTTGCTAAAAAACTGTTCAATTCGAATAGAACGTATTCTCGATCGAATGATGCATCGGGATGATGTTATAAACGATCATTGAGGTTAGACAAAGCTCCCCATCTCTTCAGATTGAAGAATGAAGACTTCAATCGAAATCATCAAACCTGTAGTTCGGTGTTCTTGAAGTCCGATCGGGGATTTCTAACCCCAATCGAGGTTTTTTAGCCTGTCATGGTTTTCGACCGAGAAAACCAATTCGTGATGGTTTTCGACCGAGAATTCTCCGCAACCGACCGAAGACCAACGCGTGACCGAGAATCCCCTCATCCGACTGAGGAACTAGTGCGTGACCGAGAATCCCCGCATCCGATTGAGGAACCAGCGCGTGTGACCGATGAATCCCATCATTTAACCGAGGGACTTGCGCGCTCAACCGAGGAGACCGGTCTCCGCGTTGACCGAGTGCCCAACGTGTTGACTTCGGGTCAAACCTTCTCTAGACCCGTGTATCCGACCCGGTTTGCGACCATGACACTTGTCAAAGGGTCTGTTTATTTGAGATTTTAATTTTAAATTGTTTTTAGAAGTCCAAAACTATATTTTTTTTTTAAAATCTGAAAAAATAGAAAACAATTTTATAATATCTTTTTAAATATTTTCATAAAAAATATTTTGATAAAGGTCTCTTTGAATTTATTTTTTTAATTCTAATGTCTTAAACTAAATTTTTATTAGGTGTTTTCCTCAATTATCATCGACATCAATTACATGTACTAACATTTAAATATTATTCTACAATTTTAAATGCAAAAAAACCTATACATATCTAAGACTTGAAAATAATTAGTTAAATAAAATGTAATAAAATCAAATTTTCAAATTCAAAAGCCAAAATTTTATAAGGTAAAGACCGCTCTTTAACGGATACGGAGGATATAGTGTGAAAGTCATTTTCCGAGTATCACCAAACATCGAATTCAATAGAATCTCTAATCAAATATACGTTTATATATGTATACAAAATATTTTATTGGTTTTAAATTTTAAAATTAATTAGCGACTCTTTTATCAAATAAATAATCTTTTAAATTAATTATTTTTAAATAATTTAAAATATAGATTTCATTTAATCAAATTATAATTTGATTATTTTAAATCTAAAAGATGATTTAAAATTGATTATAAAAATTAATCATTGTTATAACTAATTTTAAAATGTTAAAATATATTTTTGTATAATTTTTTTAAATAATATTTTATTATAAGATTTTTGACACGTAAATCGAAATTAAAATTTCTCAAACCTCAAACTTTTATGGAAAATGCTTTTATGGAAAATGAATTTATGGGTTACAAATACTTAGTTAAAAAAATGAATTATCGATTCTCAAATAAACCCGATTAACCGACCAGGACCAGTAGAACCAGAATCGGTAAAATCGATACCAATAATTTTAAAATAAATGGTAAAATCACACTTTGAATAGATAACTAGTGACTTGTTGAACCCTAATTATGATTCCACTTTTTCTTTAATGAAATATAAAAATTCAATATAACCAGATTTTGTTTTTAAATGTTGTTTTAACTTTTAAGTAGAGAATTAATATTTGTTTAGAATTATTTGAGTTAAATTATCAAATATAATGACTTAATATAATAATATTATTTAATTTAAATTATCAAATATTCCAGTATTTAATATCTAAAGTCATATAACTAAACATCATATTATAACATTAGATAACTAATAATATTAGATAACTATTGATACTAGGAAGGACAATGAGGTGCATTGGGGTGAGGAATGTATTTATCATCTTTGTCTCGTTTTACTCTAAATTTTTTTTTTACTATCATTCATTTCCGTTCGATTTTGAATAATTCTCGCGGGACACATTTATACCATGTTCTCTAAAAATATATATATATATATATATAATAAAATTATATGAACATATTTCTTTTATATAATATATATTTTAATATATTAAAATTCATATTAATTTAAATAAATAACCTTAATTTTTTTTTATAAATATATATATATATGAGTGATATTATATATTTAATTGTGTTTAAAGTATTAAGAACATAATTCGGGTGAAAATGAGCGGGAACACAAATATCATTATGCTTCCGTTCGGATCAACTACATGTCAAACTAGAAAAAAAAAATTAGAAAAGAATGTGAAATTGGTAGGGAATGAGATTGGGGTTTTTCTAATTTACAAATTATTATTTTTTAATTGATTTTTTCATTAATCATATTATTTAATTAATTTAAATATTTTTATTATCTATTAAAAATATTCTTGAAGTCTTTTCTATCTAAACTTATTTTTTAAAATTTCTCAATCCAAAAAAACCATGTAACATTTGATTTGCAAAAAAAAATTATTTAGAAATTAAATTTATTTTTCAAGCAATATTTATAAAATAAATTTGCCTTTTTTCTATTTTAATTTTTTGAAAATAATACAATAGCCCATTTACTCATGAGAGCCGGTCTGATTTGTTTTCAGTTCTTCTGTTCGCCATTGATTCAGACTCCTAATAGGAGCTTCCTCCCCACCATCTCGCCTCGCTCTAATGGCGCCTCCCAGGATCCTACTCTGCGGTGATGTCTTCGGCCGCCTCAATCAACTAACCAAGCGAGTCTCATCGGTATTTCTCTCATTATTTCCAAATGTACACTAAATATCTTCGCATACTCAGATTTATGCTTAAACTAGGTTTTTATGTATCAATTTCAAACATTTCTCGATACCCAAACCTCAGGTTAACAAGTCAGCCGGTCCTTTCGATGCTCTTCTTTGTGTTGGCCAGTTCTTTCCTGACTCGCCTGAGCAGCTTGAAGAATTCATAGGATATATTGATGGGCATTCAAAATTTCCCCTGCCAACCTACTTTATAGGTGACTATGGCGTTGGTGCACCTAAGATTCTATCTGCTGCTTCCATTGATTCTGCCAAACAAGGGTTTAAGATGGATGGGTTGAAAATATGTGACAACTTGTTTTGGTTGAAAGGCAGTGGCAAGTTCTTTCTCAATGGTAAGAAGATATTACCATGCTGATTAGCCTATAAACTGAGGTTATATATCTCCCTTTTTACTGCAGGTTTATCTATAGTATACTTATCAGGTAAGGATTCATCAAGTGGACCTCAAATTGGAACATTCAGTCAAGATGATGTTGATGCACTCAGGGCATTAGCTGATGAACCTGGGATAATTGATATGTTCCTGACATATCCTTTGCATTATTTGTGCTAACTTTTAGTAATGCCAAGACTTGAATTCTTCACTTCTCATATAAAAATCACGACTTTAACCATGAATCTAATTCTTGTGTCCATTATTATATGTCTCCAGTTATGCAGTGTCGTTTTTTCTCTTTTGTTTCACTTAATAGAATCAAACTAATGAATGGCCAAGTGGGATCACTAATAGAGCAGCCAGCTCTGATGTTCCTCCTGGAGCGTTGAGCGAATCAGGTAGCAGTTCCACTGTAGCTAACTTGGTTTCAGAGATCAAACCACGGTAGGTGATTAGTGCTCTATCAGTAGAGCATTAACTTATCCTTCTTATATCCTCTCACATTCGTCTATTTCACTTGCTACATATTTTCCTCATTAGAGCATCTTTGTACAGCTACCACATTTCGGGCACAAAGGGAGTTTTTTATTCTCGGGAACCATATAACAACTTTGACGCTGTACATGTAACCCGGTTCATAGGTCTTGCTTCAGTTGGAAATAAAGATAAACAAGTTAGTTCTTCTTGTTTCTCATCGGTGTTAACTTTTTGTGTTCCTTAGTTTCATAAAAAAAATGTTTTCTGCAATAATATATTTGTTGAAGTTTGATTTCATTTATATAATCGTCTATTCATAGTTTATTCAGCTATCTTGGGTTATTTAGAAATAAATCTTGTTTGATGTAAGAGTGGATTATTTGGATAAACTGACCAAAATTTTCTTAGTATTTAATATTTGTTAGAAAATAAAATAAGCATATTTTTGAATTTTGGTTCTTGAATGATGTGATTGAAGATTTGGGTTGATTGGATGGTGCATTATTTGGAAATAATCTCAAATAGCCCCACCTCAAACAAGCTCTATATGTCTTCTGTTAAGTTTCAAGTGTCATTACTTCCTGCACCCATTTGGCTTTGTAACTGTTATAACTTTTTTGTACCTCAGAAATTTGTTCATGCAATTTCTCCTACTCCATCATCTACTATGACTGCTAGTGAGCTTTCCATGAAGGCATCAAACACTACTATGTCTCCATTTGGATCTGGTGAGGCAACAAACCACACTGTGCAAGCCACAAAGAGACATGACAATACAGATCCTGATTCACAGTACTGGCGTTATGACGTGTCCAAGAAGCGGCAAAAACATGGAGAAAGTGATAGCAAGAGGCTGTGTTTCAAATTTCTTTCTTCTGGGTCTTGTCCACGAGAAAACTGTCACTTCCAGCATGATGAGGATGCAAGAGAACAATATCAAAGAGGTGTATGCTTTGATTTTCTCAACAAAGGACAGTGTGAAAGAGGCCCAGACTGCAGTTTTAAACACAGCCTGCAGGAGGAAGGCAAAGCTATCCCCAACAGGAGATCTGGACAGGGACATGCAAGTGGTGACCGGTAGGAATTACTATTGTTTTGGACATGCGCCTGTCCTTTTTTACTTGTTGACTAATTTGTTCTCTTTGGCATGCTTTTGATATTCAGGTCAAGAGAATGTTGGTTTTGTTTGTCAAGTCCAAACGTGGAGTCACACCTCATTTGCAGTGTAGGGGAATACTACTATTGCGCTCTTCCTAAAGGACAATTAGTTGAAGATCACATTCTCCTTGTACCAATTGAACACATACCAAATACTCTCTCTTCATCCCATGAAGGAGAATCAGAACTGAACAAATATCAAAGTAGCCTAACAATGTATTTTAAGAGCCAAGCTAAAGATGTAGTTTTCTTTGAGTGGGTGTCCAAGCGAAGCACTCATGCTAACCTTCAGGTAGCACTAATCTCTACTTGATCTGGTGCTAACATTTTTTTGGATAACAATGATCTTCGGTGTTGAATTGACCCTTTGATATTTGCCTTGTAGTATTAAAAGGATCCCTCGTTCAAATGAAATTATGTTTTGTCTGTACTCTTGCAGGTGGTACCTATTCCATCATCTAGAACATCTATAATTAGAGACATATTTAACTTAGCTGCTCAGAAATTGGGATTTGAATTCTTGGTTTTGACAAGTAAGTACCTCATTTGATAGCACCCTTCTTCAACTACTGGTGTTTAATTTCCTCTACTTTTGAATTAATGCTTTTTATAGTAACTGTTTCTCAAATCCAATATAAAGTATCCCTCAATGAAATTCTTGATAAAAAAACCCACTCATTTCCGGTTAAGCTTGTTTGATGTAGGATTTTTTTTTGGGAAAACCCCGGTTGATGAAAAAGTTGAATATTGAGTTAAATGACTAAATTATCCTTTGTATTTAATATTTTAAAATGTTATAAAAAATAAAGTAGGATATTTTAGTATTTTAGTTGATATTGAATGATTTGATTGATGAAGTGAATGTTATTGGGATAAGGGTTTATTTGAATTAATCCGAATAACCCTTCATCAAACAAGTCCCAAGTTTTAAATCCTTGTCTTTTTGGTTGCTCCAGTTGTGGTCAAATGTTGGACATGGCAGTGGTTTCTTTATCATTTAGCCTAGTTTATCAGTTTCATAGACTCGTATTCTATTTGTGTTTGGCAGCATGTCTTTTTAGCGAAATTTAGAACCAATACTAGATGATGTGGTTTAGCCCATAGAAATATGTATGCACGTATGACTTATATGCATCTAAAACAAATATAAATGCAGATGATAGTAGTTCTGAAGGGAGAAGGCTTCTACAAAAGCAGTTTGATAGAAATAGTAGTTTATTCTATGTACAACTCCCTGGAGATACAATCATATATCATCCTGTCGAAGAGAACGAAAAATTCCCTGCTCAATTTGGCCGTGAGGTTAGTTGTTTGATTTTGTTGTCACTCAGTGATTTTGAAGTTCACTTAATTGAGAAAGATTACTCTCTCCCCCTTTGTGGTCTTTCTTTTTCATCAAATGTATCATGTAGCCTTAAAATCCCCAAGTTATTTTTGCTCAATTTTGTATGTTCTCTTTATGAATCGTCTACAATGCAGGTTCTGGCTGGTTTGTTCAACAAGCCAGATAGAGATGACTGGCGGAACTGTAAGCTCAGCAAAGAAGAGGAGGAGGAGATGGTTGAGAGTTTCAAGAGTCGATTTGGAAAGTATGATCCGAACCAGTGATCCAAATTTTCGTAAGGTTTGGAGTTTTCGTAATATATCTATCTTCTTAGTTTTCTGATTTAAATATTTGGTTAAAGTGTTCTTATTCATTTATATTCTCAATGTTACAACAGATTTGAGTTTTCGTTAGAAAATGCAGCTATTATCAAGTGTAAACTTCCAGAAGGGGTAATCTGCTTCTCGAGCATACAATATATCCTGCACCATCACTTAGGTTCATGAATGAGGGATTTGATCCGAAAGGCTTCGCGTGAATCCAATTTAGCAATAGTTGAGAATTTGTTGAGGTAGAGTTTTGAATGCGTTGTAATGAATCTTCACAAATACAAAAAATTTGAATGGTAACAAGATTATACATTGCAAAATCATGGCATTGCAATTGTGTTGAGCTACAAACTAGTAACTTCTGAATATTTAGAATGTTCATAAGATTTATACCTTGTGTGATTAGGAAGTGAAATCATTGTGTTCCATTCATGTTTGTAGGGTTATTGTTAGTAATGTTTACTTTATGCAAACATGCCCTATTTAGAAAAAAAATTTGGAGCAGGATTTAGGTTTAAACAAGAACACATTTATGAATATATTTTAGTCAAGTTATGTTGCATAATATTATTATTCTATCTTAAATAAAATTAGATAAATAAAATGTATACAAAGGAAATTTATAGTAGAAATTTCAAATGAACCAAAGTATGTTACTCAGCCTCCAAGAAATAACAATATTATTTTTATGACAAAAAAAGAGCAGATAATTGTTTAGTGGGACTTTTTTTTACTTCATTTATAATAATTTTACCTCTTATTTGTATGTTAGATTTCATAAAATTATATATTAGTTGATATTTTTTCACTAAAAAGTTTGTATAAAAATGATATAAGCGGTTCAATTTGATCTATTTATATATCAAAATGCACGATTGTAATCGGTTGGAGATTAAAAATTTCAAACCGTCGGGATTTTAGTTTATTAGTTGAATAAAATTGTTATTTATCAAATTTGTTTTGAAAAACTTATACAATGTAAAAACAAATAACAAATATATATTTATTGTAATTAGACTAAAAATTTAATTATTAAAAGAATATTTTAAATATTAACTATAAGTAACTAAATTATTTATATTTTTAAATTAAAAATATCAGTTGGTTTTGTGATTTTACAATAACATAAACTTTAGTAACTGAATCGTTCAGTTTGGTTGGACAATATGTCTGTCCTATTTCGTTTATTTTTGATTAAATTGGTTTTTTCTCTTTCTTCTTTTCTATCATTTCAATCACTTTATTCCTCTATTTAAAATACCATTTTACCCTTACCAAATTTTTTAAATTTTAAATTATTAAACCATATTACTCAGTGACACGTTTAGTAATTTTTAACAACAGTGGTGACTTAAATGTTCCGAAATCCATTCTACCCAAATAAACTTATTCATATTTCATACAAAAAAAATTTTTTCTTTAGCCAAAATAAACCAATAAACCCAATTATAATTTTGGGTTCTTTGTTAAAATCAATAATCTAATAAGTATCTATATTTGTATAACAAAAGAAAAGACAATATAAATAAATATGAAATTTACGCCGAAAGATGAGTGGTTAGGATTGAGAAGGACCATACGGTTTCATAGTCCGCCTTTGTACCTGAATCTATAATATAGCCGGCTTATTTCAAGACTGGCGATTCATTCCAGCCTTAGTTCAGATCAGAATCACAGAGAAGCGGCCGGCCTAGAACCTCAATCTGAACAACAATAAGAAGAAAGCATCAATCCTAACAGAAATGGTATTCTAAATCTTCAACAAATTTCTCACCTTTTCTTTTTATGCATTCATTATGATTTGATGTTTTCGCATTTTGATTTTCAGTCTGGTAAACCCATCTCAAGCCCGATCCAGGCCATATGGTATCCGACACTGTCTTTCTCCATGCTCTCAATTGGTCTGGCTCTCACTGCTTTTTTCTTCATGTAAGTGTGTCATCTGATCTGATCTGATCTGATCTGATCTGATCTGATCAATCCTCCACCATCTGGCTCTTTTGTAGTGATCATGGATGATAATTTCAGATTTCAATTAATGGGCTTGTTAATTTTTACTATCTGTAGCCATTCAATGAAACTTGGGTCTTGATCGTATTTAGAAAAATCATCTTTTGGGTAATTGTGTTTTGCATCAGTACTAGAGTTTTTAGGGTTCTTCATGATTTTACAATTCACAACCCAAGTTTGATTAATCTTCATGGCTGTTTTTCTCATTATAAGATATGGAATTAGATTGTCAAAGTCCTCTAATAAAGGTTAGTGCTTTTTATTCTTTCAGTTGCTTACTTAATAATGTCTGGAAATATATATATATGTAAATGCAGCTATGAAGCTACTACTTCGAGAAAAAATCGTAGCCTTGCAATGGAGCTCACTACAGGGACAATTGCATCAATCTTCTTGGTACATTTCTTTTGATTCAGTCTGTTTCTTATTCTGCAGACTCTCGTGGCTATTGTCTAGCCAGTCAGTGTTAATACTGATTCAAAACCACCATTTGTTTTCTCTATATGATGTGATGTACAGGGTTTTGGATCCTTGTTCTTGCTCCTCACTTGTGGTGTTTATGTTTGAAAGATTGAACGAGAACATTCAAGTTTCAGGTCAGGCTGATTAGTTTTGGAAGAGAGAATATGAGTTATTGGTTGGAATATTAGCATAAAAAGCTTTTGAATTCTTTATAGTTTGAGGATAATTGGTTGTTTAGACTTTTGACAGACAGATAGACCACCTTATAAGTTTGTTTTAAGATCACCTTATGGTTTTAGCTGGATTTGAAAACCCCCCATTGAAACTCATCACTTTTGAAGTATATCTTTGAGCTATTTCAAAACTAGTATTTCTCAATTCTCTAATACAATCACAATAATGAGATAATCGTCTACGTAATTTTTTTCTAGTTGGTATAATATTGTTTTCAAGATGATGATCCAAATTATTTTGTGAAGTATGACCATAATTTGGATCATTATCTAGATTATAGTGAGTTTTGGCTTCATTTAGCGTGATTTTGATTATTGCTTGATTCTTGTTTCATTTGGTAGAAACTCAATTTAGTAAGTCATATCACCCAATTGTTTCAATAGGTCGGGATTTGTATGCAGATGAGAAATAGGAAAAATACTTGTTTACGAATAGACTCGATTATATTCTTTTGGGTAGACTCGTGATTTTACCAAATCAAAATAAACACTGAGTCATAAAAAGCTAAAGGAATGAGTATGTTCAAACCCCATAGATATACAACAAAACATGTAAACATTACCAATTATCAAAGTTCTTTTTCAATTATATGAAAAAGAGGGGTTTTTTTAGTATTTTTTTTAATTGAGGAATTAGATGGTTGAAAAAATATGCATGATTTGATATGTGTTTTGGGTTATGATGAAGAAGTAAGTATTAATTAAAACCGTGATTATATATAAATATTGTCTGTTTTATAATCAAACAAACAGGGATTTGCAAAGATGGAGGAATTAAACATGGTTGAATTTCTCCAAAGAGATTAAAACGTGTAATAGTGTAAATACAAAGATCATCTTTCATATTTTTTTTTCTTTTCAAAATGATAGTTCTCATTACGTTCTTAATAGAAATAGAAATCGTAATTTTTGATATCTTAATTAAAATTTTGTCACTTAAACTATCTATTATAAGGACGACTTCTAATTAAACTATCTAAAATCTCATATTAATTAAACTTTAATATACATATACTTATTTTTAGGATATTTTATCCTACATGTAGTTTTTTTTGTTTTCCCTTATCCCTTTAATGTATTTATTCTCAGAAAAAAGATTTGTGCTGAAGATTTTTAACTACTTTCTAGTCTAGTTTCTTGAATACAATCAAGAATAAATGTCAAACTATAATTTCTTGATAATAATATGCAAATTCAACCTGAATTTGAGATGAACTCAGAGTTAAAACGATTAAGGAACAGTGAAATGAGAAAACAATGCGGTATATTTCTCAATTATGCTATTCAAGTCACGGGTTCGATTCTATCGGAAAGCGCTTTCAGTTTAAACGGAAACAATGACTATGGGTTTGCTAGTTCCCCTTCAATTAAAAAATAATAATTAATTACTTTTAAAAATACTCAATTAATTAATTGTTTCTAACAACACTTGGCAGTTAATTAACTACTATAAATAATATAACAAATTATAAATGATATATTTAATTATTATAAATCAATGATTTATAATTATATTTTCATTCCTCTCAAAATGAAAATATTGTAAGAATAACTTGAATCTCAATTCTTGAAATTGTTAGACTTCAAGTGTTTTGATAAATAAATTTTTATTTTTTTTCTTACCACATCACAATCAATATCAATATTTTGTCCGTTCATTGAATTATGTGTTATATGTATTGGTTTTGTCACAGTAAAGAACAATCAATCGGTAATTTAACTCTATTTTAAAATAAGCAAGAAAAAATTAATTTATTATAACTCACAAACTATAACTAATGGTTGTTTCTTAATCTTATATGCTATTAATGCATTATTCATACATATAGAGAGATTTATTAGTTTCAACATATGATGTCAGTCACTATTCTAAAAAGTAACAACTTTAAGATCTTTTGAGATGAATAAAATAAACTAATAATGGTGTTCATTTCAAATATTTGATAATTTGAATTTTTGCGTTAAAATGTGATTGAAAAGATTTGTTAATATATTAGTTAAGTTGTTGAATTGAATAAACAATGTCTGAGAAATATATTAATAGTTTTCCAACAAATTTTTTATATTTTTCACAATCACAAAAGGGAATTATCAATTTTTTTTTCGGTAAATTTAAACATTCAATCATAGGAGTGAATTTTGGCTTACCAACCATCAAACATAAATCTAAAATCAAATCAAGTATATACTTTCTTTGATTTATATATAATAACAAATTATCAGTTTACATTATTTCAAACTTATAAAATATTTAGCTCAACCTTGCCTTCAACCCATTCTGAAGCAGCCTATTTATAATTCACTAGTTCAGTCAATTGATCAATATTACCAGAATTAATATATTATGCATTTGTACAAGTTGAAACATATGGAAAAGATATATAATTGTTTTTTCAAAACATAGTCTTTCATCCACACCGATGGAACCTTTACAATTATCATTTGATTTGAAATATTAATAGGCACTCCTGAATATTGTGTAAGATTCTTAGATTTGAAGAATTAAAAAGATTTTCATTTTCTTCAATATTTTCAGTATATGATCCAGATTAATCTCATTAGAATTTGAATTTTCTATCTTGTCATAAAGAAATAAGGCAAATCATTTTATTTGTATTTTGATGTTTCATTTTTTTTTTGTTGATTAAAAATGACTATCCCTATAAACATATATCTCTAGTGTTATATTATAAACTATATATCATTTTTTTTATTTAAAGAATGTCTAAAAGAAAAATACATTTACTAGCTCTACTATCAAATTTCAATTAGTTAAGTACATCCAAAAATTTTAAGTGTCTTGTATTCTGGTTTCTTTCCGCTTTACATTTAAAATATTTGTGAGAGTTCTATTAATAAGATACCTTGCAAATAAAGAATTAGAATCAAAATCAAGATTCAATCATATCATTTTTTTGTGGTGAATATGTATAAGTGGTTTAATGAACAATCCCTAAGAAATTAAACAAATTTAAACATTTTTCATTCAAAAACATGTTGGTTTTTTACTATTAACATAAAAAAAAAAATACATTTATCAAATACAAAACTCTTCTTTGAAATTAAAATAATTCAAGTACACCTAAAAAAAATCATCTACTATAGTCAACATATATGAATTTATAATTGACGATTCTCGATATGATAATTCAAAAAAAAATCTTTGTTTTAGACACTTTATTTTAAAATCTTAGTTTTAGGTAATTTGCATATTTGCAAAAGCACATGTGAAATAATGAATTTTTTTAATCACTAACTCAGTCAAATATAAATTTTAATACATTATTTGTTAGATGTCCAAGTCTTTTATGAAAAAGAGAGAAATCAATAACATTATTAATATAATTAAAATATAAAAAAAAATATTATTTAAAGATAGACGTTCTTCAAGGAAATATAGTTAATCTTTTTTCTTCTATAAGTTTAGATATGGCTATTAAATAATATTTGAAAAAAATATGTAAATAATAGATTCTTAAGTTCAAAGTTATCACAAAGTTTTACCATTCCTATTTGAGTTATATTTTAAGTTCCATTTGCTAAATACATAATTCATAATCAATATAGAAACTTTTGTTATTGCTATATGACATCATGCGAAGAATTTTTTTTTGTAAGTTCAAAGGAAGAACTTGTTCTTTTAAATAGATTAGGATAAGATGACTTACGTGGAGCTACTTCATTTATTCTTAATCTCTCGTATATTTTTTAGAAATTATTTGTACATTCGATATTCCTCCATTGACATATCCTCAACATTTTCTTTTTTAACCACATAATTTATTGCAGTTCATATGTTTTTTCTCTTCATAGTTCTTCATTAGGTTGTTTCCACATATCGTAATAGTCTACAAGCTTAAAACACAGTCTTCATTGATATGTCATTTTTCCTCCACAGTGAGAATAATATACATTTTTCTTACTCTTTTTAATAAACTAATTTACCGTCTTTGAGTTCACTTTTATTTTATAATCATTGTTGACTCTGGGTAAGGTCTTTTTGTTTTGATTTCTTTTCCACATTTTGTAGAATGATAAATGATTTGTAAACATTCAGCCAAGAATTTTGTAGCAGAATTTGATCATTCACATACTCATACCTCTTCTCAAGGCCCATTAGAAATGGTAAGAGTTCCAACTCTTCATAATCTTGAAGCATTTGTGTGCTTCAAGATAACATCCATCACAACCAACTTTCATTGCTTCTAAATTTGTTTGTTGCACAAAACTTATATCTTTTTGTAATTCATATCTTCTTTGTCTATTATTGACTTCATAGCAGGATTTGACTTCAAGTCATAGATCACTAGTGAAAAAAGGACATTTATCGACAGAATTTACCGAGAGTTTTATAAAACTCTCGGTAATGATCCCGAGAGGAATAAATCTTTCGTTATTAAAAATAAATTCCGAGAGGTGTATAAAACCTTCGGTGATATGACTTTTCACCGAAAGTTTTTCAAAAAACCCTCGGGTTTGACTATTCCCAAAAAAACTGAAAATAATTATAAGTGTTTGATAAGGGTAATTGCGAAGTATTTCAAAAAACCCTCGGTTTTGACTCTCCCCAAAAAGGTAATTGCGAAGGTTTTTCCAAAAACCCTCGGTTTTGACTTTTCCCAAAAAAACTGAAAATAATTTAAAGTGTTGGGAAATGGGTAATTGCGAAGGTTTTTCCAAAAACCCTCTATTTTGACTTTTCCCAAAAAAACTGAAAATAATTCTAAGTGTTGGGAAGGGGTAATTGCGAAAGTTTTTCAAAAAACCCTCGGTTTTGACTCTTTCCAAAAAATCTAAAAATATTTCTAAGTATTTTGAATGGGTAATTGTGAAGGTTTTTCAAAAAACCCTCGGTTTTGACTCTTCCAAAAAAAATGAAAATAATTCTAAATGTTGGGAAGGGATAATTGCGAAGGTTTTTCAAAAAACCCTCGGGTTTGACTGTTCCCAAAAAAACTAAAAATAATTCTAAGTGTTTGATAAGGGTAATTGCGAAAGTTTTTCAAAAAACCCTCGGTTTTGACTCTCCCCATAAGAGTAATTGCGAAGGTTTTTCCAAAAACTCTCGGTTTTGACTTTTCCTAAAAAATCTGAAAATAATTCTAAGTGTTGGGAAATGGGTAATTGCGAAGGTTTTTCAAAAAACCCTCGGTTTTGACTCTTCACAAAAAAACTGAAAATAATTCTAAGTGTTGGAAAATGGGTAATTGCGAAGGTTTTTCAAAAAACCCTCGGTTTTGACTCTTCTAAAAAAACTAAAAATAATTCTAAGTGTTGGGAAATGGGTAATTGCGAAGGTTTTTTTCAAAAAAAACCCTCGGTTTTGACTCTTCTCAAAAAAACTGAAAATAATTCTAAGTGTTGGAAAATGGGTAATTGAGAAGGTTTTTCAAAAAACCCTCGATTTTGACTCTTCTCAAAAAAACTGAAAATAATTCTAAGTGTTGGGAAGGGAGTAATTGCGAAGGTTTTTCAAAAAAACCCTCGGTTTTGACTCTTTCCAAAAATCTGAAAATAATTCTAAGTATTAGGAATGGGTAATTGCGAAGGTTTTTCAAAAAACCCTCGGTTTTGACTCTTCTAAAAAAAACTGAAAATAAGTCTAAGTGTTGGGAAAGGGGTAATTGCGAAGGTTTTTCAAAAAAACCCTCGGTTTTGACTCTTCCCAAAAAAACTGAAAATAATTCTAAGTGTTGGAAAATGGGTAATTGCGAAGGTTTTTCAAAAAATTCTCGGTTTTGACTCTTCTCAAAAAAACTGAAAATAATTCTAAGTGTTAGGAAGGGGGTAATTACGAAATTTTTTCAAAAAACCCTCGGTTTTGACTTTTTCCTAAAAAAACTGAAAATAATTCTAAGTGTTGGGAATGAGGTAATTGCGAAAGATTTCTAAGTATCTTTCGGTTTTGACATCTCAAAACCGAAAGATATATAGAAAACTTTCGGTATTTCACTTCTCCATTTGTTAATTTAATTGGTGTTTCACTTTCTAATTAGCTTGTTTCAACTTCTAACTAAGCTAATAAAGTGTGTGTTGTTTTTAAAGAGTATGAGTTGTGATTAATTATATAAATGTATATGATTGTGTATGATTATATAAAGAAGTGTATGTTTTGTGTTTGATTATATTAAGGATGTGTGTAGAGTTTGGTTATTAGATGTGCAGAGATTGTGTAATGATATGAAATGTGTTAAATTAATGTTGTTCAAGCTAATTAGAAAGTTAAACACCAATTAAATTAAAAAATGAAGAAGTGAAATACCGAAAGATATTCAAATATCTTTCGGTTTTGAATGGTAATACCGAGAGTTATATGTATATCTCTCGGTATTTGACTTTTTCATTTTTTTTATTTCTTCATTTATTTTAATTTACTTGATGTTTAATTAGTTTGTCTAAACTCCTAACTAAGCTAATAAAGTGTGTGTTATTTTTGAAGTGTATGGATTGTGATTAATTTTATAAATGTATATGATTGTGTTTGATTATATAAAAGAATGTATATGTTTGTGTTTGATGATAATAAGAATATGTGTAGAGTTTGATTATAAAAAGGATGTGTTTAATGATAATTAGGTTGTGTTTTAAATAGATAAATGTGTGTTGTTGATGTTTTAAGTTAAAAAATCTAAGGTCAAAAACCGAGAGATATACACAATTTTCTCGGTTTTTCTTTAATTAAAATTTGTGTGAGATCCATCAAAACCGAGAGATTTATTCATATCTCTCGGAAAAAATAACCAAAACCGAGAGTTATACATAAATCTCTCGGAAATATTAAAAATCAAAACCAAGAGTTATACCTAAAACTCTCGGAAATATGAAAGAGTTAAAAAATCTAAGGTCAAAACCGAGAGATATACACAATTCTCTCGGTTTTTCTTTTATTAAAATTTGTGTGAGATCCATCAAAATCGAGAAATTTACTCATATCTCTCGGAAAAAATAACCAAAACCGAGAGTTATACATAAATCTCTCGAAAATATTAAAAATTAAAACCGAGAGTTATACCTAAAACTCTCGAAAATATGAAAGGGTCAAAATCGAGAGTTATACCTAAAACTCTCGGAAATATGAAAGGGTCAAAACCGAGAGTTTACCTAAAACTCTCGGTAAAACCCCTTTTAATTAAAAAAGCATCTTTCCCTTTCCAGATCACTATCGCCCGCTTCTTCCCTCTCCCCTTCTCCCGATCGATAGTCGTGCTCACCCGAAAGACGATCCATGCCGATAACGACAAACGCCGCCCACGCCCAATGTCGCCCACGCCCAACGCCGCCCACGTCCACGTCGCAGATTGATCCTTCTGCCGCTTGTAGCTCGTCGTCGATCTATCTACCGCCGTGTCTCTAGCTCGTCGTCGAACTGCCTACTGACGTGCTTCTTCTCTTCAACTTCTAGGTTAGTTTAATATGTTTATATTATATGGTTAGATTTATGTTTGATTTAGGTTATAGTTTCTTGGATTTAAGTTTGATTTATGTTAGATTTAGGTTTGAATGATATTAGTTTTATGTTTGATTTAAGTTTGATTGATGTTAGTTTGATTGATGTTACTTTTATGTTTGATTTATGTTAGATTTTGTTAGATTTAGGTTAGATTTTGTTAGATTTAGGTTAGATTTTGTTAGATTTATGATTTATGTTAGATTTAGGTTTGAATGAAGTTAGTTTTATGTTTGATTTTGTTAGATTTAGGTTTGATTTAAGTTTGTGAATGAATTGATTAATATTGATGTTAGTTTTAAGTTTGATTATTATTGATGTTTGATTTATGTTTGATTTAAGTTTGTGAATGAATTGATTATTAATGAGGTTGGTTTTAGGTTTGATTATTGTTGATGTTAAATTTAGGTTTGATTTAAGTTTGTGAATAAATTCATTATTATTGATGTTAGTTTTAGGTTTGATTATTATTGATGTTAGATTTATTTTGATTTAAGTTTGTGAATGAATTGATTATTATTGATGTTATTAATTTCATAAATCATTTATTTCAACAGGCGGGTGAAATAAGACGGACCCCCTCTATCGTTGAAGTTTTCAAGAGGACCCGTACCCCAAAAGCTACAAAAGAAAACCCCAACCCGATTCCAGATGAACGAGCGCAGGAGAAGATTGTAAGTTAATTGACTTTAATAAAATTATATATAATTTATTTATATAAATGAAAATTAATTTCAAATGTGCAGGCAGAGATGGAGGAATTAAGAAGCAATGAACCAAATATCTTTGACTTCGACTTGGCGAAGAAAGTGTCCGGACGCCAAATACATGGGAAAGTGATCGGTATGGGATCCGGCGTCCGACCCACACAAGAGGATCGTCGGAGTGACAACAATTCTCAACGATCCACTGATCAGTTGTTGGAGGAGAATGAATAGCTAAAGGCGGATGTGAGACACATGACGTTGACAATGGAGGAAATTCAAATGAGGAATATAGAAAGAGCGGAAATGATTAGTGAAATGGAAAGGAGGGATAGAGAAAGATCGCAAAGGGAGAGTCAAATGGAAGTGGAGAGGATGCAAATGACGCAAAGAATGGAGAAATATGAAAACAAATTAAATTCTTAATGACAACCCCCTCCCCTAGCTAGTTAGTACATTAATTTTTGAACAATTGTAAATGTTTTGGTTCGACTGATGATAGATTGTTTGGATGATTGGGTTTGGTTTAGAATTTTGGAATTATAATGATCTTTTGGTTCATGAATATTATTGTATATGTATTGGTTTGGTTGAACAGGTTTTGGTTATGCATAAAACGATCACCCTATTTGAGACATTTATAGAGGCAATACCGAGAGTTATTTGGAAAATTCTCATTTTTTCCTTTACAAGGAAACCCGAGAGTTATTTGAAAAAACTCTCGGTTTTTCCCTTACAAGAAAACCTGAGAGTTATTTGAAATACTCTAGATTTTTCTTGCAATGGAAAAACCGAGAGTTTTTCAAATAACTCTCGATTTTTCTTGTGAGGGAAAATCTGAGAGTTTTTCAAATAACTCTCGGGTTTTCTTGTAAGGAAAAACCGAAAGTTATTCAAATAACTCTCGGTTTTTCTTGCGAGGAAAATTCCGAGAGTTTTTCAAATAACTCTCGGGTTTTCTTGTAAGGAAAAACCGAGAGTTTTTTAATAACTCTCGTTTTTTCTCTAGTATCTAAACCGAGAGATTTATGAAATTTCTCGGTAAACACCCAATTAGATTTACCGAAAATGGCAATACCGACGAATGTCGAGAGTTACCCAAACTCTCGGTATTATATTTATACCGACAGATATAGGGCCATTACCGAGAGTTTATACTCTCGGTAATGACCCTTTTTTCACCGGTGGATCACTACTTGTTTTTGTTTTTTACTAGAATCTTCTCGCAATCATTGGTTCGATCGTATTCATAATCCATCTCTTACAAGCGCATCTACAATCCCACATTGATCACCTTCATTGACTTGTAGTGAACTCCATCCGAAGTATGTTTCCCTTTTAGTGAGAATCGTTGTTATAATGTAAAGACCAAGATGATCAGTCGTGTTGGGTATTGGTTGGCCCAACATTGTGGTTCAATCTCTAGTAACCCACTTACTGGACTTGACCTAATAATATAAATAAATACTATTTTCTTGGTGGGAGGTAGACGTCAAGCTCTTTTGTGGTGTTTGGAGACAAAAGAAAGGGTTGCGCCTTTGGTGAGGTAGTGGTGCAACGGAATCGATAAACTAGAGGAACTGAGTCAAACTTCAATCGCATTCACACCCAACAAGTCAAATTAATGATAAGTGGATCATTGTTGTATTTCTTTTTTGTTGGCATGTGGTTGACGACCGGATCAGTATATCAACTGAAATATTGACTGGATTTGTAGAAATAGAGACAGAATCGAATGAAATTTCATCAGATTTTCGTTTGAGCTTGAATTAGATTAGGATTTACTGGTGGAGTTAAGAAATTGAATGTTATGTCTTGAATATCTTCGAATAATAGAGTTAGAAAATTGGATGTAATGTCTCGAATAATGAATAACCCAATGAACTTCCATTTATCTTATTAATTTATTTATATTTACACAAAGTTGAATTAAATATATAACTCTCAACTATTATATTTAAGTTCCTTAACTTAGAATTCATTAAAAAATTGCAGTTAATTAACTTCTTTTAATAACACTAATAAGATAATTAACTACTTCTAACAATAGTAGTTAATTA
The DNA here is from genome assembly GCF_907164915.1 of Impatiens glandulifera. Lineage (NCBI taxonomy): Eukaryota > Viridiplantae > Streptophyta > Magnoliopsida > Ericales > Balsaminaceae > Impatiens > Impatiens glandulifera. Next base: position 22,336,916 of record NC_061870.1, read on the forward strand.
ATTGTTATAAACAATATAAAAAATTATAAACAATATATTTAACTATTATAAATCAAACAATTACATTCAGCAATATTCATTAACTATTTTTTCACAAAATATATATATATATATATATATATATATATATATATATATATATATATATATATATATATATATATATATATATATATTAATGCAATAATTAAAATTGAAAGAAGAAAAAAAAACTTGTTTACTATAAATAATTTCAATTAATTTATGACACTCACAAAAAAAACTTTAATAAATTAAAATAGGAAAGAAGGGTAAGCATAAGTGATTAAATTGCTTGGTCTGTGTAAGAAGATCTTGAAAATTAGACATATTTGTTACTTATTTGATTTTTATATAGCTTTCGAATCACTTTGCATATCCTATATTGAAGATGAATTTTCAAATGCAATTTTGTAGTTTAAATGATTTTTTTAAGTCACGACATTGAAATTAGTTTTTTAAGTCAGGAATTTAAATATTGGACAAGTTTTGCATATCCTATCATAATTAATTTTAAAATTATTTATATTTGATACCAAAGATATAAGATTCAATTAAATAAAATTTTCTTTTAAGTGAAAGATGAACAAAATCAAAAAATAAAAAATCATGCTAAATATGATTTACATGTAATTTATTTTTATTTTGGAAAAATGAAAATATGGAGGTATCATTAACATAGTTTTAAAATAGGTAGTTTGACCGTTTCGCGTTCGTATGGGCGGTCAAATTTTTACCTTCAATACGGTTACCTTTCGATAGACGGTTCGAACGTAAATTCGAGACAGAAATTTCCGGTTCAAAAGGTTACTCATTATTCTAGTGGATCTGTGAGGAGACCTCTTTGATGTTTTCGCATTAGGAAGATTGGATTTTTTATAGTTCGTCTTATGTTCAAGGTTAGTCCTCTCACCTCTGTCTTCATCCTTGTCCTCGACGAACACTTTATTGTTCAGCACAAACTTAACTTTTAGGATTGTTTGGTAAGTGGAATTCACTTGGATAGACACTGTAATCATTTTGAAAATAATTTTTTTTTACCATGATCAGATCGAAGTTTTGGCAAACCGACAGACGTCCTCAAAGCTTCTATAACTCATATTGCTTTTTTTCTTTGTGTTTTAGTTAAAACTGAAGATATTTCATATGATTAACAAGATTTCTCTAAATATTTTTTTTCGTGATCAAGTTCAATTGAAGGAGAATGAGTGATAAAGAGAAGGAGAAGAAGAAAGGGCGTTGTCCGAAATTTAGATTGTTACCGTAAATTGAAGATTAAAAATTAACCATGATTAAGTTAAGAAAATGAGAGATCTCAATAATGGTTATTTATTATTTTCAAATAATTTTTTTTATTTATTAATTTGGTCTGTTTAAAAAATAAATTCTGGTCCAACCGTGGTTAAACGAGTAGAAAAATGATCATAGACTTTTTATATTTTAAATGATTCAAATTATTTAATAAAAAAATATTAAAAATGATATATTGATTTAAATTGCACAAAAAATTTATTATTAGTTGCTGACAATAAAAGTGTTATAACCATTATTATAATTATTAGACAGTTTAATTTATTACTAGTCTTCTTTTCCCATTATAATATTCATTAGATTATACCAATTAATAAATAATCACCCAACCATTAAATGCTAATTATCATAATTCTTATTTTAATTTGACAGCTCATCACTTTCCCTCCTGCCACCTCTTTTGCCACATGGCACAATCCTGCCACCCTGTCACCTATTTCTCTTTTCTCTCTCTAGCCTGCATATATATATATATATACTACATAACACTACACCTGTACCTCTATAACGTGGTCCAATAATCCGTACACTTACTTTTTGAAAACCTTATTATATTTTATTAAATATATAAATATCAACATTCCTTTTTATAAATTATTTTTTGAAAACCAGCAAATTATATAATAAAATAATTTTTTTATTATGCATGCATGAGATCGTATATCAAATAAAATCTTATTTGTTTAATTATCTAATCATTTAAATATATATAAAAATATAATAATTAATAACTTACTTTTTCATTAAAAATTCATTAATTTTTTTAAAAATTATATGAATAAAAAGATTCTAATAAGACATTTATAATAAAAAATAAAAATTAAATAAATAAAAAAAATTGTTCAAACCCAACTCCCAAATTAAGTAGTTGGGATTTTCTAAACAATGCTAATATTAATATTGGTTTTCTCTATGTTAAAAAAATATAATTTTTTAGAATTTTGTAAAAAAAAATGTATTATTTGATGAAAAAGTATTATATTTAGATTTTTTTTTAATTTGTTACATTATTATAATATTCTTTTGTATTTAAAATTTATTTAAAAAAAATAAAGTAAAAATATTTTAATCGATGAAATAAGTGATTTGATAGTTAAATAATATTTATGTGAACAATAGTATCAAATTTCAAAAATAACTTGAAAAATCTATATCAAACTATCTCGCAATATATTATTTTTTTTTTCCATAAGATTCATATATTATTTATTATATACAACTTTGTTAATAGTTTTAAAAATAAATTAAAAACATTATTCAAACCAACATTATTCATATTAAATGAGTAGGAAACAGTTCAGCATTACCATCTCTCTTTTTCACATCGTTTTCAACCATAAGCATTCATATCTTGCCAAATTGTTTTTTTCCTTTTTTTCCTTTTTTTTCTTTTTTTTAAATGTTATTTATTTATTTATTTTGTTTTAAAGTGAGACTTTTTTTTTTTTCTAAACCAATCTCTAATTTATTATAGTGTCATCATAAACCATAACCAAATGTAAAACTAGTTTGATTTAAACTTATTTGCTAAATATTTCATAATTCATCTTATTATTCTAATTCTTACAAAATTATTCAAATTATTCATTAAATAAACTCGCTAAAATTACTGTAACAGATTATTACAGAAATCACGGTTTATTCGAACTTATAAGCCGAATCAAACTAGTCTTTAGTATGTAAATGCATGTCATTCGTGTAACTATATTTATAAAGCTGTTGGCTATAAATCCCATTCATAAAACGCTTCTCTTTCTATTTGAAATCTGATCAATATGAACGGCGATAATAACAAGAAATTATTCCGATCACCGTCGACGGCGTCGGCCACATTTGAAGAATCCGGCGACCCGATTGCGGCAATGGAAGTTGACGACGACGGCGAGGCGGAGGCGGCGGAGGAGGCAGATAACGAGCTCTCAAGGCTACTAGAAACCTATGCTGGATCGGAAATGAATATGACGAAAGTGAGATTCATCGAATATCCATACTCATGGCCGCTTATATTCAGATCGTCAATGACTTCATCTTACATTACGATCAACGGCAACGAGGAATCATGCGGTTCTTCGTTCTCAGATTTGGATTCATCGGCGATGGCTAGTATTGATGTACGGCCTGTAAACTACATTTCTCATGGGTTGTTCTTTGAAGCATTTAGAACCTATTCGATTGATGAAAATGAAGATGGGTTTTTCGATATACCTGTTTTTAGTGAAACTGATGGGGAGATGTTGGCTAGGTTTCTATGGGAAGAAGATGTTGATGATTGAATGTGACGACGGAATCGCCGGCGGTGGCGGCGCCGGTGCCGGTGGCGGCGGAGGCGGTTTAGTAGGGAATGATGGTAGACATTTTTAGGGTTATAATGGTGGGGGGCAATGGGGAGTGTTTTTCTTTGTGGTACTGTAAAAATGGTTTTTATTACTATATTTGTGGAAGAATAGAAAAAAAGTTAAAGTGCTATTTTCATGGTAAAAAAAAGAAAAGTTAATTAATATGCCACTTTTTTTCTTTCTTTTTTTTTGTCTTTTAGTGTAGGAAATTACATTATTGGGTGAATTGACAATCTTATCCTCTCTTGTTTTAATGGTTTTGGAAATGGAGGTAAAGTGGTTTAAGGGTATTTTGGTCTTTTAAAGAAAAAAAAACTTTACTTGTTTAGTGTAGTAGATAATTTAAATAACTTAATATCAAGTTCTAATTAGATTTCAACTATGAGGTTTGACTCATAAACAATACCTACTTTTATTAAAAATAGGAAATTTCTTTTGAAGGAATTATATATATATATGATAACTAGAAAAAAAAACTATTCGAAATTGAATTTTGAATCTATTACTAAAAAGAAAGTGAAAATTTGTGGGACTTGAAATAAGACAAATTAGTTGACAAATATGGGAAATTGTAACTTTTTAAACAATTACCGACAGGTTGTCTTTTGTTACCAATATTATTATTAATAAGTTAATATGAAGAATTGCATTATTAAACTACTATCATTAAATAATGATAACTAAAAGTTAAGAAAACTTTGTTTCTTATTTCTCTGTCTACAAATTATCTATAAAAAAATATAATAATAAAAAAAAAATTTAATTTGTTCTTGGCTGATATTAGATTCTTTAATATTGAAGATTTATATTTAAGTTGGTGTGTATTTTGTTTGATCACACGTCTTATTTAGTCGAATCGGATTTTTCATATAAAATTTTTATAATCTAAATAATATTTTCAATTTTTAGTGACTTGTTTGCTGCTCATATCCGTTAATTATTATTTTGTGATGAGATAAAGTTGTTTTCTTTTTCAATAAAGAGTTTTTTAAGCTAACCATTCATTTCAAAGCCTCTTACAAATATTTTCATTATTTTGACTATATATAATGTAAATTGTTAATTATCATATATGACGTAACATTTGTTGACGTTAGTTTACTGACCTATGAGTAATGATAAATTTCACTGCTGCTTATAATTTTTTTTTTTTAGAGATTCTTCTGATAGCGTATAACAGTTTGTATTTGTAGTCACTTTAATAATTTCAAAATTATTAAAAGTTTTATTATTATTTTTTTTTCAAATTTGTCCTATTATTTAATATTTAAATTCCCATTTAGTTGTTTTGATTTATTTTATATGTGACTCCTAATTAACTATTTAATATATAAATTCTCATTAAGTTGTTTAGATTTTATTTTATATGTAATTCGTTATTTGAATTAACGAGAATTAACTTTATAAAAAATAAATAAGTGAACTAATAAAAAAAAAGTATATATAAAAGACGGAAGATCAAGGGGTTGAATTTACACTAGATGTGATGTTAAACTAGTTTCTCTTTAAATAAAAATAATTAATAAAATAACTATCATTATAAAAGATATTCCATAATTCTCAATTTTGTGAATTATCATCTCATTTATAAAATTATTATCACTTATTAAATAAAATACATAATATAATTTTTGTGAGGGGTGCCTTCATCCCGGGGACTTTTTACTTTTGTGATTATTTTAAGATTGTTAATTGTTTATTATGTTTAAAAATTGTTTTAGTTAAGTAATAAACAAATTCATGCAACAAATTTATTTACAGTTTGTTTGTAATGATAATACATTTACTCATCAATTTATTAGGATAGGATATTTTTTTCCTTCTAATTAATTATTTGTTCAAAATTTAAAAAAAATAATATTAATGTAAAATGTATTGTAGATTTTTTTGTGTTATTATATAAGATAAAAAATCAATGTTGTACATTATACAAATTGTAGGTAGGGATTGAATAAAAAAATATTTCAAGTTTAATTCTCATTAGGGGTAAACGAGTCAAGTCGCTCTTGAATAGCTCGGTCAAAACTCGGTTCGATCTCGGTTTCTCCGAGCTCGAGTCGAATTTGAGTAGCTTGATTATAAAATCAAGTTCGAACTTTGTATTTGTTGTTCGAGTAGCTCGCGAATAGCTCGTTATATATATATTAAGTAAAAATAGTTAATTAAGTATAAGTATTAATTAACTATTAAATAAAGAACTTAATCATGTTAATCTAATCTTGTGTAGATAAAATGAAACCGGAAAGATGCCCGACATTTTATTAAATCGGTATATGATCAAAGTTCGGTATTATACAAAAAGGGACTTCGGTATTATCTGTAAATCGACATTTTGTGAGACGCAGTCGGTAGTTTACAAAGATCGGTAGTTTGTCAAAACGTAACCGGTAGTTTGTAAAATCGGCATTTTACAAACACGTAACCGGTATTTTATCTCAGATCAGTATTTTGCAAAAGCGGAGCCGGTAGTTTGCATTTCGGTTTTATCTTAAAGCGGAGTCGGCATTTTTCTCACATCGGTTTTATATCAAGGCACGTGTCCGGTATTTTGCAAATCGGTATTTTGCAAAGCACGCGTCCGGTTTTATATTTTGGTATTATATAACTTCGGTTATATTATAAGCGATTCCAGTATTTTCTTGAAATCGGTATTTCCTAGAAGCACTTCCGGTATTTTTCTTGCTTCTTACAATCTATCAACCTCGGTAACATATAAAGACATTTCCGGTAGCTGCAGACATCAACTTTATGCGTCCTCAGTATTTCATTTATATTTTGGTGCAAAGACTGATGAAGACCTTTTGGCAGCAGCAAAGCTATGCTAAAAGAACCAAAGACAAGTCAAAACTTTTGAGATTTATGCTCCTTGTAAATCATAATTTCATTAATGACAATTTGGCTTATTATCATCCAAGTACTGACAAAATCAAAAAATATTTTATCTGATGTACTATCCTAGAACTCAACCAATCAAGATCAAGACAAATGTCTTAAGAAGCAAAATATGTCCGTTGAGCAACAAAATATGTTCGTTGACATTTGCCTACTTAAGAAGATAGAGGACAACTTGCTTTACACTGACTTTTCTAAACAATCCTTTTTACGAACCTTAAACCATCAACTCTTTCAAGTTCAAAAAGTATAATAAGACTTCAAGTGTGTCAGAGTTCTAAATTTGTATTATAATTCTATATATTTAGTGTGAGTTTGTTAGCATTGTAAGTTGACAGAATCTGTTTCTGTTCAACATAGCGTGCGTGTTAGGAGTTCGAAAATAGGTAGTAACTAAGTCCTGGTTGTTCGACTGGGTTGTGTACAAGTGTTGTATTCAATCAAATCTTCTAGTGAATATCCTTCTCAAGTTTGAGAAAAAGGGGTGACGTAGGAGCTTTATCTCTGAACATTCATAAACATCCTTTGTGTCGTGTGTTCTTTCCTATTGCATTACTCTAATCTTACTGTGTTACTTTAAGTCGAAACAAACATTTCCGCACTTGAACTCGGTTCAAGAGTTTGTGATGACTTGTGAAAAATAGAAACCAATATTAACTTCTAACAGAGTTAATATCAAACGAAATGTGTAAGCGTTCAACCTTGTGAGACCCCCGTCTCCATCGTCGATCCTGATCCCAACAATATATATATATATAAACTAAAAAAACCTTCTTCCATCAATTCCTCCATCAAACATACTTGGAAGCAACTATTTCTCATATTCTTCTATTAACGGAGCAGTGTCTTCCGTCTTCACCAAACTTTGAGTTCAATGAACAATTTTGTCCCTCAAAATCACTCAGGTACTTCATATTCTAGTCTACATTTTTTTAAAATCTACAAAAGAAAAAAAAAACATTATTATTAATAATAGCCTAAGAAGAGAATCCCATTGTCCGGCTCGTATGTCTCTAACCGTGGCAGTCGAGCAGTCCCTCCTTATGCGAATGTTCCGAAATTCCTCCCTATTAAAAATTGGCATGCACTCAAACCATGGATCATGCCAGAAAAACATACCTCGCCAGTCTCCAAGTCGAATGTCGAATAAAGACGTAATGCTGTTTTTTAGCTTCAATACTTTATTTAACGACCACGCCATATCGTCTTTCGTCTTCCTCGTCCAAACGCTTAACTCTTTTTTCATAAATCTCAAGTGTACCCACTTGACCCATAATGATTCTTGTTTTCTTTCGATAGCCCATAGGTGCTTGTACGTAACCACTTTGTTCCATTCGATGCAACTTTTCAAATCGATGCAGCTTTTCAAATCGATGCATCCCCCATCTTTTGGTTTGTAAACATCCGATCACTTGACTTTCTTTCCGCCTCGACCTTTGCTGCCCCATATAAAGTTACGCATAAGAGTATCAAGTTTTTCATTACCTTTTTTGAGAGTACGATTTGTTGAGCCCAATAACCGATCACACCCATAACGACGCTTCTCACCAATTCAATCTGGCCCGCGTATGATAATTTCTTTGCTGCCCAACCCATGATGACGTTCTTAACTTTTTTGATTAGTGGTCGACAATGAACGATCTGAATTTGTCTAGCCGTAAGAGGTATCCCCAAGTAACGAACCGAAAAAGAACCCTCGTTAATTCCCATAATGTCGTGGATCTGCGCCTTTGTTTCCTCATCAACTCCACCATAAAATGTCAAACTCTTGTTCACATTAATCATCAAACCTGTAATATTAGAAAAGAAATTGAGTGCATCTTTAACGGTGTTAATGGTATCAACATCAGCGTGCGCAAGTATAAACAAATCATCCGCGAAATATAAATGTGTAATCCCCTCCCTCCTCGCAGAATGGGTGAAATCTGTAATGGCGATTCTTTCGGAATATTGTTAAGATACTCTCAAAGATCTCCATGATCAATACGAAGATAAACGAAGAGAGAGACTCCCTGCCTCACTCCATTTTCACCATTAAAGTAGCCTCCGTGGACGTCGTTGGCACAAATTACAAAATGAGAGGTAGTGATACACTGCATAATCCAATCAATATAAATGCTCGGGAAACCAGAAACAGCAAGAAAATTGTGGATAGTCCCCCATTTGACAGAGTCAAAAGCCTTACAAATATCGATCTTAAACGCAACACTCAAAGATATATTCTTCCTACCATAACCCTTAAGAATATTCTGCATTAGGAGAATGTTATATGATATAGATCTATCGGGGATGAAAGTTGATTGACCTAGACTCACAATTTTAGAAATCACTTTTTGAAAATGTTTAGCAAAATTTTTTGAAATAATCTTATGCACAACATTGCAACACGAGATGGGTCTAAAGTCTTGGATTTTTTCGGGCACGGAGTTTTTAGGGATAAGGTTAAGGATAATGATGTTCCATTGTTTAAGCATCCTCTTATTCCTAAATAACTCTAACACCCCCTCAGTAACGTCATGTCCAACAACGGTCCAATTCTCTTTGAAGAATTCCTCATTGAAACTGTCCGGACCGGGACTTTTATTTTCGTTAATGCTGAACAAAGCCTTCCTAACTTCTTCCCTTGTAACCACCTCAATTAGATCCCGACTATCATCAGTCGATATCCTCTTGTCAACAATCTGGTAGAGTGTGTTAAGATGACTATGTTGTTGCTCGGTTTTTATACCCATAAGACCCCGATAAAATTGGATAGCCAATTTCTGAATTTGATCTTGCCCTTGTGAAAATTCTCCATTGTCTTTCCTAAGTTTATGGACGTTGTTTTGAAGATTCCTAAATGAGTACTTCTGATAGAAAAAAGCAGTGTTCTTATCACCAAGCGAAATCGACTTTTACCTTGCAAATTTCTCCTCCATTGAACTAGGTTTTCTAAACAAAGTTAAGGTAGTTGATTAAAAAATTGTTTATAAGACAAACTTATTGGTAACTGATACATTACATTGTAATACATAAATGGTTATCTTGGATCAATCGAAAATCAATATCTATTTAACAATAATAAAATTATTTGTGATAAAATCGGTTGTTTGCAGTAACGACACAGAAGATTGGGGTGTCTAAAAAAAATATTCTATTTTAGGTTTTATTAAATAAATATAATAATAAATTAACTATTTTAGGTTTTATTAAATAAATATAATAAATTTATATTATTTTTAATAAAAAAAAGATAGTTTAATGAATTAAATAATTTATTAATACATTAGTGACCTAATAATCAATCTTATTGGTTCTGATATTTTTTGGGGGAAAAACGACTTAGCGTTATTTCATTAAAAATTCTCAAAAACGAAAAAAAAAATCACGAGTTTAAGAGATCATTCTAGATAGGCCTAGATTGATTTTAAAGTCGTAACATTCTGAATAAAAGCTAAAAAGCTAAAAACGTAAATTAATTATCTGATTATAATGTTTTCAATTCTAGTGAGTTCAAAAAATGGTAAATTCCAGTCCCTACAGATATTCCAATTCTACTCCGTGCTTAGAATTCTTCTCCACGTTCCCGCGAGGGCGCTGCAATCTGATACAATATTTTTCCATAACTCTTCAACGTTCCTACGAGTTCTGCCATATACCCTTGCATTTCGTTTTTGCCAAATATTACACACCACTACTCCAAAGTCGCACTTGAACACGCTTGTTGCAAATCTATTTCCCTTGGTTTTGAGTAGTGTCGCTTCTTTGATTTCATTCCATTCGCTTGGGAAATTGATCAGCTCCAAACTTTTATAGAATCTGTTCCAAAGCTCCGAAGCAATACAGTAGCTCCCGAATAGGTGATCTATGATTTCTTCATTTCCTCTACATAGAAGACAGCTCGCGTTCAGAATGCTCATATACTTGCTGATACGATCACGAGTGCTGAGTCTTTTCCAGAAGGCGAGCCATAGAATGAACTGGTGTCGAGGGATAATCTTCGTTGACCATACAAGAGGAGCTCATTCTACTTTCTGCGCTTTTTCCAGAGTTACCTCCCATATTTTTCAAGATGGAAAATTATATCTGACATGACAAATTTTTGGGTATCAGGTAATTATTTGAACCAGAACCAGAACCGAATCGAATCTGATATTGCCTTGAAAAATTAGGTATTCAAATAACCCGAATTTTTTGTTACGAACCGACATATACTCGAACCCGATTTAAGAACTGAATATTTATAAAAATTCATTTACAAAGATATATTTTATAAATTGAACCAAATTTATATACCCATTTGTTTTATAGAGTTTAGAATTTTTGACTTATTAAATATTATTTTTGACCCTTTAATAAATAATTATTTTTAGTTAATAAAAGATAATTATTTTAATATTTGATATTATTAAAAAAGATTAAATTATTGTCTTAAAATATTTAAATAGGAAGAATTATAACTATAATATGAAAATTATATTATTTTTAAAAGGTAATAAAAAATATTACTAACAAACTTAAATTTTGAATTAAAAGTATTAAAAAAAAATACAAAAATTAAATATGATTTCATTTAATTATAAAATTTTAAACTTTCAATACATCTGTATTATTATTTATAAAGAATGAAAATATTGTAAATCTAATGAAATTAAACCTACTTATCTTGAAATGAATGAACATAGAAGAAAATTGTTGTAGTAGAATAATGGAAACCTAACCCTAGTGAATATATTTTTCTCTGAAACCTGCAAAAGATTGAAGAAGAATCTGAATTTATTTATTTGTTGATTGTTGTCTCTGTAATCGTTGCAAGGTAAAACGTCTCTTCTTCTTCATTCATCTCTTATCTCTGTAGAAGTTTAGAGCAAGTGTTAGAACTTTAGTGCTATCTATATACAGAAATAGGTCAAGTTACGCTTATGGTGTTTAATTCCACAGAAATTGAAATCTATGGTGCTGAATGCCAAGGCGATGCATTAACAGTTCTTGAGTTTTGTTTCGTCCTGTTTTAATTTCACATAAATTGAATTCATTGATGATATTTCAGTTCTTCAACCATAAGCTTAGGGCTTTTTCTTAGAATGCAAGAATTGAAATAAAATGTGTTTAGGGCTCACTATTAATTGAAGATGAATTAGAGACATTCACTGACAAGTTCATAATGAAGATAACGTGACTAGTTCAAATAATGGAATTGAATTGTTAAATTCACTGAGTTTTCAATGACGAGATTATGGAAAGAAAGATAAGTTATGTTGTAATATGTAGAATTATCTTTCACCATTGTTGTTATTGCAAACATGTAATTAAACCTGCTTGTATAGATGGCCAGATGGGATGCGATATTGTCACTCCCTGTACAGAATCCACCAACTTTAGAGTTCTCTTCAAACGATATTGTTTGGTCGAGAGTGGAAGGTTGGCGTGATAACCTAGACAGAGTTGCCCTAATCCCATTTGCCAGAGTAGATGATTTTGTTCAGGGAGAATCAAACAACAGTAATTGCCCTACGAGATTCCATGTTGAAGCAAGAAGGCGTAGATCGCCAAAATCGAACTGCAAGCCAAAGGTTGATGGAATTCTTGAGTATATCCTGTATGGTTTCAATCCGATTGAACATACTTTAACCAAATTATTCCTTTTAAATTGATTGATTGATCGTTTTGTATTTATATATATATGTACATAGGTATTGGTGCTCATTCGGACCAGATGACCATAGAAAGGGTGGTTTGGTTAGACCAAGCAGGAACACTTATATCCCTAAAAAGAAATCTGTTGGACGGCCAAGTACAAAGAGAGGCTGCACTTGTCATTTTATTGTGAAACGTTTAATAGCTGAACCATCTGTAGCACTTGTGATTTACAATCAGGATAAACATGTGGATAAAAAAGGTTCACACTGTCATGGCCCGCAGGATAAGATGTCAGTTGGTACTCGTGCTATGTTTGCCCCATATATATCGGAGGATCTTCGTTTACGAATCATGTCACTATTATATGTTGGAGTGCCTGTAGAAACTATAATGCAAAGGCACAGTGAATCTGTTGAAAGTCAAGGTGGGCCGAGCAATCGTGATGATCTTTTAGCTCATAGATATGTTCGTATTCAGGAGAGGAATATTCGTCGTTCTAAATATGAATTGGATCCCGATGATGCTGTTAGTATCAATATGTGGGTTGAAAGCCATCAGAATCAAGTTTTCTTTTATGAAGATTTCTCTGATTCCAATCCTTTCGCTGTGGGTATTCAAACTGAGTGGCAGTTGCAACAAATGATAAAATTTGGTAACCGTAGTCTTCTGGCATCTGATTCGAGATTTGGATCGTATAAATTGAAGGTATCAAATGCTTTTTTATGCAATTGTTATCTTTTTATGACTACCTCTAACTTGTTCCACAGTATTCAATTCACAGTCTTGTGGTTTTCAACTCGGAGAATAAGGCTATACCCGTGGCATGGGTACTGACTTCGAGATTATCTAGTGGTGATACTGTTAGGTGGATGAGGGCTCTTTGCAATAGAGTTCATACAAAAGATCCTTCATGGAAATTGGCTGGATTCATAATTGATGACCCTGTAGCTGACATTCAAGCAATCAGGTTTGCTATTATTTCTCTCTGACCTCGCTTGAGCTACAATTATCAATCAAAATTATACCCTAATTCCCTTTACCCAAATAAGCTGGCTTTTTATAACCTACATCAAAGAAGGTTATTCAAATAATCCCAAATCAAACAAGGCAATAACCATTCATCAAACAAGGCCTTAGGTAAACAAATGCCTCATTCAAGGATAAAATTAAGATAAACTAACATTGATGATGCTTTCAAATGGTAGACTTCTTGTTAAATATGTTGCATTATTTCTCGGGATTTAAATTTTTTGTGAATCTTCTTTAGGGAGGTGTTTCAGTGCTCTGTATTGATATCATTTTGGCGTATCCGTCATGCATTACACAAAAACATAGTTAAGAGATGCTCAGAAGTAGAGATGCGTTCTGCAATCTCAAAATGGTTGGGCCAGGCAGTCAATGAAATCTGTACAGGAAATGGAACTGTACGATTATTCGACGATTTCTTGGAAGATTTTGTCGATAGCTATGACTTCACAGATTACTTTAAGGCTGTTTGGTATCCAAGAATTGGTAAGACACTTTCTTTTTCTCTTTACATACACTAAGAGCTTGGTTTGATGTGGGATTATTTGAAAAAGATAAAAGTAAGGATATTTTGGTATTTTGATTGATGAATGAAGTGATCCGGTTGAAAATAAAGTTTTTTTAGATAACCCAAGATTAAACAAGCTCTAATGAACTATAACTGCCCTAATTTTAAGTTCTTGATTTAGGTTTATGGACAACAGCCCTTAAAAACCTTCCCCTTGCCAGCCTGGAATCTTGTGCAGCAATGGAGTTTTACCATAACCAGATGAAACTTAGATTGTTAAACGATTCCGATTCCAATTCTTATCAACGATCTGATTGGTTAGTCTACAAGTTATCCACTAAAGTTCATTCGTATTTCTGGCTCGACGAATATTCAGGAAAGGACGATTTCCAGCGTTATTGGAAGAACGAACGTTCCTGCGGTCTAACGTCGTGGAATAAATCATTAAAAATCCCTGATTCTGACATCGTGTATGAAAATGACGATACACATGCAAGAGTAATTGATACTGAGGATAAAGATAAGTTTCATATTGTTCGAAACCCGGGATCAGAATTTGCCTTGTGCGACTGCGGGGTTTCCGAAATGGGAAACCTTTGTGAACATGTGTTGAAGATTATTAAGATTTTGAGGAAAAGAGGATTGGCATTGCCTTCTGTTGGAATGGTTCAGTTTAATAAGGCGGTTACTGATTTATTTCAATGTCCACCACACGATTCACTTTTTCGAGATTATGCTGTATCTTTGGCGGTTTGGGTTCAATCTCAGTTAGATCGAAGATATCTGGATGAGAATGAAGAAAATCGAAAGTCTAGTTCTTTGGTTGATCATATTGCTGATAAGGAGTCTTAGTGAAGCTGTAGTAGTGAATTCGAATTCTACAAATGTTGCGAAAAAAATATATGATTTTGTGAGATCAATAGGTCTATAATTGACTGCGGTTACAGAAAACAGCGGAGATGATGCAGATGAAATCGGGTTCAATAACTAGGAAGATTTCTTTTAAACCCGTATACAATATGATGGTTTTTGGCGGATTTCTTGACACTTGATGTAGGTTTTATTTTTTGAAATAATCTGATATTTGTTTTTGTAAAAATTTCTGTTTGGTTAAAAATTGGAATTTTGAGTTTATAATTGACTTAAATATTTGTTATCTACTATCTCTCTTTTTCTTCTACCTTGTTTATCCTACCAAAGTAATGTTTCATTTTGATGGAATGCACACACTGAAGCAAAAACATAATGGTTTAGTGCTAAAACAAATGTTTAGTTTATTTGTTTTTCATCATTCTTTGTCTTGTTTCTAGGATAAACAAAATAATAGTTGATATGGTCACTTAGAAATTGGAATGTTGACCTGTGTCCTTGGATCAATGTTATTTGTATTGATAGACTAGCTCTAACATATATAAAAGCCCAATTTGGTCTTTATTTTTTACTTCTTTGTTTGTTAAATAATCACATTTGTGTTTCTAACAACAGTTGTATGGCAAGTGTAAGTCATAAATTTCAGTCTTAATATTATTAAGACCTAATGTTAGAAACTCATACCATCTTTTGACGACGAAAAAAAAAAAAAAAACTCATACCATCTTAATCTAAGAATCAACCTTCACATTTGATTAACAAAATTAATTTTACTTACAAGAATGATACTAGTTATATTATATATATTATAATAAAAAACATCTATTTTAATCGCAATCAAAATAATGAATGCGGAATGTTGTAGTGTTTGGTCATCTATAGTTAAAGATAATACAGGAAACGAATATGGGGAACGAATTCATCAGCGAATCCCCGTGGCATGACATATAGGTAAAAAAATAATTATTTTTACTTTCTTTTTCCACATAGGATAATTCTCCTTCATTTCAAACTCTCTCTCATTTTATCTCAAACCTTTTCTCTCTTCAATCTATCTTCTCCGCTCAAACTCCCACTCATTTCCGCTAAAACCCTTCCTCTCTTTAATCTATCTCCGCTCAAACTCCCTTTTATTTCCGCTAAAACCCTAACCCTAAGTATCTACTGCTATTCAAACGAAATCCGCTCAAACCCTAATCCTAAGTATCCGCTGCTCTTCAAACGGAATCCACTCAAACCCTAATCATAAATATATGCTGCTCTTCAAACGGTATCCGCTTCTATGCTTCTTCTATTCAACTTCTTCTTCTTCAAACGTTATTCAACTTCATCTTCTTTAAACGTTATTCAATTTTTTCTTCTTCTCTTATCTATAAAATGTTTCCTTCTACAAACTCTAAGTATTTTGTTACTAATTAGCATCTGGTTATTGTCACAGTAAATATGTCAACAATAGCATTATGTCAACAATGACAAAGAAGAACAGTAAGACTTTAGGTAAAAGGAAAGTTTCAGATAAAGATGAAAGGTAACAAGAACTTATCGTTGTTGTACTGTTTTCATTAATGTGTTGTAATGTATCGTATACGATGTTGCATCTGTGTCATATATTGTGTTGTCTCTTGTTGATAAATATTTAGCTTAAACTGTTAATATTTTGTTGTCTTGTGTGTTAAACTATGTTGTCATGTGTTTTTAGTTATGTTGTTCTATGTAAATTACAATACTAGTGTCTTTTTTTTTTATTTTGCAGAAGATTTAGTGGGGTGGTATATAACAGAAGATTAACTATAAAAATGTTGCTTGCTCTGACTCCTACTAGTGTTTGCAAAGGCTGCTTCTAAATCCAATACCACAACTCCATCAAAAACAATACAGCTTGCGAGAAGAAATTTGATTCGGGGTAAAAGGAGGCTAATAACTTTTTCGTTAACGACCTACCCAAAAGGACTATACCATCTTGTTCGAGAGTTGACGGACCTATAGAAACAAGCTGTGAGAGATATAAGATTCGGTTCAATGCTCTCATTGAGCGTCTCTAAATGTCCCACGAAATTGTCACTTCACCTCCTGAAGACTTTCAAACCCAACAAAAGTTGGTTGCCATTAAGCAATGGGGAGAGACTAAGAATAAACGAAGAGGATGTCTATAACGTTCTGAATCTCTCTCAATGTGACATTGCAATCGAGGAGTTGATAGGGAAATATGAAGACTCTGAATCACCGGAATATATCAAAGTACTAAGGGCATGGAGGTCAAGATGGGTGGGGCAACCAAATAGAGGAGTTCCTTCAACAATATGCATGCCAAATTTATGGTTCACAGTGCAGTCATCACGGAATTGTTCTTCCAATTTTTCGGCTTCTATGGTTCTTGGAACCTGTTGTGCATCGGAAAAACAATTCTGTGATGACTGCACTATGACCATAAATTTGGCATGCATGTTGTTGAAAGAGCTCCTCTATTCGGTTGGCCCACCCATCTTGACCTCAATGCCCTCAGTACTTTGATATATTCCGGTGATTCTGAGTCTTCATATTTTCTATCGACTCTTCGATTGTAATGTCACATCGGGGGAGATTTAGAACATTATAGACATCCTTTTCGTCTATTCTTAGTCTCTCCCCGTTGTTTAATGGCAACCAACTCTTGTTGGGTTTGAAAGTCTTCAAGATGTGAAGTGACAATTTTGTGAGACATTTAGAGACGCTCAATGAGAGAATTGATCCGAATTCTATATCCCTCACAACTTGTTTTCGTAGGTCTGTCAGCTCTTGAACAAGATGGTATAGTCCTTTTGGGTAGGTTCTTAACAAAAAAGTTATTGGGCTCTTTTTACCCCCAATCAAAATTTTCTCGTAGGTTGTATTGTTTTTTATGAAGTTGTGGTCTTGAATTTAGAAGCAGCCTTCGCAAGCCTAGTAGGGGGTCAGAGCGAGTAACACTCTTGTTGGTAATCTTCCTGTTATATAACACTCCACTAAATTTTTTACAAAATAAAAAAGAAGGCACTAGTATTGTAATCGACATAAGACAACATAACTAAAACACATTACAACATAGTCTAACACACAATAAAATAACAAAATATTAACAATTTAAGCTAAATATTTATCAACAAGGGACAACACAGTATATGACACAAATACAACATCGTATACGACACATGACAACACATTAATGAAAACAGTACAACAACGATAAGTTACTGTTATCTTTCATCTTTATCTGAAACTTTTCTTTTATCTAAAGTCTTAGTGTTCTTTTCTGTGATTGTTGACATATTTACTGAGACAATAACCCGGTACTAATTAGTAACAAAATACTTAAAATAACAAATCTCTAAACTGGTCCGTTTAAACCATAATTTAAAATATAGATTTTTTTCTTCTTCAAAATTTTCATTTAAAACATATTAAGTAAACATTAAAAGAAAATTAAAAAAATTAATTAATTGAAAAAATTATGTGTTTCTTCATTTCGGAATCCAGGAAGGTGGCGATGCGGCGGCGGCGGAAATAAGTGAAGTTCTACCGTCTCTCTTCCTTCCGATTGCACACAAATCTTCCTTCATCAAAATGAGTGGAACGATATCGGAAATCACAGATCTCTTCTCTCGATTAGCTACTGATCTTGAATTGTTGAATTTACCAGAGATAAACGATCGCCAACAATCCCTTGACCTCTCAATCTCCAAGATCAACCAATCACTTAACCTAATCGACCATTCTCACAACACTGTTTTGGACACCTTACTCTCCTTAATGTGCTATACAGCTCCTCAGGTATTTTACTCTTCAATAAACGTAGGTTTTTGAATCAACATGCACTCTTCACACAATTGTTTGCGTCTTCTAGGTTTTTGAATCAACGATTGAATATCTCGTAAACACAATAGTAGCTGTTTTGTCTTCATCTGTTGCTTGTGAGGTTTTCAGAATCCAGAAATCGGAATTCTTAAGAATCGGTTGTGGTTTTTCGTGCCAAGATTCCGCTTCATTACTTGAAGGCAGCATTGATATTCTTGCCAAATTAAGAGGAAATGGTGGGTTTAAGGAGGTCTGCATTTCCTCTTTGCACTCGTATTCATAAATATTAGTTCTTATCTGATTCTAATTGCATGATTTATGATGATGCAGAACGGCTTTCTCATTTACTAGTAACTGCTGTTGTAAAGAGCGTTTCTTTGGCATCTTTATTTCTCTATGGACAAGATATGTTACCTATTCTTGATGAACGATTAAGTGACAGTAGTAGTTCCCACGTTGCTGATCTGCTTAAATACCTACCTAATGACGTATCTTTCAAAGATGAACAAATTCCTTTGAGGTGTTCTATACTATGCTGATTTTACTCCCAAACTGGTTATGATGACTTTATTATGAGTACTGTTTTAAATTTGACCTAATTGCGCAGGTTGCTTTTGTGGAACGTAGATCCAATGATCCTGAAAAATGATGTATCACGGATTTTGCAAGATTATACTTGTAGACCTTTCCTTTCCTGTAGGATGGAATTCTATCACAGAATGGATTGGCGTATGATAGTTGTATGTTTGGTGCTTTCACCAACTATCTTTATAGAGACATGCGCTCTCCTACACAAATGGTTTCTATTGACGTAAGTATCCATCGATTCATTGTTTGTTGGAACATTTGCTGAAGAGATTCTTTGTTTTCTCTTTTTTTACTGCATTTCTTGTTTAAAACTATAGCCATTACTTGCCTCTGTGATTCAACCTATCTCGGGTAGCTTAGTGGTAACAGAATTTAACTAAGAAGTTTATTACCTAGGTTTTATGTTTGATTCTTATTGAAAACACCTAATTTAAGTAGAAGGTTATGACAGTGGGACCCTAGGGATTAGTGAAAACACCCTGATTATAAAAACTAAGCAACAAATAATTAGTAGTTTTGGAAAATGTTTGAACAATAATTTTTTCTTGAAAACCAACTTCTGGTTTAAATATGTTTGGCGAGGACAACCTGCTTCTAAGATGCCTTTGATTTAAAAGAAAACAAGTTTTTTTAGTGAATTTACTCACTGCATTATTGTTATTTTTTTGGATAGAACTCATTTTGCTTTCTAGACTTGCATTAAAGACTCACTTTGCTTCCTTTACTTTTAAAAGTTGGCTACTTTCTGTTCTCAGTTCTTGTTAACTCTGTTAGGTTCCTTTATCTAAATCGTTGGCTAAAATACATCAGGATCAAGACATTAAAGGATAAGTATTTTGAGCACCAGTTAAGGAAGCAAAATGAACTTTTGATGCAAGTTGAGGAAGCAAAACGAGGTCTTGATACAAGTTGAAAACAAAAATGAAACTTTTCCTATTATTTTCATAGTGAGGGTTAAAATGTCAAACAATATAAGTAGTATAATGATATGATAGTTAACGAAATTTCAACACCAGTAGCAAAAGCATGTAAATTTACTTGTTAAATCTTCCAGCATCCTATGTTTCCTTTTTGTTGTTTCATCAGGGATTAAATATGAAACATAAAACTGACCTTGTGATGGTTCTTGTTACAATACATTATGTGGACTATACACAGAAGCATCTGAAAGTCAAATGTTTCTGAATTCTATATGTGAATAAAATTTATCTTATCCATGTTCATCTTTGTCTACATATAACAGGGGCTCGGCTTCTGTATTAGATCTTCAAAGCCAACTGATCTCAACATTATTGGACGTTCTTTCAAGACCTATGTGGTGGGGCTTGTCGGAGAAAATAGGATTGAAACTGTCTTTTCCTTGTGCATACTTTCCTCATGACCCCAATTTGCTGAAAACTTTAAGTGGACCACTATCTTGCGAAGCTTTTCAGAAGTTATTAGCTTATCATATGGACAAACCAAAGTGTAGGCATAGGTCCTCAGAGGCAACTGCAATAGATGTTCTTGAGATTTCATTGATAAACTACAAATCACCATGGTATGTTTTTTTCTTTCTGTTTTTTAGTCAAGAAAGGCATTATTTTTGGAAACACTTTTTATTTTTGTTTTTGTTTGGGGATCTGAATCACAATAAAATAACATCTTGAAACTAAACATAGCCAGATACATATTCAAAAAAATATTTCATTTCTGGATCCTGATACAAAGCAGATTCAAAAAGCGTTACATATTCAAAAAATATTTAATTTTCGGATCCAGATTCAAAAAGTGTTTCCTAACGGACCGGTAAAAATAGACTAATATTCAAACATAAACTTTCTCAAGATGTATGAACTTTGTATTAATAAAGTTGGCGCAAAAGCGACTTCTTGCAATGCAGACTGTAACTCAAAGTCATTTCACATCCAAGGGAGGAAATTATGGTCAAATTAGAATATCAAACCCAATGAAACACCAAAAATACTATCTATGCCTTTTCCCCTTTCTTTTTATTTTTAATCGGATTTAGAATGAGATTCATATTGGAGTCAATTATGCATTATAAGTTATAACTTGTTTGATGTGGATTATTTGAAATTATTTTCAAATAAACCACTATCTCATCAACAATCACTTCCTCAATCCCAAGGTTCAAAATATTAACCAAATTATCCTTATTTTACGTTTAAACATTTAAAAATACTAAAGACTAAAGATATTTAAGCCATTTTATTCAAATAAATCATTTTGACATCAAACAAATTTTATTTTCCAAAGAATAAAATTATTTTTATATAATTCTGTATCAAACTTGATCTCTTAAGACTTAAATAGATTAATATTGCACTCAGTTCTTTTATTAACTACTTCAACAAGGCTTGAATTTACAATTGGCTGTGTGTAACAGGGCTTTGGCAATGAACTTCCCAGATTGGTTCTTTTTGGCATCATCATTACTATTTGCTGAGAAAGATTTTGTAAACCATATTTGTTGCAAGGACAAGCAAGTTGACGATAATGAACATGTCTGTTGTTCGGCTGGACAAGCAGCTAGATACATTACGTGGCTTCTAAACCCCATCAACGAACATAATCAGGAACTACTTTGTAAAGGTCTGACTCGAATATCTGAAACTTGGGTTCTTAAGAAATTCTCGAGTCAAGCCTCCTGTGTGAAGAAAGTCAAGAAAGCAAAACTCTACAAAGACACGAATAATCTGGAATATGATGTGAAAACTATTCAACTATGGCTAAGGGAATTTAACGACATGTACATTGAATGTCGCGACAGTAATTCTCGCGGAAACTTGCTGTTCAGGAGAATTCCTTTAGGAATCGTGATAGGTTTCTCTGGCAGAGTAAGTGAAGATGAATGTTTATTACTCCTACATTACGCCGCAACTGGTAAAATTTGGGACTCAGGTAGCTCAACTAACCTCGGTCAGGGGAGAGAAGCTGTGGCTGGAGCCGGGCTCGTGTTCTACTTAAGTGACGTGGTGGAGAACATGTCTGATTCGTTGTTTGATGAACCAGATACTGCGACGAGTTTTGTTTCGCGGTTCAAACTAAGGGCCTCCAGGTATTTGTTTAATTGTGTGAAGAGAATAATTAAAATGGAAAATGGCGAGGAAGGTGATGGATTTATAATGCTTAGGGATCTTCAGAACAGGCTAATGAGATGGAGATGTTTAGGGCTTGAAGTATTTAAAGGTTCTAGTGATTTGGATAATGTTCTTGCTGCTCTGCATCATAAATTATCATCATAACATATTTTTTCTTGTAAACACACATATTAGGATAGGATTTAAGAAAATGTATGTACAATATGGTTGTTACATTTGGAATGAATGACCAATTGATATTTGATTATTTTCTTTTGTCATCCAGAATAAAACTTGATATTTGATCTATTTTTCTAAATATATTTGTTTTATATAACTAAGTTTCAAATATTATATTTTGTAATTATAATATAAACTTTTATTAAATTATATTAAATTATTTTATGTTTTATTTTATTTATAATATTCAAGTAATATTCTTTATTTATTTCAAAATTTAAAAGATATATATATATATATATATATTATACATAATATTAAAAAAAAATTATATTAGTGTTTTTATAAATAATAAAAGATTGAAAAGAGATAAATTATTAAATAATATTAGATGATAGGTATAATTAAAAATTAAAGACAAATTGATATGTATCATATTTTGAATGTGACATGTCAAATTATTCACTTTAAAATCGTTACAAATCTTTACTCATTTTTAAAATACTGTTTTCTTTTATAACAATTATATTTTAAATAAAAAATATTATTATAACTGATTTTTATGAATAATTATTTAACGGTAAAAAGAGGAGAAAAAAACTGTATAGTCTTTCGTTTATATATTATATATTTCATTACCGACTAAATATAAAAACTGCTTTTTATATATATATATATATATATTATATATTAACCGCCTAAAAGAGGAGAAAGAAACTGTACGTATAGTCTGAAGATTATATAATATATATATTTTCCCGCCAACTATATCGTTTGGTTTGTTTTCCTCTGAAAACCGACTACTACACTGATTCAAGGGAAGCCAAGATGAAGTTCTCGATTTATCATTTTCAAATAATCCTTCTCCTCCATCTATTCCGATTTCAATCGGTTTTCTCTCAGTCGTCAACCGACTCCAATAGACCTCCGCCTGATCCACGCCTATTTCCAGGTATCATCACTCTCGCTATTTTCTCTGTTGTATGTTGTTCTCATCCAACCCTATTCCATCTATCAATCGCTCTTTTCTCATTTCTCTGTATGTATCTTGCTCCTATGTTCATCTACTTTATGCATATCATAAGGATGATCTATCTATTCTTTTGAAGAAAATTTTATAGTCAACTTACTTACTTACATGATCAATTAACTAAGGAATTGTATTCTTAATTTCTCAGATCTGAACTGTATAAGAAATAATTTGTATGGATCTAGGTTTATCTCTTTCATGGCTGAAAAGGTAAAATGAACTTTGGAATTGAATTCGTTCATAGGTTTAATTCTGAAATTCGTTCAAGTTTCATGAACTATATGAGAAATGATTCGGCAACAAGTTATTTCAGAATCTAATCAGATCTGTATAAGATATAATTTATTTGGATCTAGGTTATCTCTACTGGCAGTAAGGATGTTTAATTCTGAATTTCGCCGTTCAGGCAAGTTATTTCAGAATCTATCATCATATATTTAGGATAAAATCACTTTTAACTTTCTGATTTTTACTGTATATTATTTAGAATAGATTCCATGGGATATGCATATGAATGTTTTGATGTTTAAATTTCAGCTGATCATCATTTTAAGGATAGTGTTCCAAGGCTTTCAAAACCTCTAGTTAGGGATGACAGAGTTTACAGTTGTTCCGGAAGGAA
Source organism: Impatiens glandulifera (assembly GCF_907164915.1). Taxonomy (NCBI): domain Eukaryota; kingdom Viridiplantae; phylum Streptophyta; class Magnoliopsida; order Ericales; family Balsaminaceae; genus Impatiens; species Impatiens glandulifera. Next base: position 22,360,809 of record NC_061870.1, read on the forward strand.
TTTGCTTTCTTTTGAGAGCAATGGCATCATTGCCTGGACCCTCAATCTCAATTATACATGCAATCTCGGAATAGCTCCAGTTCATGGAGGTTCAAATAAGGTATAACTAATTTAGCAGGTTCTTTTTAAAAAAGAAATCAAAATTATGGAAAGCAACTGTTTTGTAGATCTATTTGGTTGCGCAAAATAGGGTACTGAAAGTCAATCCACTTAATATGGGGACTTCAGAATCTTCCATAGAAATTCTTTTTGGTCCAGAGGCAGGAGGAGAAGAGAATGAAATTGTGGGCCTCGCTGTAAATACACTGAGCTCAACTGTGATCATCAATGTTAAAAACAGGGGACTTTTGGCATACGGATTAAATGGGAAGTTACGATGGAACACTGGACCGATACAATATCGATTCGGTTATCGTCAAGGTTGCGTGAAAAATGAGACAGATTGTTATTTCGCTTCAAGCCCAGTAATTGATCATTGTGAAGCAAGTGTATATGTAAGTTCTGCATTAACTGTTTCCATTTATATTTTCTGATACTAAATTTGATGAAGAATTGTGTAAGTGAGACTCTTTTCTCATACAGATGTCAAATAATGAAGGAGAGCTATATGCTCTTGCTATCCGCCACCCCCATTTCAAATGGATTCAGGATTTGAGCTCAGTTGATAAATCATTCACTATTACTCCAGGAAACAACGGGCGTTTGTACATTACTTTCCCTTCAAAGGCTCTTGTACTGGCAATTGATGCATACAATGGAACAGTTCTCTGGCAAAAGAATGTTGGTCCATTAAGTTCTGCAGACTTTACCCCAACAGTTGATTCCAATGGTGAATATCCACTAACTTCTTCCTTTATTATTTTTAAATAATATTGTTACATGTATATTATTTAAAGTTAGGTTATTTGAGTACAAAGAACATTAGAGATATAAATATTTAATTTATCATATTACAGGTTGGATCTCTTTTGGTTCACTAGATGGGTTCCTCTACTCATTTTCTCCATTTGGGATTCTCAAAAGGTTCCCTAAATCAGACAAACAAGATTATGTAATCCAGGTAAGCCCGTCACTTGATTGCTCGGGTTATGGTGTTTATTTATCTCAGACGAAGATGCAAGATAAGATTAGCCATGGAATTGGAGTATATAATTACATATCAGCAATGAAACCTATAACTGTTGTGTTCACTTTACTTCTCGTTCCTTCTGGTTTCGTTTACTGGTCTGAAAGCTATCCTGGTAAATTTTCTCATTGGAAACAGTTATTACTTTTGTTTCCAAATGGGATATTTTGAAATATCTGAAGCAGTTTTTTGTTTATCTTTTCAAAATGACAGAATCAAGTCAACTCACATCATTAATCTCTGGGAGTGACTTGAGGCATTTTCTGGTGGATGAAAGGATCCTTCTGGCCTTCATTAGTGCCTCAAGTGAGATTACTTACCTCTCTTAGAAGTTATTTTCGGTGATTCAACTCAGAGTTCTTGAAAGATTTTTTTATTTGATTGCAGAGATGGGTAGTCCACTTCAGTGCCGTAGCACAAGTAACGAAATCTCAAAACTTGATATAAATATATATTAATTCATTATTGAATTGGGTTAGTTTTCTAATAATAGCTCCTTCATTCATACATTGGTTACCAGGTCAAAAACTTTCATCAAGCTGTTCTCTGGCAGAACCCAAACATGATGACATCTACACAGGCAATTCTCATACTTGTCAATCTTTCATAAAAAAATCTCAGTTTTTCTCCTTAAAAAAACCGTATTATGCAGGAAATTCGCGGGCAATTGTGGTGTTTCTGGTATTGGAGTCATTAGTATTGATCCTTTTGGCAATTGGTGTTAGATTCTGTTGCATACTCTGGACAAAGAAGAAGCTTAAAGGTGAACAAGGGCTCGTGAAGTTTCTAGAAAAACGGGTAAAATTAATTATTAAACTCCTAAAACATAACTCTACTGCACCATTATTATTATGTGTGTGTGACATTATTCTAGTACACAGAGATCTCTCCAAATCCAAAAGAAGGCATTCAACAGGACAATCTCAAAGTTAGAAAAGAAGACTGCTGTTGTTTCTGCTACAGAGGAATTAGAAACAGGGGAAAACAAAAGGTTAGAAAAACTGAGCAGTTTGGTTAGAGCAAAAGAAGGTATAGAAAGGAAGTTATTAACAACATACAGCTTGGGAAAGGATAACAACAATAGAAATAATTGGTCAAAACAAAAGACAACTCTGCTTCCGTTTTACAAAGGGAGTTATTCTTTTCCTGATCGGAGTAACATTTTCAATACATTAAGTGATGTCACAACTTCTTCGGAAGAAGGTCAATCTCATGATCATGACGAAGACGACTACGAGTTCTATAACAAGACACATTTAGTAGAGGAGTTTACAACATCTGACGATGATAATGATGATATTGGTTATCATGGTGATTATGATGCAATTGATGATCATCAAGAAATTCGGGAAATATCTGGTTCGAGTTCGAGTGGATTTGGAACACCATTGGCATTTGAGAATGATGATGAGAAGTGGGAGGAAATGCAAAGCGGGAATGGGAGCATAAGGAGGAGGACTTCATGTCCTACTCCTACTACTACTATTATGAAGGATCAAGGTCAGTTTTTACAGTTTTTTAGATATATTTACTTCTGTTAAAACTTTATGCCCTGAAATTTTTCAGGTTTGTTTTGAAGATAGAGCAAGGGAGGACTATTTAAAAAGGTAATTTTAAATGGAAAGAATATACAAATACTTTAATCACTCTATCTTTAATTTAAATGTCATATGTTTAAAATATATATTTCATATTTTTAGTTAATATTTTAATTTATATATATAATTGTTAAAATTAATTATAATTTAGAATAAAATATTTTAAACAAAATAATTATTTGAATATATATATATATATATATATAATATACATTTATAAAACTATTACAATATTTATTAAATAAATATGAATTAAAATATTAAATAATAAAAAATATTTTACAATAATAATTATTGTTAATAATATGAACTTATTCTAATAAATAAGAAAAAGGAAAATTATATATATATATATATTAAATAATTTTCTTTTATAAATAGAATTTTATTATAATCGTATTACAATTTTTTATTAATTTTTTTATTCAAATATATAATATTTTATTTAATATTATGAATTTATCATAAAAAAAATTATATATTTTAAATAATAATACTACAGATAGAATTATATATTTTAAAATGGTAAATTGTATTAAAATGTATTACATTATATATATATATATATATAGTATATTAAATTATTATTTATTTTTTAAATATTTATTCTAAGTATAATTTCATTTTTATAGTTATAAAAAGATTATATATATATATATATATTAAAATTATTATTTTAAAATGTTTTATTATTTATTATTTTAATTATAAATTTTAATCCTGGTTAGTACTTAGTAGTTTATTTTCTTTAAATGTCATGTAGAGAAGAGACAAAATGACATGGCAATTAAAAATAATTTAGAATATTTTGGCATGGATTGATTCCTTCCTGCTAAAACAAATTAAAATAATGAATTTTAAAATATCAATTAATCAGATTTTCATATATCAAAGATTGACAATAAATTACCCTTATGATGGAGGAGGGGATACCCAATTGAACTAGGCCTCATATCAAACACGTATGTAGATTTGTATTTCATTTAGTAATAATAATAATGTTATCATGTGCAGGTGTGGTAAAATGGAGGCAACTAAATGATGACTGTGTAATTACTCAACTTGTCCATCATTTATTTCTTTATTTATTATTGCTTCATACACTTTTATATATATATATACATAAAAGTGACTCCCTTCAGATTCAATCATCAGTCAGTCTACTACTATGGGTTCTACTTCATTGTTATCTCTTCCTCTCAACAACAACAACAGGTCAAAGCCTCCCGCCGTCACAATCATCTTCATCTCTCTCATCCTCTCCGTCGCCGGAGCTTTTTCTTTTCTCTTATTCTCATCTTCTTCTTCCTCTTCCTCCATCCATACACACTCCAAACTCGCCCGTCCACTCACTAAACTGACTCACCCAGTCGTGATTCTAATTTCCTCAGATGGTTTCCGATTTGGATATCAGTACAAGACCTCAACTCCCAACATTCACCGTTTAATCAATAACGGAACTGAAGCTATCCAAGGTTTGATTCCAGTCTTTCCAACCCTAACATTTCCAAATCACTATTCTATCGTAACTGGTTTATACCCATCTTTTCATGGAATCATCAACAACCACTTCATCGATCCCCAAAATGGCGACACTTTCACCATGGCTAGCCACGAATCCAAATGGTGGCTAGGTCAGCCTCTATGGGAAACTGTCACTAACCATGGCTTAAAAGCCGCAACCTATTTCTGGCCTGGTTCTGAAGTTAAAAAAGGTTCTTGGAACTGCCCTAAGAATTTCTGCATGCCCTATAATGGATCTGTACCGTTTGAAGATAGGGTTGATACTGTATTACAATATTTCGATTTACCGAGTAAGGAAATTCCAGTGTTCATGACACTCTACTTTGAAGACCCTGATCATCAGGGTCATCAAGTTGGTCCTGACGATCCCTTAATAACAGAATCCGTCGCTAGAATCGACAGCTTGATTGGAAGATTAATCGACGGTCTCGAGAAGAGAGGAGTGTTTGAGGAAGTCACTGTGATCATGGTGGGTGATCATGGAATGGTGGGAACTTGCGATAAGAAGTTGATATTTCTACAAGATTTGGCCAAATGGATCCAGATTCCACAAGATTGGATCCACTCTTACAGTCCAGTGCTCGCGATTCGACCTTCGACGGGTCATGACCCGTCGGATGTCGTGGCTAAGATGAACGAAGGGCTGAGATCAGGTCAAGTTAACAATGGGAAGTACTTGAAAATGTATCTTAAAGAGGATCTTCCTAGCAGGCTTCAATATTCGGCGAGCGAAAGAATTCCCCCGATAATAGGATTGGTGGATGAGGGGTTTAAGGTGGAGACGAAGAACACGAAGAAACAGGAATGTGGAGGAGCACATGGATATGATAATGCTTTCTTCTCCATGAGGACCATCTTTATTGCTCATGGTCCTCAGATTGCCAAGGGGAGAAAGGTTGAATCTTTTGAAAATGTTGAGATTTATAATTTGGTCACTTCTATTCTGAATATAGAAGGAGCTCCTAACAATGGAACTGAATCCTTTCCTAACTCCATTCTATTGCCTACTTAGGCTCTTCTACTAGCAACATTTTCAGATTAATGTCTTTTTTTTTCAAGCAAGTGTTGTTTGCTTATTTTCATCAATGAATGTTTCCATTCAACATGTTTATCTAGCAAACTTTCAATTTCTGGAACTGTTTGGATCCCGATACAGTTATGCCCTAATTAATAACCCTAATAAACTCACCTACAAACAGTTTCGCATGTTTAAAAGAGCAAACATATAAGCATTACCCTATTAATGATAAGAGTACAAAATCTTTCAGAATACTAAGGTTTTTAAATTAAGTGATGAAAGCCGAGCCTTCTCTTATTTCAATCTTTTACTGAAAATGGGAAAGAATGTAAGATTTTACCATCCTATTATGATCTTTCACTTTGTAGGTGGCGGCCATGGTACCCCTGCCATTACAGCCTCGATTTCGTGTGTTTCCCTTGGCACCTTTGTCATGTTAACACAACCGTCTGAAGTAACATACTGTTAAACAAAAAACGCAAATTCATTTTTTAAGCATGCATGAAAGTGGGGTTGGTAATCAAGATAATGAAAAACAATACTTACCAAGTCACTCTCAATTCTAACTCCACCAAACCCCTCAAATCTCTTAATCTCTTCGCAGTTAATGAACTTTGAAATGGTTGGATTTTTCATGGCTGGACCAAGCAAAGCATCTATGAAGTAGCAACCCGGCTCCACTGTTATCACCTACAGTTACAAGAATTCATGATCAAATCATGAATATTCAAGTATATATTATGAAAGAGGAATCTTGTTCATACCATTCCTTCTTCAAGTTCTCTACTTGTACGCAAAGACTTTAAGCCCGAATCAGTGGGTCTTTCTACACCCTGAATGTAATTAAGATTGAAGCAATTCAATCCACGATATTGAAGATCACAATGTTAAGAGTCGGATAGAAATTGTTAAATCATGACAACCTTTAGATAGCCCCCAGGATCATGGGTATCAATTCCAAGGAAATGGCCAAGACCATGTGGCATGAAAACTGCACCCAATCGCTTTGACATCATGTCATCAACATCACTACAGTTAAGAAGACTTGTTGTAATAAACCTCAAATGTATAATAATTTTAGCATCAGAAGAAGACATGAGATGTTGTACCCTAAAAGGAGGCTCCCTTTCTTCAGTGCCTCAAGGATAACTCTCTCAGCTAATCTGTGTAATGCAAATGATAAATTTAGAATTTTGAATCAAGTAGAACTGCAAGGGCATGATGCTAATTCTTACTGCATACAAAAGCATTATTTTGAGCCTATTTAAAACTCCTAATTTGTCACAATGTACAAAATGGATGTGATTTTTTTTGTTTTGAAGTAAAGAGTTTTTGGATCATGATCTAGATTATTTTTTGGATCATGATCCAGGTTATAAAGTAAAAATGTTTGCTTTCTCTATATCACTGTGATTTTTAGCAAGCATAGTAAATGTAGATTTTTCTAAATCATGTTCTTAAATAATAATATAAATTAAGCAGACCAAAACAGATATAGTAAACTGAAAGGTGGCATAGAGAAAGGAAAACTATCTCCGTCTTACTTGTGCATATTTACCCAGTTTGTTCCAGGCTTCATGGAAGCTATGACAGCATTGTGTGCATCCAGTACAGCCTACAAAGATGCCAAATAATTATTATAACAAAATGCCAACAGTTCAACATAACATGCAATTAGAGATTCAAAACTGTGTGATTTCATTTCACAGGTAAGAAATACTGACATTATATATGAGACTTTGATCACTAGTGAATCTTCCATTTACCTGCATGAAATGTTATTTTCACATCAGAAATCTGCACGATAAAATAACTGACAAGCAGTCTAGCTGTGCCCAGTACATCATGCTCCCATCATACAATTCAAATTAAAGGACCATTTTAGATGGAACTGAACTCAAGTCTTAGGGTGCATTTTGAATATTGAATTTGAAGTGCCGAATTAGTTAAGTTTTTGAAGAATAAATGTCCTCTTACCCAAATAACCTACATCAAACAAGATTTCTTGGAAATAACCACTTGGTTATTCAAATAACCCTAGATCAGACAAGGCCCCAGAGATCCAATTCTTTCATGGTATATGTGGAATTTTGAGAAGTGATAGAGGAGAAAGCTATTTTGAATAGAAAGAAAACAGACAAACTTATAGGCAGACAGCTTGAAGTTAACAAACCAGACCAGTATATTCCAATTCCTACAAAGCTGGGATTTGGAGATAAGGAGGAAATCCCTGAATATTAGGTATTCCCTCATATAGGAAAAACATAGGATACATTAGTTAACTACTTTCTAGCTCGCTAATCTGTTTATGGAATATTTATATGGTAGTTTCTATTACATAAAATGCAGAAGCTTTCTCCCAGAAGAAAAAACGTATTCCCAAAACTTTCAAATCTTTCACCTGGAAATAAGTTGGTCAGATATAGAGCAAACAAGTTTCCAAAAACATAAAAACACTTGTTTTCTCTAGTCTAAAGGTAGCAAAGTGAAAGGGGAATATTCCTAAAAAGTAGTATGCAGACTATAAACTACCCAATCATTCCTTCTCATCCTTGGTTCTTAGTAAGATTATATATTTTACAAAATCATCTATATAACTGCAAATCTATCTAAATCAGTTATAATATGGAATACACAGAAACTAAAAAATCTATGCATTAAGGGACAGATATTACATACCGGGAATGAACAAGTTATGTCAGACCCATAAAAATGATATTCAGCTCCCATATCTAGAAGAGACATATCTCCATCATTCAAGGTCTGCATAGAAAACAATGAAACATACTAAAATAATCCCTGAGTTTGGTGCAAACAGAACAAAAAAAATACGGAAGAAAGGTTGTCATTTGTCAATAAGAAAACAAAAGTCGAAAGAGTCTATTCCATTTGGTTTTAATATGCAAAAAATGTGTGTCTGCACGAAAGTTCAATGGCAGTTCCAGTAATCTGAAGGCCACAAAAAATGGCAACCAACAATGTCTTTGTTCTAGATTAAGTCAAAAGAAAATTCCTTGTAATCTTTTTACTACACAGTACACACATTGCCAAACATTGAGATAAAATACAACAAAACAATCCTTAAATTAAAAAATAGCATATGGATGAAGGAAACAAAGAACACTTTGCAAACATTGCTTGATTATGGTGGGATGGTAATTGATCCTCACTAGCAATGTTATATCTCTCCAACCAAAAAATGGAGTTCAACTAGAAACTGAGAATATGTACCTTATCATTTGGAGCAGCTGCATGACCATAGTGAAGAACGGAACTGCCAAAATAGATTAACAGAAATGAATAACTGTCAATAGCAACCATGTGCGGAGAAATTTAACAACCAAACCACAAAGACTATGTTCAACTTTATGAGATCATACATTGAAACAGACAAATTAGTAGGCATAGAAGTTGCAAAATGTAAACAATTTAGCGAAAGGCCAGTGATATATATAACATTCCATTTGTTCAAAATAGTAATGCCATCAATAATAACCAGATGAAGATGCATTATGCATAAACAAATTCCCAATTTGAAAACAGGGAATATAGGAAATCATACCTATTGTCACCAGTAGCACAAATGCATGTGTATGAACAATGCCTACATCCACCGTACATGTAAGTGTGATGTAAGAATATGCTCTCCAACTGATACTCTTTCATGCCCACTTTAGTTTCTCGCATAACCTGCGTAAATGAAAATTAAACATACGGTTAACTACAATAGAATGGAATTAAATAAAAATAAAACCACCAATCTCAATAGCAAATGCATGTCATATAAATTGTACTTGATGCTAAATAACTACTTCAGTTATTTGAAAGCCATGAGTTAGTTGAGTGGCATAATCAAGTTGCAGCTAGCAATGGAACATGTAAACATGTTTTATATCGTTGCCTGTTAGATTAGAATCCGACGGGCTTGGACAGAACATGGATAAAAGTGATACTGGTTAGTCATAGGATAATGACAAGTATACTATGCATCCAATCTAGTCATTTTCATCTCCTATTAAGATACTGGTTAACACTATGAACACATGGAGTGCTTTTTTTAAAGGACACACATGGAGTACTTTATTTCTATAGTTTACTATATATCTTACATATTGAATCAGATTTATCTCTTTCCTAAGATATCTCTTATCTCCTATCCAAAAATACAACTAGTTTACAACCATCAATCCTCTCAGACAAATGCCACCTTGAAAAAATGGGGGGGAAATCTGGTGGAAATGTTATCCAGATGGGAGTAACCAGTAATCTGAATCTAGTCTCTCTTAAGAAAAAAATCTGGGATCAGAAAATAATGCTTGTACTGAAGGAAAATCATAATCCTTAAATATTACTGTTATTAGACAAATTCAGCTGAGTTTGATTACTTCATTTCACAGCTTAAAAGACAAAGAAGAGCATCCTAATTTTTATATTGATATTCAACTGCACCATTTTCCTGAGAAACTTAAGAAGCATTAAGAAATTTATGTGACAATGCTGACCTTAACATGTGCTTCAGAGCTTATGTCGTTGGCAAACTGGATTAGAGCAAGCTCCATTTCTGACTTGGAGACACGGCACTCAGTTAAAATAGGATGCAATGTTGTCATATCTGTTTTGAATTTTTCAATCCCCTGAGAAAGAATATATTCAGGATTACGAGATTTACAACTATAAACAATTTTGGACATGCAGAAATTGATTTCATATTTTTTAAACAATTCTTTAACTTATCAAATGTAAAAGAAATATAAGGAAGAGACGATTTTGAGAGTGCATGTTACAAAATAATCAGAAAGTCCCAAGCTAAAGAAACAAAAAGACCTAGGTAATTATTATTTTTTATACTTTGATATCCTTGCATTAAAAAAAATATTATCAATTGAACCAAGAACCTATTGCATGGATGCAGAAAGAAAATACTCCTACATACTTGATGCAAGCTTTGCGAATTTATTAAGACCTAGGAGATCAAATTAGGACAAACCTCAAAGTCAGCTGGCTTCGAGAAATTATTGCTGTCAGTGTTGAGTCCATGCAGAAGAAACAATGAAGGTCTGTCTGACCCCTGATGTTGATCATGCAAAGTTCTTGCGATCTCATCAGTGTAGAAAACCTTGTCAACCATGTATGTTTCCTGCAGAGGACATCAATATAAAAATGTAATTATGTTGTTTCTCATTATGTAACAGACTTGTAACTACAGATGCATGGTCACCTTTAAGTAGGCTAATGGCTTTATTTCTCCTAGCCAAACAGCGTATTCCGCAGGTAGCCTTGGAGCAAATAATATAGACTCCCCAGTTGCCACATCCTTCGAGAAAGTATAAAAGTAATCATATTAATTCAAATCTTAAGAAAACAAATGGAATCAGTGTGGGTTCCATTTCCATCAAGTTCATTGGCTTATTCATTACCTCTTACAGGTTTATTCATCATTTATCCCATCTAATGCATTATTAGTTGATCAAAATGCATGACGTTAAAAAAGGAACAGTAACTAAATAGTCAAATGAAATGTGAAACTGTTGTAATATTATAGCAAATGTTCAATAAATGTGTGAAAACACAGATCCAAAGAAGCCAAACACGGGAAAAGGTTGTTTTAAATCTACAACTCTTGAAAACAAATAAAATGCCATGAAGGCTTGAGATGAAAGCTCCATGTTCTTGATGGCATTTAATTCTATCTCAACAAGAAGATTTTTATCATTTTTATCATGAATTACCAAATATTTAAGACCAACATTTCTTCACTAGAGAATATAATCAGAGAAATGAAACTTACAATAGCTCCATAAAAGTCAGGCTCCTTCACCCCAAACAAGTAAGCAAAATAACTCTCTTGCCTGCAAATGAACAAATCCTATATTAACTATTACATTATATTTGATCGCCACTAAAGTTCAATAGAAAATCAGAATGCCAGCAAACTAGAGCCTCAAGAAGGAACTACAACACAAGGAAGAAACTAATTCAGCATAAAAAACTTCACATAATAATTGTTTCAACATCCATATATATATATACATACTGTATTGATGTTTCCTCACAATTTACTACACAGGTAGTAATTACCTGAAGAGTTCAGCGTGATCCGTGCAGTACCGAGTACGCTCCTCGCCTCCCTGTTAGAACAGAGTAGAGTTGAAACAAATTTGAAAATCCGCGATCGCGTGGCGGAAGAGTGGACTAACGAGGAGAGAAGCAATCTGAATTACCTGGAGAATAACGAATCCTTCAACCGAACGAGATGATTTTGTAAGGTGCTCCCGTAAAGCATTGACGAGTTTCTCTCTGTTGAGTTTATGAAGTTCCATTGGAACTTGAGGAGGAGAGAGAAGCGACGGAGGAGGAGAAGCCATGGCTTCTCTGTGTTCGCCTGAGAAATCGAGTGTAGTCTGTATATATATCAGATTTCTGCATTTGCTCTTAGTTTACTTTTTTTTTTTTTCATAAACTCTAAAGCCCAATTCAACATGAGAGAAACTTCTACTATTTCAACTTACTATGGGCTTTGTGTGATCTAGATTCTAGGTTTATTGGTAAAATTTTTGTTTATGGCTAAATACAAATTGTTCTAATTTTTTATATTAAATTATGTTTTTTTTTTTCAAATTTTAAAATAAAATAAGTTATAATTTGAATAAACTGATGAAATAAATGTCATAGAAATCTAATATGCAATATTTGCATGATTTACATGAGAGGTATAATTAAAGTTAAACAAGGAAAATCTATTAAAATTACGATTTCAGAGAAGATAACGAGTCTGATTTTAAGTAAATTCTTAAATAGGTTAACTTTGATTTTAAGATTTTATATATGTTGATAGTAATACAATCATTTATATATGATCACAAAACATGTTACTTGATAGTAACTTTTGTGACAAGTTTTTCAACTTTCACGATAAACATATATGTTGATAGTACCACGGTCATTTATATAAGATTGCACTACATTTCACTTTTTAGTAACTCACGTGAGCAAGTTTATCAACTTTCATGTAAATCTATCTTTTGATAGTACAACGATCATTTATACACAATCGCTCAAAATATTAATTGTTAGTAACTTCGTGGAATTTTTACCAACTTTCACGATAAACTCTATTGGCCAATAGGTACTCACAATCATTTGTATATGATCGTTCGAGCACGTTACTTATTGGTAACTCATTTGAGCAAGTTTGTCAATTTTTACGTAAGCCTATCTATTGATAGTACTACAATCATTTACACATTATCGTTTTAAATGTTATCTGTTAGTAACTCACATGAATAAATTTATTAAACTTTCATGTCCATTTGACATTAACTCTAATCATTTGGATATGATCATCTCAATAAACATTAACCAAATACTATCGGCCAATAGTCATAAAAATACATTTGACACGAATAATTTGTCGATATTCACGTCTAAATCAAGATAAAAGTTGACTTCACAACAATATGTATGGTCATTCATGCACCATCATCCTAAAAACTTTGTAGATACTTTGTTAAGATCTATTTGAAGCTCACAACCGACCTTGGGCAGCTATAAATAGCCCCTGAGTAATTCTGAAGGCAAAGAATCGACTATCCACCTTCAAATCGAAGAAAATCAAAATTTTGCCATTTAAGCTTGAAACTTTCGTATTATTCGGAAAAAAAATTGAGGCCTTAAAATTTGGATATGAGCATCTCAAAAACTTCCCTAATGATTAAGGAGTGTTCTCCAATCCTTGGTAAGGTTTCAATCACCCTCTAATTCATATTTATAGTTTGAATTTGAAATTTTTATATTTCAAATTGCATAAACTTGAATGCTTGCTATTTATGGTGTTTTATGGTTAGATATTGATCATAGAATTATTTATGAACTTTCTGGATAGGCTAGACGCTAGAGACAATCAATCAACCTAAAATAGAAAAATCCAAATTTAAATTAAAAAAACATATTTGTTGTTTTTGGGCTAATTCTCTTGAATCACAGCCCAGAAAGCTTCTCAACATGATTATAATCATATTGGGCAATTGTTTGGATCATGTTTGATCAAAATTAAAAAATTTAAAATAATTGAAATTTTTGAGTTCTTGATTTAGTCAAAACAAATAACCAGTGCTCTTGTTTTGGTATCAATGAAGTATATGAGATATAATGAAGCTATTGAATAACTTCTTTCTCCTCAAAACAACTTTAGAATCAAAAATTGAAATTTTGATCACAAACTGTTTTGAGCGATTTGATCATCATCCAGGTTGATTGATACCTTGAGATGATGATCAACATGTCTTGGGAGTTTTGTGAAGCTACCCAAACTCTTGGATTAAAAAATCCAAGTTAAAAAAAAGAATTTAAAAAAAAATGAACTTTGGAGTTCTTGAGGACCAATGCTTGTTAGCCTAGGACCGAATGATCCGACTGAGGATTTCGACAAGACCGAGATATCCGACCGATGTTCTTAAGCTAGGACCGAGATATCCGTCCGATGTTCTTGAGCTAGGACCGAGAGCCCCGACCGATATTCTTGAGCTATGACCGAGAGATTCGACCAAGGATTTTATTTTAGGACCGAGAGGTTCAACTTAGCCTAGAGATAGCCCAAGACCGGTAGGTTTATACACCCAGACTGATGAACTTAACCCATGGCTAACATTGGACCGATGGGCACACCCAGACCAGAAATCTCAGCCAATGACCGAGAGTCCTTAGCACTTAGATTGAGGAACTTTAGCACTCTGACCGAAGATCCTGAGCCTCGACCCAGACCGAGGGTTTTTAGACCCCGACCCATAAAAACGGACCCAAGACCTAGGGCTCCGGTCCTAAGGCATGTTTGGTTCAACTTTTCAAAACTTAAAATTATTTTTTGTAAGTTTGGACCCTCAACCCATTTTCTAAAAATCTCGAAAATTTAGAAAATGATTTCAATTTTTTTGGGATATTTCTAAAAGGCCTGTTTGGTGTTTATTTCTAAACTCTAACACCCTTAAAAATGACTGATAATCTTCAAGTATAATCCTCCATAGTTATCATCAGCAACAAATACCAACATTTAAATATTAACATTTCAATATTTTAAATAACGCTAAACTTTGAAGCATGACTAAGACCGGAAGAATAATTGGTTAAAACTCAAACGTTATACAACCGATTTTCATAAACAACTTTATAAGTAGAGATTGTTTTTTAAACGAGTACGGAGGATGAAGCGCGAAAACCTTTTCTCGAGTATCACCAAACTACAAACCAAAAGAAAACTCTTGCCAATACGTTTGTATACGTATGCCAACTTTTATTGATTTTCAAAAATCAATTGGGACTCTGTTTCAAAATAAATAATCTTTTAAATTAATTATATTTAATTAATTTAAACTAAATGATTTAAAAATAATAATAAAATTGTGATTTGATTACCTAAATCTCCGGATTATTTAAAATTGAACCCCGGAATTAATTATTCAAAATTAATTTTAAAAAATTATCAGGAATAATTAAAATCATGTAAATTTAATGTTTTACTTTAAAAGAAAATTCTTAACACGTAAACTGATGCAGAAATTCTAAAATCTGAAGTTTTTCTGTAAAATCGATACAAAGGATTTTTCAAAATTACAATTATTGCTTATAAAAAAAAAAGAAGTATATTGTTTTTTAAAATATATTATTAAATATAAAAATTAAAATTAAAAAAAAAAGTGTTCAATAAAATTAATTTTAAATGGTTGAAAAAATATATATATAGTTAATTATCAAATATTACTTTTTAGAAGTTAATTAAGATATATTTCATACTTATTTAAGAATATAAGGAACAAAAACAGAAGCTATAACCATTAGTGTAAATTTTAATAATTGCTTCTATAAAATTTAAGAAATAATTGTTATTTTTTTCTTAAATTTTGTATTAATTTTTAAATTATTCCTTAAAATACATAATATGATTTTTGCTTTATATACTGTCAATAAATCTAAAATATATCTCTTATTTAACTTTAGTTAAATTTACTTTTTTTATTCAAATATTCTGTTTCTATTTTTTAAATTCAATAAAAAAAAACTATTTAATACTCAATTTGATATTTTTAAAAATATATATAAATATTTGTTTGTCATACAATAATATTATAAATTAAATCTTAAATATTTATAAATTATTTAAAATATGTTAAAAATTAAAAATTAAATATTAAATAAATAAATTATTTGAATTTTAATATATATATATTATATTTATTTATATAGTGTAATTGGAGAAACGCAAATCAGTTGATCTGAGGAGGGCTAAACCACACTGAGAAAGATAATACTTCAGAGTTGGTAAGGACAACTAAAATGGTCAAGAAGTTTCAAAACAATATAATGAGAAATAAAATTAACAAATTTAACTAAATAGAAAAAGAGTAGAACATGAAATGTTCAAAATGAAAAGTTCAAAATGAAATTAACTAATCGACAGATCCGATAGAAATAAAAGTCCGTTATCCTTAGATCTAGTAATAAAAATTGATAAGAAAAAAAAAATTATAAGATTTGATCTCATAACCAAATAACCAAATAAAAATTTTAAGTTTGTATTTTGAACTATTAAGCTAACATTTTATGTTTAAAAGACCATAAATTTATTTAAATATTATATATATTTTATTAAATAGGTTGCCCTAACCCGATGGTTTGTCGGACTTATCCCAATACCAACCTTGCTAACCGAATATAGGAGTCAAACTATTTGAAATCTAATTAAAAATATGATATCTTTATACATGTTGATTTTGACTTGAGAACATTGTGATTTCTATAATATTTTCAATTTGTTTGTCATAGAGGTGGTATATTTTAATAATTCTTTTTTATATTTTTAAATTTTATTTGCTTAATCTATGCTTATTTATCTAGTTTTTTTTGTTTAAGTTGTTTCAATACATGACATAACTTGGTATATATTTAGTTCAATAATTTATCGATGATCATTTTGATTTTTATAATACCTTAATCAATAAGTTAAAAAATATTCTCACTATTTCAAATAGATTAGATGATAGAGAAGTGTGATAATTTTAAAGCAACTTTAAATATAATCTAAAGAAATAAAAATGAATAAGGGATTACTCTTACTTATATTTTTTTGGGAAAAATTACTCTTACTTTTACTTAGTTTGTATTTGGTTTTCTTTCCTTAACTACAACATAAAATGGGATTAAGTTATCTTATCTTTTAGTGGATAAATAAAAAATATTTATATTTCTTCTTAAAAGGAGACTTTTTGAAGATCTATCCCTTTAAAAATATGATGTGGAAAATATGGATTGAAATATAGAAAGATTCTTAAGGACAACAAAATCTAAAAGATGTCTCTATTAAAGAATAATATTCCATATTTTATAAACTG
Organism: Impatiens glandulifera; assembly: GCF_907164915.1. NCBI lineage: Eukaryota > Viridiplantae > Streptophyta > Magnoliopsida > Ericales > Balsaminaceae > Impatiens > Impatiens glandulifera. Next base: position 22,377,456 of record NC_061870.1, read on the forward strand.
GAATGAATTTAATTGTCATAACAATTTCAATCACTCCCTTTCCTTCTATATATATATATATATATATATATATAAAACTCAAAATAATAAAAAAAAAAACATAAAAGGTATTCTTTAAAATATGCTTATTTCACAAATGGTCAATAAAAAAAATCTAAAATGTATTGTGTCGTTAAATTAAAAAAAATATCTTTAGTTCGGATATGCTCGTTACATGTAATTCCAACATTTTTGTGAGGATTCTTATAAGTAATTTATATATTTTTTTGCTATTTTTAAGTTATCTCATATTTAAGTATGTTTGTAATATACATATATTTTTTTTTGATAATTGACTTGTTAAAAATACTTTCTTATAAAATTTAATATAATTGAAATTTTTTAAAATAAATAAATAAATGAAATTAAGTAATATTAAAGGATGTTAATCATATGTACTTTATTTAGAAAAAGTATTATATATAGTAGACTAGTAGTAATCTAAGTATAGAATTAAATATAATTTGGAAATGATACTCAACATTTTTTTAAAGAGAATATATATAATAAATAGATAGCAAAAATTATAGAATAATAAATTTCTTTATCAAATGGATAAGCTCTATTTTAAATCCTTTTTTTATAAATAGGACACCACTTTAGATAACACCGTAATTCAATATATCAAAATCATTTTTACCCATTCAATCTATGGAAATTGAGCTATCAAAGGTTGCAGTTTCTTCAGCTCATGGTGAAGACTCACCATATTTTGCAGGATGGAAAGCTTATGATGAAAACCCTTATGATGAAGTTCACAACCCATCAGGCATCATTCAAATGGGCTTAGCTGAAAATCAGGTGAGCTTTTACGGTGAAAAATGTAAGAACTTGTTCGGTGAAAAATCAGACGAGATCTCGGCGATAATTCTCGGTATATTTTCCTAGTGAAAAATGTTTGAGCTTATTAAATAAAAAGGTATTTATTATTTTAGTTTGATAAATTGAGTTATGTGATGGATGAATAGATGTTTAATTATGGTTTGATTTTAAAAAAAAAATCAAACAAAGAAGTCTTAGAATATATAAGTAAATAAATATTATTTTTCTAAATATCATAATCACCTTTATGTGTGATTTTTTTAAAAAAAAAATTAAGTATCATTCATTTTAAATTGTTAAGTTTATAAACTCTAACCGATCAAGTTAAGTTTTTTTTATTTGTAACATTAAACTATAAACTATCCAACTTTCGGTACTAACTCGAGTCGGGTTTTGGGATTAAAATGTATATAATTATTTATAAATCAATCATGGGTAGGTTTCATTTGACATGGTGGAAGAGTACTTGGAAGAACACTCAGAACAAGCTCTATTGGGGAAGAAAAATAAAAGGTCTTCCTTTAGAGAGAATGCCTTATTTCAAGACTACCATGGATTACTATCTTTTAGAAAGGTATATCCTTAATTACTACATGTTTCTCTTTTGAATTAAAAGAAAGCTTGTATTTATAAATAAAATAACTAGCTAAATATTGTTTGTTTTCGTTAATACTCTAATTAACATGTTACTTTAGGCTATGGCAAGTTTTATGGAGCAAATTAGAGGCGGAAAGGCAAAATTCAACCCGGAGAGGATTGTTTTAACGGCTGGTGTGACGGCTGCAAACGAGTTGTTGACTTTTATCTTAACCAATCCCGGCGATGCTTTGCTTGTCCCCACACCTTATTATCCTGGGTAATTTTATTTTGTAGCGCAAAAGTTGTATAAGTGTATAAATTATTACAATTATTCCCTAGTATTGTGTTTTTTAAATGGTATATGTTTAGACCTTAATAAATGAAACAATCTACTTTTGTGGGTGACTCTATGCTTATGCATAGATTGGAGCAATAGTCTAAATACATAAAAATGAAATACTCACAAAAGTTTACTAACCTGTTTTAATTTTGTTAATTTTCTTACTTTTAGATTGGATAGAGATTTGCGATGGAGAACAGGTGCGAAAATCATACCAATACATTGCGAAAGTTCGAACGGTTACCAAGTAACTCCCAAAACCATGGAAGTTGCATACCAAAATGCACAATCCATGAACATGAAAGTGAGAGGGGTGCTCATAACAAATCCCTCCAACCCTTTAGGGGTAACTATCCCTCGCTCCACCCTTGAGGAAATCTTCAATTTTGTTATCCAAAAGAACATCCATCTCGTCTCGGACGAAATCTACTCAGGATCTGTGTTTTCTTCGTCTGATTTTGTTAGCATAGCCGAGATCTTGGTATCCAAAAATTACAAAGAAGCTGAGAGAGTTCACATAGTCTATAGTCTCTCAAAAGACCTCGGACTCCCAGGGTTTAGGGTCGGGACTATATACTCGTACAACGACAAAGTTGTGACCATCGCTAGAAGAATGTCTAGTTTCTCTCTTATCTCCTCTCAAACACAACATTTACTCGCATGCATGTTGTTGGACGAGAATTTTACGGAGAAGTATATAAGAGTGAACCGCGAAAGATTGTTAAAGAGACAACAACTTATGGTAAACGGATTGAGGGAGTACGGAATAGAGTGTTTGGAAGGGAATGCATGTTTGTTTTCTTGGATGAACTTGAGCCCGTTTCTTGAGGAACCTACTATGGAAAGCGAATTGGTTCTTTGGAATTCAATAGTAAATGAGGTGAAGTTGAATATTTCTCCGGGCTCGTCTTGCCATTGCGTGGAGCCAGGATGGTTTAGAATTTGTTTTGCCAATATGAGCGAAAAGACACTTGAAGTTGCACTCGAAAGGATTGGTGACTTCATACTTAAAAGGAGGGCAAATAAGTAATTTTAGTGATCGATATGCTGAGTAATTTTTTTTTTCATTTGAAAGAAAAAGGGCATGGACCTGTTTGCTTTAGGAGATGATTATTATTTTATTTTAGATAGTCATTCATGTAAATCCATTTAGGAAATGGGTTAGCCCTCTATAATATGTTGTTTGAATTCTATTATTTATTTATATTTACTAAAATTCAAGGCTTAAATGGTGAATAATTTGTATTTTATTTTTTTAAAGTGACTGTTTTATTTCTTTTAAGTTGAGCTAGAATTATGAAAGGAAATGATTAAGTTGAGTAGTTTTCTACGATCCTTGATAAGATTCCAATCACCCTTTATTCATATTTATAGTTTGAATTTAAATTATTTTTTATTTCAAATTGCATAAATTTGTATGATTGCTCTTTATGGTGTTTTATGGTTGGATGTTGATCTTAGAATCATTTATGAACTTTCTAGATAGGTTAGAGACAATCAATCAACCTAAAACAGGAAAACCAAAATTAAATTTTAAAAATCAAAAAAATATATTTATTATTCTTGAGCTAATTCTCTTGAATCACATCCCAAAAACTTCTCAACATAATTGTACTCATGTTGGACAACTGTTTGGATCATATTTGATCCATCCCGATTATGTTTGATTAAAATAAAAAATTTTAAAATAATTAAAAAATTTGAGTTCTTGATTTGGTCAAAACGAACCACTAGTGTTTTTGTTTTAGTACCAACCAAGTATGTGAGATATAAGGAAGTTATTGGATAACTTCTTTCTCCTCAAAACAGTTTTAGAATCAAAAATAGAATTTTTGATCACAAACTGTTTTTAACGATTTGATCATCCAAGTTGATTGATACCTTGAGATGATGAATAACATGTTTCTGGGAGTTTTGTGAAGCTACCCAAGCTCTTTGATTAAAAAAATCCAAGTTAAAAATACGAATTTAAAAAAAAAGAACTTTGGTGTTCTTAAGGGCCGAATGATCCGACCAAGGATCCTTGGTCCGAACCGAAACCAAAGACCGAGGATTTCGATAGGACTGAGAGATCCGCTCGATGTTCTTGAGCTATGACCGAGAGCTTTGACTGATGTTCTTGAGCTAGGACCGAGAGATCCAACCGAGGTTTTAGTCTAGGATCGAGAGGTTCAACCTAGGATCAAAGATCCCCGAAACTAGGACCGATAAACTTAGTTTAGATCTAGCCCAAGACCGGTGGGTTTATACACCCAGACCGATGAACTAAACCCATGGCTAACACTTGACCGATGGGTTTATACACTCAGACCGGTAGTCTCAGCCAATGACCGAGAGGCTCCTCGACCCATACCAAGTGTTTTTAGACTCCAACCCATAAAAACGGACCCAAGGCCTAGGGCTCCGGTCCTAAGGCATGTTTGGTTTAACTTTTCAAAACTCAAAATTATTTTTTTAATTTTAGACCCTTAACCCATTTTTTAAAAATCCTGGAAAATTAAAAAATGATTTCAATTTTTTTTTTTGGATATTTCCATGAAAATATTTTTTCTAAGGCTTGTTTGGTTCTTATTTCTAAACTCTAACACCCTTAAAAATGGTTAATAATCTTCAGGTATAATCCTCCCTAGTTATCATTAGCAACAAATACCCGCATTTAAATATTAATGTTTCAATATTTTAAATAACGCTAAAACTTTGAAGCATGACTAAGACCGAAAGAATAGTTGGTTCAAACTCAAACATTATACAACCGATTTTCAAAAATAACTTTATAAGTAGAGATCATTTTTTAAACGAGTACAAAGGATGAAGCACGAAAGCTCTTTCTCGGGTATCACCAAACTACGAATTAAAAGAAAACTCTGGTCAATACGTTTGTGTACGTAAGTTAACTTTTATTGATTTTCAAAAATCAATTACGACTCTATTTTAAAATAAATAATCTTTTAAACTAAATGATTTTAAAAAAATCATATTGTGATTTGATTACCTAAATTCCCGGATTATTTAAAATTGAACTTCGAAATTAATTTTAAAAAGTTGTTAGGAATAATTAAAATGTTTTAAAAATAATGTTTTAAACTAAATGATTTAAAGAAAATTCTTGACACACAAACTGATATTGAAATTCTCTAACCTCGAATTTTTCCGCAAAATCGATAAAAAGGTTTTTTCCGGGTTACAATTATCACTTATAAAAAAATAAGTATATTATTTTTTAAAATATATTATTAAATATAAAAATTAGAATTAAAAGAAAAGTGTTCAATAAAATCAATATTAAAATGTTGAAAAACAAAATAAAAAATAATTTTAAAAAGAATATATATATATATATATATATATATATATATATATATATATATATATATATATATATATATATATAAAGAAAGAATATAAGGAACAAAATCAGAATCTATAACCATTAGTGTAAATTTTAATAATTACTTCTATAAAATTTAAGAAATAATTGTTATTTTTTTCTTAAATTTTGTATTATTTTTTTAAATTATTCCTTAAAATACATAATATGATTTTTGCTTTATATACCAATAAATATAAAATATATGGAAATTTGACGAACTAACCCCATAATAGGGTAAATGAACTGGTAACCAACGCATAATTTTATATTTTTTTAACGAAATTGTCCCTGTCATGAGACGCAACCGGATTCCATATGAAAAGTTCACAATCGCGAGACGCACCCCCCTGTTGCGAGAAGCAACCGGCATTCGCGAGACGCAACCGATAATCACGAGATGCATTCGCGAGACGCAATTGGAATTCGCGAGACGCAACCGACATTCGCGAGATGCATTCGCGAGACGCAACCAACAATCGCGAGACGCAATCCAATCGCGAAATGCAACCGGCAATCCGATTGTGGACTTTTCACATGGCATCCGGTTGCGTCTCGCGACATGGACAATTTCGTCAAAAAAATATGAAGTGGTCACCAGCGCATTTAAAATTATGCGCTGGTCACCCGCTCATTTACTCCCCTTTTAAGGGTCATTTCGTCAAGTTTCTTAAAATATATCTCTTATTTAACTTTATTTAAATGTACTTTTTTTATTCAAATATTCTGTTTTTATTTTTTAAATTCAATAAATATTTTCATTTAATACTCAATTTGATATTTTTTAAAAATATATATAAATATTTTTTTTAATACAATAATATTATAAATTAAATTGTAAATATTTATGAATTATTTAAAATATGTTAAAAAATGAATATTAAATAAATTATTTTGAATTTTAATATATATATATATATATATATTTTTATTTATTTCTATAATGCAATTGGAGAAACACAAATCAATTGGTCTGAGGAGGGGCTAAACACATGGAGAAAGACAGTACTTCAAAGGTGGTAAGGACAACTAAAATGGTCAAGAAGTTTCAAAACAATGTAATGAGAAATAAAATCAACAAAGTTAACTAAATAGGAAAAGAGTAGAACATGAAATGTTCAAAATGAAATTAACTAATCGACTAAGTCGCCCTCGAGTTTTGGGCTCCCTAGCTCTCGATGGAAATACAAGTTTTTTTTTTGTTGTTGATGCTCTAAGTCAAGTATTAAAAATTAATAAGAAAAAAATTAATTTTATGAAATTTGAACTCATAACCATAACAAAAACAAGTTTGCATTTTGAACTATTAAGCTACAACATTTTATGTATAAAAGACCCTAAATTTATTTAAATATCATATATATTTTATTAAATGGGTTGCCCTAATCTAAGGGCTTGTCGGACTTATCTCAATGCCGACCGAGTATAGGAGTTAAGCTGTTTGAAATCTAATTAAAAAAACGATATCTTGATACAGGTTGATCTTAACTCTTATGAGAACATTGTGATTTCTATAATATTTTCAATTGTTTGTCATCTGTGATGGTTGTATTTTTTAATTATTCATTTTTATATTTTTAATTTTTATTTGCTTGATCTATGCTTATTTATCTAGTTTTTTTTTTGGTTTAAATTATTTCAATACATGACATAACTTGGTATGTATTTAGTTCAATAATTTATCAATGATCATTTTGACTTTTAGTACAATACCTTAATCAATAAGTTAAAAAATATTCTCACTATTTCAAATAGATTAGACGATAAAGAAGTGTGATAGTTTCAAAGCAACTTTAAATATAATCTAAAAAAATAAAAATGAATAAGGGATTACTCTTACTTTTATTTTTTTTTGGAAAAATTACTCTTACTTTTACTTAGTTTGTATTTGGTTTTCTTTCCTTAACTACAACATAAAATGGGATTAAGTTATCTTATCTTTTAGTAGATAAATAAAAAATATATATATTTCTTCTTAAAAAGGAGACTTTTTGAAGATCTATCCCTTTAAAAATAAACCATTATACTTGAGGTGGAAAATATAGGAAGATTCTTAAGGATAACAAAATCTAAAAGATATCTCTATTAATGAATAATATTCCATATTTTATAAACTGGAATGAATTTAATTGTCATAACAATTCCAATCACTCCCCTTCCTTCTATATATATATATATATATAACTCAAAATAAAATAAAATAAAAACATAAAAGGTATTCTTTAAAATATGCTTCTTTCACAAATGGTCAACAAAAATAATCTAAAATGCATCGTGTAGTTAAATTTAAAAAAAAAAAAAAACTAGTTAAGTTCGGATATTTACATGGAATTCCAACATTTTTTTGTGAGAGTGCTTATAATTTATATATTTTTGCTATTTTCAAGTTATCTCATATTTAAGTATGTTTGTAATATATATGTATATTTTTATAATTGACTTGTTAAAAATACTTTCTTATTTAATTTAATATAATTAATAAAAATGAAATTAAGTAATTAATTTATCAACTAAATACAGTTTGACAAATATAATAAATAATAAAATTATTAAAGAATATTAATCATATATACTTTATTTAGAAATAGTATATTAGTAGCAATCTCTAAAATATATAATTAAATATAATTTGGAAAAGATATTCAACTTTTTTTTAAAGAGAATATATATAATAAATAGATAGCAAAGATTATAGAATAATAAATTTCTTTATTAAATGGATAAACTCTATTTTAAATCCTTTTTTTTATAAATAGAACACCATGCACTTTAGATAACACCATAATTCAATATATACAAAATCATTTTTACCCATTCAAATGAGATATACGACTAGAGTTGGGCAATAGGTTGGATAAATACGAACTGACACGATTCAACACGATATTTGTACGGAACGGCACAATACGATATTATCTCACTCGGGTCTTGGGTTGACACGATACAAGCACGAGACAACACGATCACGACACGATTATGAGTTTGTACGATCGTAACACAATTACGAGTCGACACGGACACAACACGAGTATAGACACGACACAAGTATAAACACAATACGAACACGAGTATACACACGAAACAACATAAACACAATTAGTCACATGACTTAATCTACTCACATTAACATTCTCTAAACCTATTACAATTTTATTCAATTAATAAATTATTTAATTTCATAAATGTAATAATTATAATTAAAATTAAACATACTAAAATACAATATTAAAAATATTAACTTAAATAATATAAATTAAAATAAAAATATAAATAAAATAAATAAATTATAAGAATAGAAATGTGAGTCTATTAATATTTTTTTTCGGTATTATTTTTATTAATTACTTATTAATTTTTTTATTATTTATGATTTCAATTATTGTTAATATATTAAATAATAAATATATGGTAATAATTTTAATTTTAATAATATATATTTATAATTGAATTAGTTGTTACCCATCTTTCTCACTTTTTTTCTCATTTTCTTACTCAAACTACTCATCTTTACATTAACATTATCAAATTATCACGTCTCTCCCAAATCTGCTAGTAATTGATCATATATTTAATTGTTTATCATCAAATTATTTTAAAAAATCTTAAATCACTCCAAAATTTTACAAATTGATAAGAAACTTTACCTAATAAAAAAATTATAATATAAAAAGATTAAATTAATATTAGTAATTAAATAAAAATCTAATCTATAAAATTAATATTAATTCAAAAAAAAATGCAATAGTTTATAACAAATCTCAAACTATTTTTAATTATATTAAATAAAAAATTAATAATATATCAATTATAATAATTTTTTCCTATAAGAGTATCCACTACTTGCAATCATAATTTATTAATATTTGTATATCACTAAATAATTTTAAAAAAATCTTAAATCATTCTAAAATTTTAAAAAGTTAATAAAACATTTTAAAAGGAAACTTTATTTTATCATAAAAAATCTCCACTACTTTTAATTATATATAATAATAAATATCATATACCTAATTAAACAATTAAGTATAAATTCTTATATAATATTTAAAAATTATAAAATTTCACATTTATCATATTTAACTAACTTTATATATATATATATATATATATATATATATATATATATATATATATATTAAATAAATTAATAACTTTATAAAATAAATTTAACTAATTTTATTCGAATAATTATTTTATGTTTTAAAACACATTTTAAATAACATTTTAAATAATTGACATTCAAATTATTATTTATGAAACTATATGTTAAAATTTATATTTACACATTTTACATATTAAATAACTTTTTTAATAAATTTAATACATGTAAATTATTAAATTAATTTAAAATTTCTAAATTAAAATGAACTAATAAATTAATAATCGTATTTTATCATTTTTACTAACAATATAATTTAATATATATAAATAAATAAATAATGAAATGAGTGTATCAAGACACGATTGTGTTGACACGATTACAAAATCTAGTCGAAATAACACGAAAGACGAATTTAAACACGAGTTAGCACGACACGAATAAACTCGTAGACACGAATAACACGACATGAAAGAGTTCGTGAATCCTAATATTTTAAGTGGGTCAAGACACGATACGACACAGATAAGATTGAGACACAACACAATACGACACGATTAAGAGTCTAACACGACTTGCCCGAGTCGAATATAAACATTTATGCACGATGCCCAACTTTATATATGAACATAGAAATTGAGCTATCAAATGTTGCAGTCGATGAAGACTCGTCATATTTTGCAGATGGAAAGTTTATGATGAAAACCCTTATGATGAAGTCCACAACCCATCAGGCATCATTCAAATGGGTTTAGCTGAAAATCAGGTGAGCTCTTACGGTGAAAAATGCAAGAACTTGTTCGTTAAAGATTTATTTAAAAATATTTTACTAGTGAAGAATCAGACGAGCTCTAAGTGATAATTATCGGTATATTTTACTAGTGAAAAATGTTTGAGCTTGTTAGATAAATAAATAAAAAAGTATTTATTATTTTAGTTTGATAAATTTATTATTGTGTTGACACGATGACAAAATCTAAAGACGAATTTAAACACGAGTTAGCACAACACGAATAAACTCGTAGACACGAATAACACAACACGATAGAGTCCGTGAATCCTAATATTTTGAGTGGGTCAAGACACGATACGACACAGATAAGATTGAGACACGACACTACACGATTGAGAGTCTAACACGATTTGCCTGAGTCGAATACGAACGTTTATGTACGATGCCCAACTCTAATCTTAACCGATCCCGGTGATGTTTTGCTTGAACCCACACCTTATTATCATGGGTAAATTTCATTTATAGGGCAAAAGTTGTGTAAGTGTATAAATTATTACAACTATTCCCTAGTATTGTGTTTTTTAAATGGTATATGTTCAAACCTTAATAAATGAAACAATCTATTTTTGTGGGTGGCTCTATGCTTATGCATAGATGGGAGCAATAGTCTAAATACATTAAAAAAAAATGAAATACTCACAAAATTTTACTAACTTGTTTTAATTTTGTTAATTTTTTTTAGATTGGATAGAGATTTGCGATATGGAGAACAAGTGCGAAAATCATACCAATACATTGCGAAAGTTCAAATGGTTACCAAGTAACTCCCAAAGCCATGGAAGTTGCATACCAAAATGCACAATCCATGAACATGAAAGTGATAGGGGTGCTCATAACAAATCCTTCCAACCCTTTAGGGGTAACTATCCCTCTCTCCACTCTCGAGGAAATCTTCAATTTTGTTATTCAAAAGAACATCCATCTCGTCTCGGACGAAATCTACTCAGGATCTGTGTTTTCGTCGTCTAATTTTGTTAGCATAGCCGAGATCTTGGTATCCAAAAATTACAAAGAAGCTGAAAGAGTTTACATAGTCTATAGTCTCTCAAAAGACCTCGGACTCCCAGGGTTTAGGGTCGGGACTATATACTCGTACAACGACAAAGTTGTGACAATCGCTAGAAGAATGTCTAGTTTCACTCTTATCTCCTCTCAAACACAACATTTTCTCACATGCATGTTGTCGGACAAGAATTTTACGGAGAAGTATATAAGGGTGAACCGCGAAAGATTGTTAAAGAGACAACAACTTATGGTAAACGAATTGAGGAAGTACGGAATAGAGTGTTTGGAAGGGAATGCATGTTTGTTTTCTTGGATGAACTTGAGCCCGTTTCTTGAGGAATTGACTATGGAAAGCGAATTGGTTCTTTGGAATTCAATAGTAAATGAGGTGAAGTTGAATATTTCTCCGAGCTCGTCTTGCCATTGCGTGGAGCCCGGATGGTTTAGAGTTTGTTTTGCCAATATGAGCGAAAAGACACTTGAAGTTGCACTCAAAATGATTGGTGACTTCATACTTAAAAAGGAGGGGAAATAAGTAATCTTAGTGATTAGTGATTGATATGCTGAGTAATTTATTTGTTTTTTTAATTTGAAAGAAAAAGTATTAGGCATGGACCTGTTTGATTACTATATATATATAAAGCAACCTGCATTTTATGATTCATTCGTGTAACATGATGTTTGAATTCTATTATTTATTTATATTTACTAAAGTTGAAGGCATGGTGAATAAATTTTTATTTATTTTTTAGAAGTGATTATTTTATTTCTTTTAAGTTTGAGGCGAAACTCAAACTTGATATCCAAGTCTGACTATATTAATATTAAAACTATATATTTTTTTTTAATGTTTAAGATACTTCACATCATACACCATTACTATTGTTACAATAAACTAACATTTAGCTCGTGCATTTAAACGATTAATAATATAAAAAACCGTGAAAAAAATTACGGATAACATTTTTAATTTTATTTTTAATCGTTTTAAGTTTATGGGTGGGTCAACCCACAATCCGACTCAAATATCCATTTACTCAACATCATTATATATATATATATATATTAGTTAGTTAAAAAATTGAATTTATATTAATGTTAAAACGTCCCGCGTTCATCAAATTTGGTGTTGAATTTAAAATATAAAGTCATAGTAGCCTAGTTGATAAAATGTTGTACTTGTTTTTGTTAGGTTGCAAGTTCGAAACATACCTCTAGCATTTTTTATTTTATTTTTAACCGTTTTAAATTTAAGGCGGGTCAACCCACAATCCGACCCAAGTATCCAAATTAACCACAACTCTCGACTCGGCGATCAGAACACTTTAAAAATTAAGCATCATTATATATATATAGATTAGTTAGTTAAAAAGTTGAACTTATATTAATATTAAAACGTCCCGCGTTTATCAAATTTGGTGTTGATTTTAAAACATAAAGTCTTTGTAGCCTAGTTGGTTAAAGAGTTGTACTTGTTTTGTTATGTTACAAGTTCGAAACATACCTCTGCATTTTTAATTTTATTTTTAACCGTTTTAAATTTAAAGGCAGGTCAACCCACAATCCGACACAAGTATCCAAATTAACCACAGCTCTCGACCCGGCAATCCAGACACTATAAAAATAAAGCATCATTATATATATAGAGATTAGTTAGTTAAAAAGTTGAACTTATATTAATATTAAAATATCTCGCGTTTATCAAATTTGGTGATGAATTTAAAATATAAAGTCTTTGTAGCCTAGTTGGTTAAAGAGTTCTGCAGGTTTGAAACATACCTCTAGCATTTTTAATTTTATTTTTAACCGTTTTAAATTTAAAGGCGGGTCAACCCACAATCCGACCCAAGTATCCAAATTAACCACAGCTCTCGACCCGACAATCCGGACACTTTAAAAATTAAGCATCATTATATATATAGATTATTTAGTTAAAAATTGAACTTATATTAATATTAAAACATCCCGCGTTTATCAAATTTGGTGTTGAATTTAAAATATAAAGTTTTTGTAGCTTAGTTGGTTAAAGAGTTGTACTTGTTTTGTTAGGTTGCAAGTTCGAAACATACCTCTAGTATTTTTAATTTTATTTTTAACCGTTTTAAATTTAAAGGTGGGTCAACCTACAATCCGACCCAAATATTCAAATTTACCACAGCTTTCGACCCGGCAATCCGGACACTTTAAAAATTATGCATCATTATATATATATAGATTAGTTAGTTAAAAAGTTAAACTTATATTAATATTAAAACGTCCCGCGTTTATCAAATTTGATGTTTAATTTAAAATATAAAGTCTTTGTAGCCTAGTTGGTTAAAGAGTTATATTTATTTTGTTAAGTTGCAAGTTCAAAACATACCTCTAGCATTTTTTATTTTATTTTTAACCGTTTTAAATTTAAAGGCGGGTCAACCCACAATCCGACCCAAGTATCCAAATTAACCACAGCTCTCGACCCGACAATCCGGACACTTTAAAAATTAAGCATCATTATATATATATATAGATTACAATAAATATATATAATTTAATTTACATTTTTATCCACACACGTCAGTATTAATTTTTTATATTTCTATCTCCATCACTAACAAAATATTATTTTTCTCTTCTACTTTTCCCTTAACATTAGTCTTAAGTCTTAACTTGTTTCTTCAACTTTTATTATTTATAATTTATTCTTCTATTCTAATATCAACCTAGGTAAGTAATATTACTTTTTTTTATAATATTAATTTTAAAGTTATTTATAATTTAAAAAAATTATATTTATTATTTTTTAACAATCACAATCTTTTTTTTAGAAAACAATTATAACTATTTTATTAAAATCTCAAAAGTGAGAGAGTCAGAAATCAAAACTAGACAAACAATAACTATGATTAAGAATGACAATCAAAAAACCTTAAAAAATTTATTAATATCATTCATACATTCTAAAAAACAGAGATTACAGATAAAAACTATTACATTCAAACATAACCATATCTGCCTAGCATTTTCACATTCCATCCATTTTCATTAAGAGACATTCTTCCCCTTCCCCTTCCCCTTCCCCTTCCTCTTCCTCTTTCCCTTCCTCTCACGATGAAATGAGATTGTATTGAAGATTATGAGTATTGTTGTTTCTCATTTTGAATTCTCTCTTTATACGAGTCCGTTCTAATTTGATAAAAATAATTGTTTTTGAGAATTTTAGGATTTTTATTTTTATTATCTTCAACTTGAATTTCTGTGTTTTTATCTTTCTTATCTTCAGTTTCAGTTTTAGACTCCAAATTAGTTTTGGAATCTTCTTTATTAGATTTAGAATTCTCTGTTTCAGCTTTGAAATTATGAGTGTCTTCCTCTTGAGTTTCCTTAACAACAACTTGATCTTCCATTTCCATTATGACCCTTCACATTATAGCAAATTTTCCTTTTTTTCTTCACCTTGATTCCCTTTTACTTTCTTTCATTTTATCAGAATCCTTCTTGCTTTCTTCTACATCTGTTTAATTTTTGAGTTTAGCCTCCTTTGTTTCCTTTTTTCTTTTCTGTTTTTCTTCTTTATCTTTATCATATTTATTATGCAAGAGCTAGTGTTACAGAAATCACACATTTTGGTTTCATTTACTGTCAACAATTGTCATTTTCATTGGCAATACACTCTTATGATGCACTTCAATACTAATTTTAGCAAATGACAAGTGATTTCCTCCTTCAGTTATTGGGTCTATATATAATGGTTTCCCATTTGTACCTGCAAAATGACTAATTAATTCAGCATTGTACATGTTGACTGAAATGTTCTAGAGCTTGAACCAAATTTGGGTCGTTTCTTTGCTATGTAGATTAATCTCTTATGACCACTTTTTCAGCTTCATGCAATTTGATCTTATGTAAGTGTGTCATTTTTCCAGGATTTCTTTCAGATTTGAGCTCTTTTTGAACTGCAGGAAGTAGAAGTCATTTATTTTTGCAGAAACTTTTACAAGTCTCTTTTCTCCCCACTTTTAATTAGTGTCTCTTTGGTAGTTAAAACTGATACTCTATTTTTCCTATGAAGTTTTCAACAAAACCACAAATTCCCAGTCTTTAATACATTTTTCTTCAACTTTAAAAACAGTTTGAATTTAAAAGGATAGTTGAGTACCTCTACATTTGTTTGGATATCCCAAATAGACTTTTTCTTTGTAGGGTCTTTATATTTCTTTTCTACTTTATTCTTTCATACCTCGTTGACTTTCCATGTTGAATTACTCATAATAGTGTAAGTCTTAGATTAGGGAGCCTTAATTAGTTCATTCATTGCATCAACTGACGATTTAACTATCTCCTCATATTCTGTTTTCATTAATGGAAATAATAAATATTGAGTTGGACTGTTATTTGATGAGCTTTCTCTCTACGGATTGATTTCTCTCTTCTTAGCATTCATCAAGAATTTGGTAATCTAGTTTTAAGACCAAATATGTCTGCTTTTTTGGTATAATCAACCTTCCATACTCCCTCTTTTTGTCTTGTTTTCTGCCTTCTTTTTTACATGAATTTTGTAAGATATATTAATTTAACATTTTTTTCCTCTTGTTTTTTCTTGGATAACTATATCAACTACTCTCAATCTCTTTTTTCTACAACATTCTTAATTCCTTCTAGAATGACTCCCTTATTTCTTAATAACTGACTTACGGCGCAAGACAATATCGTGTTGCTAGTGTTGATCGTATTATGCTGCATGTGCATATGGTGCCGCCTGTGACGATCGTGCCGATACAACAATTAATACATAATTCAGAACAATTACAATCTTATACATATTTAATTGGGGTAATGGGATACCGTCGATAATTGGTTACCTGACGAATCGAGATGGTGACACAAGTAAAATTCCCATTGGAATTCGAATAATAAAATAAAAATAGTGATAAAAAAAAATATAATTCGAAATTCGAATAATAAAATAAAAATCGAATTTGAAGATTAAAATTTCGAAAAGTAAGAACAATTAAAAATAAATAAAAGAAGATTATGTTTAAAAAAAACTGATTGAATCTAACAAAACCTGAAAGATCACCACGGTGGTTCTCCTTAATCTCATCCATGGACGAACTTCCTCCAGCTCTAGTTCTCGAAATTCTGAATCGTCTCAATAACACAACAGATCTCGCTCGATGCCGATTAACATCCAAATCTCTCAATTCCATTGCTGCTGAGATCCGTTCCATACACCTACAGTGTTCTTTCGATCGTTATACCAAGTCTCGATCGCCCGTAACCGCTTCCCAGGTCACGCCGTTCAAGGAAATATTTCGTACACTGATCTCAAACACAAAGCACGTCGTCGATTCAATCACTATCGGCGTCGAGAAGCCTCTACGAGGAATTTCATTCGACGACGCTGAGGACGAATTGGACGATTTATACCTCACCTGCGTTGATTTCGTATCGGAATGGCTTCCAGTTCATGGAAGACAACTGAGATCGCTTTCAATTTCGGATTTCTGGATTCAATCCTGTTGGAGACAATCGAACGTTTTGTCATTGATTTCTTCCTTCTGTATGTATTCCTTGATTTGGGTTAAAGTTTGATTATACGTTAATTTTGAAAATTGAGGATTTTTTACCATGATGCAGGTCATCATCTAGAGGAGGTAGAACTGAAGAATACTTGGCTGTCTATGGATGGTTTGAATAAAATGCACAATCTCACTAGTTTGACTTTGGAATTCATAAGATTAGAAGATGAAAACCTTAGTAAGTTGAATGATTGCTTCCCTTTTCTTCGAGTTCTGATTCTAAATGAAGTTGGAGGTCTAAAAGAACCAATGATTAATCTCCTACACTTAACAACCTGTCAATGGACAGTCTCAAATGCTCCACTATCTCTTTCAATATCTGCACCAAAGCTTGTGAAATTCAAGCTTAACTGTGTGAGACCCAATACACTTCTCATTGATGCTCCACTTCTATCTGATTTCAGTATCACTCTATCGAATACAAACCATTTTCTAGTCAAAGAACTTCCTAATTTGAGAACCCTTAAGATTGAATCTCCAAATCTTGGCAGATTTATTAGCATTTTCCCATTTGGTAAAACAGTAAACAGTCTGAGCTTGGACTCATCATCCAAGGAGGAGTTTAATCTCATGTCTGTAATGGATGCCTTCCCAAATGTGAGATCTTTAACAATTGGTCATCTGGCTTGGTCTGAGGCAGAGATTCAATTCCAACATGATAAGGGAAGATCAAACAATGGGAATATTGCAATAAAGGGGTTGAAACAAATCACAGCACATTTAGTTCTTGCTGAAGTCGAGCTTACGCAGGCTTTGATTTTCGATATATTGGGAAGATGTTCTGATTTATCGGACGTGACATTGCTTGTTCATAGGAATGTCGATTCCATCATTGCTAGCAATCTAATGGCGAAGTGCATGGCCTGTAATGCCCGTGTGAGATGGAGATTGGGGAATTGGGGACAATAAATGATACACCAGTTGGGTTTTTTTTCTCGGACATTTGGATAAGGTTCGGTGAAACTGTGTTATATAGCTTATTATAGAACAGCCTACCATTTGCAATAAAGAAATGGTTGTGAATTTGTTATAGAGAAGATAGATAGAATTTGTAAAATGGGTATCATGTCATATTTATCATGTGTGAAGATGTATTTTTACCACCATGTACAATTGTGAATGTGATTTATCTAAATAAATATGCATATTTGGTGAAGAACTCAATTCTAGTCACCACTTTAGATGTCAATAGTGTTCCATTAAAGATGTGTTTTATATATGTTTTTTAAATGGTTCGATTAAAGATTAGAAAATTGATACTAACTTTTTGAATACAAATTTCGGTTAAAAGTAAACTTAACCGAGCTAGTATCATCATTTAAGGATGGGTTAAATATTTTTTATAACATTTTTCATTCTTTAATCATATTAAAACAAAGTTAATAGGTCCAAAATTACTATGAAAAAAACTCAAATTTATAACCAAATGAATATAATCTTGTGTTTTATAATTAATGGTTGAAAATCTAAAAAATTGATATTAACTATTTGAATACAAATGTCATTGAAAATTGACTTAATCAAGTTACTATCGTTCTTAACTTTTTGACTGCGTGTTCTCGTATTTTAGAAAGAAAAAAACTAAGAATATTGTTCCATAACACTATAATCTAATTTAACCCAAAAATAAAATATTTATGTTAATAATTTATATAAAAAATATATATACTAAATTTTATAAAATATTCTTTTTAAAGAATATAATGGGCTTACATTAAGAAGAACAAATGTTTTAAAACACATTTCATTCTTGAATCATATTAAAACAAAGTTAATAGGTACAAAATTACTATGAAATTTGAATACATAATACTGATTTGAATAATTAAGCTGAGTGCCTAATCACATTTTTTTATTACTTTGTAAAAAAATCAAGAAAAAATGGTAAGGCCAAAAAATTTAACAACAATTTTTTAATTTTTATTTTTGCAACATACATAAAAATTTATTATATAATTGGACTGTACATTTTATATAAAATATATTAATATTGTTTTCAAATTAAAAGTAATTGTAATAAAATAATAATTAAAAAACTTAAATATAGACAAATTTACATGTATTAAAATCTAATTTTTGTAAAAAATAAAATAAATAAAAGCTTATATTGGTCAAACCCGTTAAATATTTTATCTTTTAAATAATAATGAGCAAATGAGTTTATAGTAAATCTATTTTGAGTTATTTAAATAATTCGTTTGTTTAAATGATGAAGCGATAATTTTGAAAGAGTAAGAATCTGATGTCCTAAAAAAAACTGCCCACTTGTTGTCTCACAGTATAAATATTTTTTTTTATAAATGAGACAAATAAAAAATTATATATATATATATATATATATATATATATATATATATAATAAACTCTAAACCTTAAATATTAAATTCTAAAAAAATTTATATATGAAATTTTATTTTAATATTTAATTTTCTCTTTCTTCTCTCTACTGAATTCATTTTGAAATTTGGTATTTTTTTTAAATAAATTAAAATGTATTAAGATATGAAGAGTGATATGGTAAAAAATTTGAGAGAGGTAATTGAAAAATGAATGATGGATTATTAGTTGTAAAAAATATAAAATCAGAGAAGAGAGATAAATTTTATTATTTTTTCAACTAATCAAATTACACATTATTCCTTTTCTCTTCCAAATTAAAAATAATTAATAATAGTGATGATTTTGAATAAATAAAATTATTTTTTTAAAAAATAATTAAAGTAATGAAATGATGTTATAGTATTTTCTGCTATTTAAATTAACCAAACCAATATAAGGCCTTTAAGAGTCCAGTCCAGATACCAAACCCGACATTTGAACGTATTGAAAAGGAAGAGTAGAACAAAATGCTGCATTTTCTGTTCAGGTGTCAGTTGGGAGTGTGATTCATTCTCCAGAGAGGAAAGAGGCGCGCCAGATTGACAAATATGGATTTGCTTCCTTCAGAATCGCCGATTGAGCAGAAACATGGATTCCGGTCACTGAAGCTTCCAAACATTAACATGGACGATGTCCTTGCAGAGAAGCCATTCGGAGCTGAATACGGCCGACTCGACAACGGTATCTCTTACTATGTCCGATGCAATTCTAAGCCTAGAATGAGAGCTGCTCTCGCTCTCGCCGTCAAAGCTGGGTAAGGCTCTTCTAAGTACCAATTTCAATCGTTTCAATTGATTGATTGATTGATTGATTGATCCTGCTACAGTAACTGTTAGTTTTTGTTCCTTTTTTGATTATTACAGTAACTAGTTGAGGGAAAGAAGATATGTTTGTTGAATTTGTGTATAGATTTTATTTTGGTTTCATTAGGAGGATTTTGATATATTTGTGCCATGAGAAGGATTTCTGTTGATTTCTTCAGATACAATTAATTTATGGGAGCTGCATTGGTCTTTTGGCAGCTCAGTTTTGGAAGAGGAGGATGAACGAGGAGTTGCTCATATTGTTGAACATCTTGCTTTCAGTGCTACAAAGAAGTACACGAATCACGATATTGTTAAATTTCTAGAAAGTGTAGGGGCGGAGTTTGGTGCTTGTCAGAATGCAGTTACATCAACTGATGATACAATTTACGAGTTATTTGTTCCCGTTGATAAGCCAGAACTGTTGTCTCAGGCAATTTCGATCTTAGCTGAATTTAGCACAGAGGTATGAACTGCTTCTCTTACAATGTTGTCTGGGAAAAAAAGTTACATTGATTACGTTCATTTTATAGGTGAGAGTCTCAATAGATGATCTAGATAAGGAAAGGGGAGCTGTTATGGAAGAATACAGACAGACACGCAATGCTATGGGGAGAATGCATGATTCGCATTGGGCCTTGATGATGGAGGGTTCAAAGGTGACAAATCTTTAATTTGAAGGCATGTCATGTTGATTTCATGTGGTATAGTCACTCTGTAGCATGATATTTTTCAAGTATGTTATTGTGTTGTTGGCATATACACATTTTGTTTTGCTGTGAATTGATCTCTTTGATAATGACATACACTTTAACTGTTGTTCATATATGGACTTCACATCTTCCTTTTTCTTTTGATGTTACATTTTAACTTAAACACGTCTTCTGCAATTGCTCATATTTGATGGTATCTGTTACTTCACATTTTATGATTAACGCACTTATTTTGATGGGTTTCCTTCATGTCTATATATTTTGAGCTATGTAAATGATATTTATTTTGTATTGGGTGTTGAATTTGTATGGTAAAAGATAGATGACTAAAGAGCATATGGCTTGATAGAGTTTCATGTATTTCATTGCAGTATGCAGAGCGCCTTCCAATAGGCTTGGAAAAAGTAATCCGAACAGTTTCTGCCAGTACTGTATTGAATTTCTATAAGAAATGGTATCATTTGCAGAATATGGCTATTATAGCTGTTGGAGATTTCTCTGATACTCAGGTAGGGGGTTCTTTCCACATGTACTTTCTTCCTGGAACTTGTTAACCAAACTTTCTGAATACACTTTTATCTTCTTCTTTATGGCAGAGTGTGGTCCAGTTAATCAAAACACATTTTGGAGATAAATCTTCTCACACTGATCCTCCATCCATACCACATTTTCAAGTTCCATCTCATGAAGATCCTCGTTTCTCGTGCTTTGTTGATTCAGAAGCTGCCGGGGTAAGTGCTATTAGATCTTTATTCTAGTTAAGGGAATTTTATCAATATATGAACCAGAAATAACATTATTTTCATAAAAAAATGGAGACTATTGAATGAAATTGACTATGAATTTTGTATTTCAGTCTGCAGTGATGATCAGCTGTAAGATGGCTGCCTATGAATTAAAGACTGTGAAAGATTATAGGGATCTTCTTGCAGAATCCATCTTCTTTCATGCTTTAAATCAGAGGTTTTTCAAAATTTCTAGGCGAAAAGATCCTCCATACTTTTCATGCTCTGCTGCTACTGATGTGTTAGTTAATCCAGTAAAAGCTTGTGTAATGACTTCATCTTGTAAAGAGAGAGGTACTCTGGATGCCTTGGAATCTATGCTTATTGAGGTGGGTATTTATGTTGATATAAGGCACTACTTCATCCTATTTTTATTTGGCTTATACTTTGTCTTATAGCTTGCTAGGGTTCGATTACATGGATTTTCTGAACGTGAGATTTCTATTGTTCGAGCTCTGCTAATGTCAGAGATGGAATCTGCTTATTTGGAGCGTGATCAAATGCAATCAACAACCTTAAGAGATGAATATTTACAAGTAACCAAGATCCTTATCCTTCTCAGATTTTGGGCTTTGTTATGATGTGGCAATTTTACCATGTATTGTTCAATTTCCAGCATTTTCTCCAAAATGAACCTGTTGTTGGAGCGGAATACGAGGCCCAACTGTACAAAGCTCTTCTACCCCGTGAGTGTTTCTTTGAAACATTAAACATATTATTTCCTTCTGGCATAAGTTTCAAACTTACGGTATGTCTATGCCTTTGTTCTTGTCATGACCTCAGATGTATCCGTACCAGAAATATCTATCTATGCAGAGAGGTTTAGAACTTCATGTAGCTGTGTTATAAAGATCATTGAACATCAAGCTTCTGCAACAATTGATGATCTGAGAGCCATAGTGGCAAAGATCAATTCTCTTGAGGAAGAAAGGAATATTCCTCCATGGGATGACGAAAAGATCCCTGAAGAAATCGTGAATGTTAAGCCAAATCCTGGGTAAATTGTTGTCACTTTTGATATCAATTAGACATCCAAAATATCGGATGCTCTCTAGAATTATGAAAATTTGGAACAAAATAAATTATGAAGGTTTTGTCCCATGCCAATGATCAATATAGCTTTAAGAAAATGTTCAATCATAATGACTTTTGACCTTTATCTTACCCAAGAGTATTGACATTTAAGTTGGCTTTTATTTCAGTCATACCTAGAACATAGATCAATATCTCAAGAGTATTGACATTTATAATTTCTTCAGGAACAGTCTCAAGCTGAATCCAGATAACAGTTAGTCAGTTTGCTAGGATAGTTTAAAATATTAATCTTGGGTAAAATGAAAAATAAGGATGTAACACGTCTATTTTAAGGATTATTTGTTGGAAGCATTGTGTAAAAGAACAGCTCTTCTAATGGACTTGTTTTCAAGATTGCTCATACTTCACAACCAACTGAGAAACAATGTGTCATTACCATTATTATTTAATAACAAAAACGGAAAGTAAGATCATTATAGGGGGAAGCTTGTTGTGAATGGCATTTAGATATGGCTTTGCTAACCAGTTTACTGTCTGGAGTAGCATCAATATATATTTTCCTGTTCAACTTGAAGTTTCTTTTACTGGTATTAACACCTAATCTTGTCTGACTATAATGTTATTGTCAATTGACAGTGAAGTAGTCTCTAAAAAAATAATCAGATTTTGTGAATTGTGGAGTGTTTCCTATTGTCAAATACTACTAAATTATCTTCGTTGAATCTTCTCCCCTTCATTTAATTGCTATTAATACAGACTGCAATTTCCTGAAAGGAATTGTATAAGGGACTACCTCCATTTCCTGCAATTCCTATCAATGCTGGTCAAAACCCAGGTCTGGCTGGTCCTCCATTCATTGGGCCCTGATTTGAGCTAGATTTTATGATGTCTGGGCCAGTTCAATTGTCCAAACAATTTTACCTTTACAATATTGGAAATATGCTACTTTACCACAGTCTGAAGTTAACAATGCAAATAATATAGGATTCTGACATTGTTTATGTGTTCTCTTTCAGGCATATAATGCATGAGAATATATATCAGAATATTGGAGCTACCGAGCTAATTCTGTCTAATGGCATGAGAGTTTGTTATAAGTGTACAGACTTCCTTGATGACCAGGTATTTTTACATTGGCATCTTGAGCTAAATATGAGCCAAAAACGATATTCTAAAGGGGACCCTGAATAAAGGAAATACCAGTTCCTTAAATAGTGGCTTTTATTTTCTTCTTTTTTGTGTGTGATGGGTGGCTGGGGAGTGGAGAAATGCAATCTTTTAAATGAGGACCAATTTCTTGTGTGCCAGTGTTAATTGATGTCATGGTGCCTTGTTAGTCTGTTGAGCATTAATGATCACATTATTGTACTCTTGCCTTGCTGACATTTGTTCAATAGATTCTTTTTACAGGATTCACATATGGAGGATTATCTGAACTACTTGAAAAGGAATACTTTTCATGCTCTATGGGTTCATCAATCGCTGGAGAAATTGGTATATTTGGTTATAGACCATCTGTTCTTATGGATATGCTAGCTGGTAAGAGAGCTGAAGTTGGCACAAAGATCGGAGCATACACGAGAAGCTTTTCTGCTGATTGCTCCCCATCAGATCTTGAAACTGCATTGCAGGTTGGTCTTTTAGATTCCCTATTGTTGTAAATATTAAATGGAAGAGAGGTTTTTGGACAGACAATAGTCTGTTGATTTTGTATTATTTTGAATTGTAATTTTTGTAAAAGGAAGCACTAGTTATATACTAGAGATTTTATCTTCTAAAGAAGGAATTAGGTAAAGTAGTCAATAATTTCTTCTATCAAATAGGATATCTTCAATTAGTCTTCAATCAGCCTATTTTATTGTTTTCCACACCTATTCTTAATGCTTATTGTGTTTAACTCGATAATTTTCTGAAAGGATGCAGTTAGAGAAATGAATCTAAGTGTACTCCAAAGTTTAAGTTAGATTTGTTAAGCATGGATAATCAGATACTAATTTTTTTTTCTATTCTGCAACATTTTTAATGATAGTAGTTTGGATTTTGGAAGGCGAAAAAGTGATCATTTTCCTAAGGTCAAGTTGTACTTTTGTTGCTGTGTGATTAGAGAAATTAGTTGAAAAAACTACTTTCCTCTTGGGCCATGACTGTTCTTGAGAACACTGTGCTAACATTCTTACACAAAATCAATGAGAAATCCTACATGTTCTCAGTTACTCTAGCTAGTTATGTTCATTTTTCTTTCCCTCTTCCTTTGGCTCTAATTATTATGACTTGACTGGCAAGAGAGACTTATGAGACATTGTGTTGATACAACATTTTCTGGTAATTCTGGCAGCTTGTCTATCAACTATTTGTAGTAAATGTAGAACCATCAGAGGAAGATACCAAAATTGTGATGCAAATGACAGAAGAAGCAATACGTGCTCAAGAAAGAGATCCTTATAATATTTTTGCAAATAGAGTTAGAGAACTCAACTATGGACGGTCGTACTTCTTTAAAGTATGTTTATTCTTCTGATTTAAATTATCATCATTGTTTCATAGTTTTTAATATTTACTTAACCTCTTATGCAGCAAATTCGACTAAATGACCTTCGATCAGTTGATCCTTTCAAGGCTTGTGAATACTTCAGCAACTGTTTTAAGGATCCCTCTACATTTACAGTTGTAATAGTTGGAAATGTCGATCCTGCTGTTGCTCGTCCGATAATCTTGCAGTATTTGGTAAGATAGTGTTATTATCTAGGGAAATAATCATATTTACTCACTAACTTTTTTAATTAGAGGAGATTTGTCCTTACACTAACTAAATGTCGACAGTACCTTTGAACTATCTAAATAAAGTGCAAATTAGTCCACCAACTTGAATCACATTTTTATTCTTTGATTTATTTTATTCTCAAGAATATGAAGAAGCTAATAAGCCAGATGATTTGTGTAAAGGAGTCTCTTTGTCTCCAAGGAACATGAGTTGACTGGCAATTAAATATCGTGATAGCTGAACATGCAAATAAGATTTCATTTTAAAGGAAAGTTTATCACATGCATGGTGCAATCCAATTGCTGCTTGTTCTGAATTTTGAATAAAATAAATGAACTTGAACAATCTGGACATCATTTTTCGCGACTTTTGTGACGACTATGGAATTTTGAAAATAGTTTTATCCTTTCAAAAACAATCTGAACCACATGTATCTTCTATCATAGAACTTTAGCATTGCAGTTGCTAAGGGAATTAGTCTGATCGGGCAACTTGATAGTCTGAAGCAATCTTGCAGAGATGTCATGCGAATTGGAGAAATGGTCAAAGGAAGTACAATTGAAAGAGATAAGATTAGGGAGAATTACAGTTCAAATACACAAGAATTACAGTTGGTGGAAGAAGAACCATCGTCTATTGCACCATGGACGATACAGAAGAAATCACTAATAGTATTTGTATTTGCAAGCAGCCAAGCACTATATATTGGGTGAAAATGAGGGAGAACGCTTCATTGGAGGCTATAGGTCGCCATGTCCAATGTGGTGTTTCTCAATGCCTTGTCGTCTGTTGCAATTTGTAACCTTCTGGTACTGTTGGAGAGAGAGAGAGAAGAGTTTTTTTTTTTGAGAAAAGGAGAAGAGGGGTTTTGTTCCTTTGCTATTGTTGGATTGAGAGAAAAGAAGAAGAAATTTCCCTTTGTTACTATTGGAGAATGTAAGAAAAGAGGTTCGGTTTAGGGGAGATGGGGGACTTAACTTTAAGTCGGGTGGACTAAGTTAACCATATTAAGGCAATGCTGGCTTCTATATAGTATAAGGGCCAAATATGCTATTTGGAGAGCAAGTTGGCCATATGAAAGAACTAAATTATATGTAAGTAGGGTGGTGATTTTGATTAAAAAACCCGCTGTCTTCTTTGCCCACCTACATGATGTCACTATTCAGGTGCTTTGAAGACAATGGCATTTTGAATGGAAAAGCTTATGAGGAATCCTTCAGGGATCCTCGGAATCATCATTTTCTCACTTGGTGAGATGGAATACTGTTCCTTGAGTAAGGACAACATTCATGGAATTAGGGACCTAATGAATTTTTACAATGCCCTCTTTTTCAATGATTGCAAAGATTCTCCCTTAAGAAGGAAAGCCTTTGGGTGTCAATGATTAGAGATTAGAGTCAAATATAAAGCTGATTGGTCGGGATGGTTCACAAAAAACTGGCAATAGGCCAACGGAGTGCATTGTTTAGGGCGGGATCCAGTTTTTGTGGGAAGATTTGAGAAGAAACTCGACAGTCAAACTGGGTGACAGATCCTCAATCAGTTTTTAGAGTGATAAGTGTGGGATAGGTTCCATGTAGCCACATGCAAGAAGGCCACAGTTAGGGATAATTTTGACGATAGCCTCAGATCTTTCGAATCTAACATCTGTTTCATTAAACGGCTAAATCCAGATCTGAGGAACATTCTTTGCTTCTTTTGAAAGTTAAGCCACGTGGATAATAACAGAATGGACAAATTTATGTAGGAGAATATGGAAAATTTGAGCATAAGCCTGCTACAAGATAATCAACAAGGAGACGGGCCAGGTCTTTCATTGGTACCGCGCATTTTCATGGGATCCCCTCCTAAATGTCATTCTTTGGATTGAGTGCTCTCATAAATGATCGATGTAACCGTAAATGTAGACACAGATTGTTCCAAAAGAAAGAAGAATTGTTTCTCACATATTGATTCATTACTCTTTTGTGAGGAATATTTGGGGATTGTTATGGAACAAAATGGATAATACCAAGTCATTAAAGGATTGCTGAGAGGCTTGGGTCGGGATGTGTATTAATATGGGGACTAGAAAGAAATGGATTCTAGTTCCGATGATAATTTGGTGCATAATATGGATCGAAAGCAATATAAGAACAATTGAGAGTAAGGCCCATCCGGACAGGATGATAATAAGTTCTATTATCATGACCTTCCCCGAGGGTAGGACGGGATCCAGCTATCACTGGCAGGAGAAATTGTGGATGTTCTCGAGGAACACAGAGCTAGTGATTTCGTTTTTTCAATGTTTTGGTTTGTTTATGTTTTATGTTTTTTTCTTTCTTGCAGTTTTAGTAAGACTTTGGCTCTTTATTGGTGTTGCAGCCTTAAATGACAAGTTTTTAATTGATTTTTCTGACCCTTTTCAAAGAAAAGGCAAATCAGCTGTAAATAAAAGATTGTGGATCTTTATGATCTTTTTCCTATTATATATAGATTTCAGTATTGTAACTTATGGATCTATGATTCGCCCTGCAGGGTGGCATACCGAGACCTCCAGAACCTATATTTAAATTTAACCGTGATGAGCTCAAAGAATTGCCGTTCGATTCTCCATCCACTGTGATGAGGTAGGTTATATCAGAGATATCAAGTTCAGAATTAGCATGTATCATGAGATGTATTTAGTTGCACCAGCATCACAACTAAGAAGAGTGTTCGAGCCTTGATGACCATTAAAAAAAGAAAGAGTTGGGTCATGGCCTTGCATCAAACTATCAAACAAAATTCTTGGCAGTTTCTGTAAAAGTAAATTGCTGAACCCACCCTCCAAATTAGCCAACCACTGTCTTCTTATATGCAAATGGGCTTTTGGGAACCCGCCTAAACTCTAGAAATTTTTTTAAATACTTTTTATGTGGAAGGTGGGTACTTTTCTTCCTTGGTGTAAGATTTGAATCCTTGACTTTCTATATAGTAATAAAGTCCCCAACCACCAGACAATATCTTAAGTTATGTGGTAGGTAGTTTTTCTGACTCCTACTTGTACTTGGCACTTGCAGAGAAATAGTTCGCAGTCCTATGGTGGAAGCTCAATGCTCTGTTCAATTATACTTTCCTGTTCAGATAAAAGATGAAAATATGGTATTGTCTATCATTTCTTTGTTGCTAACAAGGATTTAGTTTAATGTATTCTGTTGTTGTTTTCATGCTTTATTTTTCAAACTCACCTGCTGTTTCGAAACATCCTAGATGGAAGACATTCACTTGGTTGGCTATTTAAGCAAACTTCTGGAGACAAAGATGATGCAGCTTCTCCGATTCAAGCATGGGCAGGTTTTACCAGAATAATTTGTCTTGTCATTTGTTAATTTTTTACCTTACATGTGATAATAATACCTTGGTCTATGTTTGTGCGCCAGATCTATTCTGCTGGTGTTTCTGTTTTTCTTGGGGGTAATAAACCTTCTAGATCTAGCACTGTCCGTTGTGATATTAGTGTAAATTTTTCCTGTGATCCAGACATCTCCAAAAGTCTGGTATGCAGCTCTCAGCTTTGTAATTCATCAAGTTCCCAGTGAGTGCATTGTAAGTATTAATTATTGAGTTTTTATTACAGGTTGACATCACTCTAAATGAAATTTTGCGCCTTCAAGAAGAAGGACCTTCAGAAGAAGATGTTTCAGCTGTGCTTGAAATTGAACAAAGGGCTCATGAGAATGGTCTACAGGCAAGCTTCTCTATTCCTTTACCTCTTCAATCAGATGATTACAAAAGCATCTGAAACAGTCAACTGATTGTTGTGATAAGCATTCTAGACTTCTACATCATAGCTTATTTGTAAAACTGGTATTTCGTTACAATTAGTGTCACAGTTACGATCCCATTGAAAAATCGTAAATTGTAATTGCTTTTCTTTTGTTTGGTAGGATTTTTTTGGATCATGATCTAATAATTGGATCATGATCCAGATTATAGTGTGATCTTTTTATTTCATTTGGTATACAAATTATTTTTTACAACATGATCCAAATTATAGTGTAACTGTTTGCTTCATTTGATATAGATTTTTTTTTCTTGTCATGATCATAAGATTATTTTTTGGATGGATAATGATGAGTATCTTTTAGATCATTGCGACTTTTCACGGTGTTATGTATATTTATTAGATCATGATCAACATGAAAAAAAGTTGATAACAAAACAGTACATGACCATATCTCAGAGTTTTCTTTCCAGTTTCCCTGTAGGCTGATTTCTGAATTATGTATTTTTCATCTAAAATAAATCCATAAGAGGCTGAAGCAAAATTTAATATTTTACCTGCCTTGTGATCTTGGGTAGTAATCCTGAGATGAAGCTTGGATAGCTTAAAGATGATAAAGAGGCTAAGATAGTTGATTTGGAAATAGAATGACAAGATAGAAGAGAGTATTTGGGTTCTGAAGTAGCTTCTTTGCTTGTCAATTCATAACATTTTATTCTCTTTTTTTACCTTGATAATTTACTTGTAATTGCATTTTCTGCATGGGCCATATTTAATGTTCTATCCTTTTGTCTTAAATGTCCATGTGGATGATTCTTTTCAGGAGAATTATTATTGGTTGGATAGGATACTCCGAAGCTACCAATCAAGGGCCTATTCTGGTGATATTGACATTTCATTTGAGGTAATTTCCAAGGCTTAATTTTCATTCAAGATTTTTTCACTTGTGAATTATGTTCATGTCAGAAAATGAGACTTCTGCATGATTTGTAATGTCTCTAATGTTATTGATTGCATGAACTTTATCTTCTTTGGCAAGAATGATCAAGTCTACACTTTAGAGAGATTAGTCCATCTTCTCCCACATTTTTTATATTTACTATTTATTATTGTTGCATTTCCCTGGCTTTCATGCATATACACAAGGGAGTAATTCTTGGACCTTATTGTTCATTTAGCTCATTTCTGAGTTATGTTAGACTATTGTGCTTTCGAGAATCTAAGTCTAGCCAAGCATTAATATGCATGAGTTGACACTAGAGATGATAGACAGAGGTATGATGAAGTCGGAACTATTAAGGCCGACTTTCCATGGCAAGGCATGTCAATTTGTTATGCTTTGGAAACGTTACGTGCATGTATCAAAATGTAGATCTGATTTTCCAAGCACATGAAATGTTATTGAATTGTTATATAAGGAAACAACAGCACTTCTTGCTTATAGATGGCATCTTGGAATATTCAATAATCTCAGAGAAGACGTCTATTTTTATCATTTGGTTCATTCTAACTAAAATGAATACATGGGTGTTAGCAAAAAGTATCCATTTTGAGATGGGCAATTAAAAAATCATGCATCTTGAGATGGGTGGGTGATCAGAGATTTTTTATGTTGCCATGCTCATCTGCTAACGATGGTATTTTCTGTTTTAAAAAGGGATCTTGATTGTGGGTTTTCCATGTCATTTTGTTGTATGGTTCCTTCTTGGGATTGTCGAAGATTTTTTTCAAATGTATTTCTTCTTCTTTTTCAAATTTTCTCATATCTCACTTTTGGAGACATAGTGTCCCCAATTGGAAACTAAACTTAGTTACATGCATATTTATTGATTATTTCGCATCTAGATACTATAATTATAAATACATAAACTATTGGTGCTTACTGTAGATTTTAATGAAATTTCTGTGATAAAAACAATTATGCAAGAAAGTGAAGAATGTCAGGAAAAAGAGAAAAATAACAAAAGCAAATATTTGTTCATTTTCTCACTTAGAAGGACAGGTTAAAAAATAACTGGAAAAGATTATTATCTTCATTTTTATGTATCTGTTGGCATCTTAGCTTTTGTATTTAGAAGCATAATAACGCAACAATAGTAATAATAATAGTGTGTTTGTCTATTATTTGTATGGTGCTGCAGTTGCAAGATAAGACCAGAACTAAAGTAAGAGCATCTCTAACACCATCAACTGCACAATCAGCCTTACAGAGGCTACTTCCCTATCCATGCAAAAAACAGCACACTGTGGTGATCCTAATGCCTCAGACATCTCCATACAAGCGGTTGAAGTCTTTTGCCTCTTCTATCTTCAAACACCACAGTACAGATGCGAAGGTAAGTAGTAGTGTGTTTACATTAGCATTATCTTTTGTCTGTTCTCAGTAAACCTCCTTTATAACCCAAATGATAGAAATCAAAGATCTTAACTTCGATTCTCACTAAAAACACTTTGAATTAAGTTGGAGGCTAGTCATGACAGTGGGGGTCATGCTAGCCTTTTACATGGAATAAATAAACCTTGGTCATGAGAAAAAATGAGATAAAAAAATAATATCTCATTTAAATATTTGAGTTGGTTTGTGCTAGGGCTGAAATTCAAACTGATCCGAAATGTTAATTGGATTAGCTATTTCGGTTTGGAATGAGTTCGAATTGCCTAAGACAATTCTCCAATTATTTTATTTTTACTAGATTGCGGACTAGATAAATTTAATTTGAACTTAATATGAGTAAAACGAATTGGTTTACCCATTTGCTCACCCCTTGTTTGTGCCCATAACAGATAATAGCGGGGTTGGCAGGCTTGGCAGTTATAGTTTTCAGTTTATGGAGACACTCGAGAAATGCTGCCAAGTCTTGAAACATTAGGTATTCTTCTGTATACTACATATAATTATCATTTTTTTATCATATAACAGATTTACCTGATCAGGACTGTATTGTGTTTTTTTCTGGACTGATTGAAGCACTATTTTCACATCTTATCAAATTTCAAGGTTGATAATTAGTACATTTAGAGGGATGAATAGTTGAATATTTGATAGTAGTAAATTGAGTCAGATTCAGTTCATATTTTATATTTTGATTGAATAAAAATCACTTAAGACCATATTTGCTTCCTTGATTCTAAAATTTGCAGATACCTTCTTGTTTAATGTCCTCCACAAATGCCAGTTCTTAAGAACTATGCCTTTTTCTAGGGAATTTTGCATGTAAGTTAGTGGTTTAGTCTCCACCACCTTTGAATGGTGAAAATTTTCCCCATCAGGTAAGGGAACTTGACTAGACTTCTATTTGATACACAAATATATGTTCTTGTTAGAATTGATTGATTCTTATTTGATACAATTCATATTTGATAGAAAAAGTTGGATCATTTTTTTATACAACTTCATTCATCTTAAAAATGTATCAAAAAATATTTTTTTTATCAACTTCTTGCCTAAAATAAGTTCATCTAATTCAATGGCATCTTTGATACTAAATTATTTTTAATTTGATATTTTTTAAAAGTATTGATAATGGTAGATCTCCGACAAAACTGAACTGTTTTTCATTTGTATATGTATTAGATTGATTTATTCTTATTAAATTATGAATGTGGGTTGTTGAGATTAATTAATTTGTGCAAAAGTAAAATGCATCAACCATGAACTCTATTACCGTTCCTGACTATTGAAAAAAATGCAACTTAAAACATTTCAACTTAAGACGTTCTAAGTGAGTCGATCTAATGATCTTTTATCTCTTAAACATCGATTCTTAATACATTACATAACTTATAAAAAAATTTAAATTTTAAAATTGACAAATTTGTACTTATTTATTTGTGAATTTACTAAACCCCAACAATACTGCTGCAGATAATATTTGGTTGATTACAATAGAAACAACACAAAGGAAAAAACTTCTTTATTACAAGAAAATTTTTACAATATAAGGGTCAAAAAAACAATTACAACCAGTTCTTCTTGCGATAACCTTTCTCATAAAAACCCCATTCCAAATTCCAACTTGAAAGAACTATTTACCTGGCTTTATAAGCATACATGTATCCTCTCAGCCTCTTTATTTCTTCAGAGGATTCTTCCAGCAAACTGTCCACATAAAGACCTATCCCGGCTCCACTACAGTTATTGGAAGATTCGTATTATTACTTGTACTTGGTTAGCTAATGTCATTTTAAACTAAGACTGAAGAAAACGCAAACCTCAAAGGCCCAAAGGGCAACCAGATGACATCCCACCTGAATCTTGGCAATCTGCAACAAGATTTGATTTGATTCTCGAGAAGAAAGATGAGAGGATATTTGAACATCATAGACTACAATATTCAATAAATAAAAAAAAGGGGGAATAAATTTTACCTTAACATGTGATATAACCAGAACACTGTTAGTAAGAAACCACCAAAGCAAGAGTATTGAAGCCATCTCCTATGACCCTTTGATTTGTCAAGCAATCCAATTATAGTTATTGATGATACCAAAACAGCTGCCCAATCTGCAATAATTACAAAACAAAACAAAACAAGTGATTTCATTTCACATACAACATGATTCTAGTATTGAAACAAACAACTGTATATAAAACCATTCAATTCAGGAGTTTGTAATGATCTGTTTTCCATATTGTATGTGTAGATTTGATGATAGAGATGATAATAGGTGATTGATTCATACAAAATCCACAACATGATAGACATTAATATGATAAGAAATCTTATTATTAGATGCATAAACATAAATGAATGTGGAAGATTCAAAACACAAATTGAATGATTTGTATAGATATGGTAAGAAGTAATAATAACCAACCTGCAGATATAACAGTCCATGATGGAACCTCTTCCATGAAGTAAGCATGATAACGCTGTTTTACAACATTAGGCAAGAAATGATCAGGTTAAAACATGTGAAATTGAAAGCTAGCTAGGGCAAAAGAATAGATATAATAAGAAGAAGAATACCAGTTCCCAAGGAGATGAAGCCTGCTGATAGATTGAATAAATGAGGAAAGCGGCAAAGCAAAAGAGTAAAACGGCGAACACTCTCTGTGAAGATGAAGAATAAAAAAGAATTGGTAAGGATATTCATCATCCAAGTATAAGAGAAACATATACGGATCTGGCGAAATATACACGCCACGATCGAGATTGTTGAGCTTGGCTCTTTTCAAATGATCGAATCAACTCTTCCTGTTCTGTGAATTGAAAATAAACAAGGATTATAAAGGACGAAGAATTGAAGAATGATAGATCGATGATAGATAGATAGAATTGAAACCTTGTGTGTCCAAGGGGCGAGAATCATCATAAGTAGGAAGTGAGAACTTATCATCTTCTTCGCCAGTTGCATCGATGCTACCAGCACCAGGTCGATTCCATTTTCTGCCCAATGTCCTCATCTCTCTCTCTTTCTTTCTTCTTCTTCAATTCCACAGATAGAAAATGAAATCTATGTCTTAATGATGAGATTCATAAATAATAATAATAATAATAATAATAAGGAAAATTTGAGGAAATAATTTCCAAATTTAATATAGACCAAATAATATTTTCAAATCTAACCTTTTGTCTATAGAAAAAGACTCTTTTACCCTCAAATTAAAAAAATTAAAAAAATTCAGTTTCTTCTCCCTCTCTTCTTTTCATATTTCTTAAACGGCCAAGCCCCACTCTTCTTCCCCCGAAACCCCACTCTTCTTCTTCTTCTCCTCTCCCCCGACGACGATCCAAGCCCCGACACTATCCGAGCTCAGCCAAAACTTCTGCTAACAGATCCACTTACAGACCCACCACCGCTTCAAACATCCTTTCTCTTACTTCACCCAGTTCTTCTTCATCTCTTACTTCCTTCAATATCTCGATTTTTGCTGCTTCAATCTTACCCAACTGGCCTGCTTCTCCGACTTAAAGTGATGACTTCGATTGAGAGTATATTGATGGAATTTAAGACGAAAGAGCACGTGGCTATTTTGATGATTCAATTCTTGCTTCTGTTCCAACAAGAGATGAAGTTCAACTTGCAGTATCTTCACTTCACCAGTAAATTTCTTATTTTTATCTTCAATTGATTCTATATTAGTCTCAGATAAAAGATATAGACTTGTTCTAGGTTTAGTGATTGAGTTATGACTTTGACTAAATCGTTTTGGGTTTAAAATGCATCTGTCGAAGGCATTGCATGCGACGATGCATCTGTCGAAGGCATTGCATGCGACGATGTATCTGTCGCAGACGAATGTGCATCTGTCGCAGTCGAATGCGCATCTGTCGCAGGCGAATGCGCATCTGTCGCAGGCGAATGCGCATCGTCGCCTGCAACGCCTTCGACAGATTCATTTTAAACCCAAAACGATTCAG
Source organism: Impatiens glandulifera (assembly GCF_907164915.1). Lineage (NCBI taxonomy): Eukaryota > Viridiplantae > Streptophyta > Magnoliopsida > Ericales > Balsaminaceae > Impatiens > Impatiens glandulifera. The sequence goes on from NC_061870.1 coordinate 22,412,647, forward strand.
TCAGCCCATAAACCTAAACATAAACATAAACTCTAAACACTAAAACCCTAATTCATTTTCCTAAACCTAAACGATTCAGCATGCATAGAAGGTAAACGACAGAAAACGGGAAAAACTCACATATTTGCCTGTTTTTTTCCGTCGTCGGGGGCCGGATAGTCGTCGGGGCTTGGATCGGGGGCTTGGATCGTCGTCGGGGGAGAGGGGTTTCGGGGGAAGATGAAGAGGCAAGTTTGGAAAGGGAGCGTTTGGAAATATGAAAAGAGGAGAGAGAGGGAAGAAACTGAAATTTTTTTATTTTTTAATTTGAGGGCAAAATTGTATTTTTCCATAGGCAAAAGATTAAATTTAAAAAAATTATTTATCCTATGCTAAGTTTAAAAATAAACCTCTTCGTCAAATTTCCCAATAATAATGAGGCTAAAATATATATATATATATATATATATATATATATATATATAAGAGTTTTCAAATCAAACACTATACTATGATATTTTTATTCTTTAAATTAAAAATATATAAAATCTTGCAATTTTGAGTTACTTATGGTTATTTAAATTAAAAAAAAACTAAATTTTATCTTTAACCGTTTTAAATCCATTTTCTCTGGAAAAAAACCTTGCACATCATTTTATACTATTTTCATGATTTTATAGCATTTGAGTGTGATTTGTTTTTCTTTTCATCAATCATATATTTGAGTTAATGAGTTAATGTTGTATTTTGTTCGAGACAATATCTTAGTTTGAATCGAATTTTTGTAATCCAAATAATACTTTTAACTTTCGATAGGTCGGTCATTGCTCATACTTTCAGATTATGTTGATAATGTTTTTTCGAATTTGTCCCGTTTTTAGGACCAAATGAGACGAAATTATCGAATTTTGAGTATTTTTTCATATTTTCGATAATGAGTTATTGATTTGGTCTTTCAAGTGAAGACCTTCTTACATCTATCATCTTATTATTTGTCCATATTTTTTACTATTTTGGTCCTAGATAATCAATCATTTTACAAAAACATTTTCTAGTGTTCTTACCCACATTTGAGTAACATTGTTTAAATGATTTGTTTGGTTTATTTTATTTCAACACTCATCATTTAAAAACTAAATGAATTTGTTTTTGGAGTGATCATCAAACAATTACATTATTGTTGAATATTTTTTATTGAGAATTTTAATTTTGTAAATTATTTATATAATTTAATATATATATCATCAATTGTTTGTATACATTTATATGTTTTTTTTTAATGTATTATTTATAATTAATTTTTTATATGTAACTTCCAATTGATTAAATGATAACTAATTCATTATTAAAAAAAATAAAAACTTTTTTTAAAATTAAGCTTATTACATTATTCTTTTTTATCTCTAGAAAAAAAAAACTCTAAATAAGTTCAAAAGACTTTTTTTTTTCATCTAATGATTTTTTTAATATCAAAGAGTGTATCATTTCTCTTTCACCAACCATATTTGAATTGGTACTGTGTTTTGTTCGGTGCAATATCTTATTTAGTCAGATCGAATTTTTCATCTCGGTCTTTTATGATCCGAATAATACTCTCAATCGTTGGTAAATTGTTTGTTACATATACTTTATGATTGTGTTAGTGGTGTTTTCTTGAGTTAATGTCTGTCCCATTTTTATCAATAAATGATACAAAATGATCCGATTTTGAGTTATTTTTCATATTTTCAATTATGAGTTATTTGAATTGATATAAATTTATATGAGGATTTTTTTTATCGGTTCGTTTTGGCTGGCTCTATTTTAACTCTTACCGTTTAGGAACTCCGATAAATTCGTCATTATTATAGTAAGACTCAACCAATCAAGGGCGAAGCCATATGTAGCTTTATGGGCGGTAGCCGGGATGACCCTTATAATTTGTATTATATAATATAAAAACAAATCTAATGATACTGAGAAATTTGTGTATGTACAATAATACAATAATGTAGCATCATAATTATTTTTTTAAATTATATAATTATTCTATAATAATAAAATAATTTATTACTAAAATATAAATTATTATATAATAATAAAATATTAAATTTGGCTCTCATATATAATTTATGAGAAAATTTAAAAGAAAAATTAGAAAAAATAAAAAATAAAATGGTGCGGCAATCTAATTAATTGAAAAATAATTTTTTTTTTCTTTCCCTCCCACATTTTCATTTTCTCAACTAATGAGTTGATGCACATCATTTTTTTCTCATTTTTTTTCTCAAATTCTCTCTCCTATCACTCTTCTTAATTTATTTATAATTAAAAAATATTCAATCTCTAACTCTAACACTAATACTTGGCCTTAATTTGAAAAATTAAAATTCTCTTACAAATTTTTATAATTTATAGGGCTAAAATAGAAGGTACATTGTATTCCAGCGTCTTCAAATTAAAATTTATTCTTTTATCAGGTTTGTATAATTTTAGGGCGGTTTTTTATCCATCGTTTTATTGATATTCGTAGTATTATAGTAATTTGTATCAATGTAAATTATTTTTATACTTTTCATGTTCTGATTATAATCTATATATATATATAATGATGCTTAATTTTTAAAGGGTTCGAATTGTCGGGTCGAGAGTTGTGGTTAATTTGAATATATATGTGAGAGTAAATGAATACTTGGATCGGATTGTGGGTTGATCCGCTCATAAACTTAAAACAGTTAAAAATAAAATTAAAAATTTTATATGTATGTGCGGAACATTTTAATAATATAAGCTCAATTTTTTAACTAACTAATCTATATATATATAATGATACTTAATTTTTAAAGTGTCCAGATTGTCGGTCAAGAGATGTGGTTAATTTGAATATATATGTGAGAGTAAATGGATACTTGAGTCAGATTGTGGGTTGACCCGCTCATAAACTCAAAACGGTTAAAAATAAAATTAAAAATGTTATAAGTATGTTTCGAACTTGCAACCTAACAAAACAAGTACAACCCTTTAACCAATTAAGCTAATAACACTTTATATTTTAAATTTAACACCAAATTTGATAAACGCGAGACATTTTAACAATATAAGTACAATTTTTTAACTAACTAATCTGTATATATATAATGATGCTTAATTTTTAAAGTATTTGGATTGTCAGGTCGAGAGTTGTGGTTAATTTGAATATATATGTGAGAATAAATGGATACTTGGGTCGGATTGTGGTTTGACCCGCCCATAAACTTGAAACGGTTAAACAAAATTAAAAATGTTATATGTATGTTTCGAACTTGCAAACTAACAAAAATAAGTACAACATTTAAACCAACTAAGCTAATAACACTTTATATTGTAAATTAACATCAAATTTGATGAAAACAAATTTGATGAAAAGAGGCATTTTAACAATATAAGTTCAACTTTTTAACTAACTAATATATATATATATATATATATATATATATATATATAATGATGCTTAACTTTGTCTATTAGTGATATGGGATGTCTATTATGTAAGTTTTGATGAGAAATTAGAATCTCCTTTTAAATCTCAACCAAGTTCAGTTTGATAAACTACCTTGAACGAGATCCTAGATTGTATATTTCTATATGACATATTTCATGATATATACATTGGTATATATTTTTCTTCAAGGATAGACTTAGATTCAATTATTGATGAATAATATATTTTCAAAAACCGTAGATCCCAAGTTTAATAATAAAAGTAGGCATACTTAGCTTTTATTATTGTGTTATATTGATTTTGGGGAAAAGTTTAGTCCAGGTAAAATTTAATTTATGGTTCCGCACTTGAATAATTACACACCACCAATGTAGTTTAATGGTAAAAGTCGGTTTAAATGATTAAAATGTCACGAATTTGCTTTGAGTTTTAAGTGGGGACTATGATTGAGGGAGATAATACTAGTTTTCCTTTAATTCCAAAAAATACTCAACAAATTGTATGAATATTATTTTTTTTATTATTGATAAATTGTTTATATAATTTAATATCAAGATCATTAATTAATTTTTTTTATAGATTTTATTTGTATTATTTATTAATTATGCTATTCTCAATTGAATTAAGTAAAAAATAATTTTTATATGTAATTATATATACAAATAATAATAATATATAACTAATGTTATTTAAAATTTTAACAATTTTAAATTAACTATCAATTTTATAAATTTACAATTAATAATAATTTTTACAATGATAAAATAAATATAAAGTAAAGACTAAAGAGAACTTACAGTGTCCAGCCCATGACGTTATAATATTAGGCCCAAAGTGGGGAAATATTGGGCCCTCAAAATATCACATCTATATAAACACCGTTTTCTCTCTTTCACAATTCTAAACCCTAGAATTCCTTTGCTTCCTGAGATCTCTCGCAGTTTTGCACTTGCCGGCCGGAGTAGCTGAAACAAGGAGGATTCCATCATGGGTAACTTCGAAAACCCTAATCTTTCATCTCTGTTTACCTCTAAATCTGATTCCATTCTAGATGATTCATACGTTTTCACTATTTCTTCGTGATTGTTTCAAACCCTGATTTACGTTTCGTTGTTTCTTTCAGGAAAGGTTCACGGATCTCTTGCTCGTGCCGGAAAAGTTAGGGGACAGACCCCTAAGGTTGCTAAACAGGACAAGAAGAAGCAGCCCAGAGGTCGCGCCCACAAGCGCATTCAGTACAACCGCCGTTTCGTCACCGCCGGTTAGTTTATATTCCTCTATTCTAGCCCTCTTTCTTTATATATCAATCAATGAATTGTATTTGTCCATGTTTATCTGTAGTTCTAAGAATATGTATTTGTATATTTGCTTGAAATCATGTCGATTTGAATGTAACTATTTGAATCAAGTAGTTTAAGAATTGTCAATTGATTAAATTAGAAATTGACTAGCCTTTTCATGTGCAAGAGATTGTTTTTCTTGTAAATTAACTTTGAATTTGTATGAGAATGGTTATAATAAACTTCTGTTTGTTTTTCCCTATCATAAGCTGTAATTTGGTCACAATCATCACTGCCCCATTGGAAAACCACCATTGTTAAAACTGAAAGTGATTTCCATTCTCATTGTATGAGATTGTCTTTTTGATCATGGTCCTAAGTATATTGTAATTTTGTTTGTTTGGGGTAATAAAATTGATTTTTCATTCAATTGGGTACAAAGATTATTTTCTAAATCAATGCAACTTTTGAAAAACTTAACAAATGTAGATTTTGATTATATTGTTGTGAGGTTTTTTGTTTCAATATGGAATTGTCTTACACTCTTATGTATTGGTTTTGTTTGTTTGTTCATGATCACTTACTTATGGTTGATTACTTCTTATCTTGTAGTTGTTGGATTCGGAAAGAAGAGGGGACCCAACTCTTCAGAGAAGTAAGCTTGAGATGTGAGTAGTGACATGAGAAAAGTTATTTGGTGATTTTTTTGTGGAACTGTTAATGCCACCATGTCATAGTGCTTTTAGTTTCTAAGATTTACTGTATTTTTCATTTGGATTTATGGTTGAATTTTTATTTTATTGAAGATATTAACTTTTATTATAACACAGTTTTGGTTTCTTGTTTGATCAAATCATATTTGCTTTGATTTTCATTCATGGTTTTATAATCCCTCAGTAGATTATGAAATGTGAATTGAATTAGGATCACATCAACTTTTGTTTTTATCATATTTTACTGTTGTTTGTTTAAACAGTCTTCTTTTTTGTCATATTCTTTTGTAAATATTAATTAACTTCTTGAAAGATTTTAGTTTAAGATTAGGGCTGCAAATTAGTCTAGTTTAAGCCAGCTAACTTGAATATCTATTTTTTTTCCAAATATGATAATCACCACTGATAATTAAAAAATGAATTATATAAATTGTTACATTCAATATGTTTGTTTTTCTTAACTAATGTTCTTCAATCTTTTTAATATGTATTTAATTATAATATTTTGAACACAGTTTCTCCATAAAACTGAAAATATATTTTAGGTTTAGAAGAACAGTAATAAATTGAATATACTATGTTTAAACATAATAAAAAAAAATATTTCAAATGAGTCTTAAGAGATCATAATCAAGTAATGATCATGGACTGCTTCTCTATTTATATAGGCTACCAATCTACAAATATAAATATTTATTGAGGGTCAATTTAAGTTTAATCTACCAATATAAATATTTAATTATTTATTGAGGGTTAGACTTGAGAATATATATTTTTTTTTAAACTTTTCCTATTAGACTTAACCAAAAAAAAAAAAAGTTCATTTCTTCTTTCGTCGCAACATTTATCAAAGAGTAAACGCAGTAAAATAGATTATGAGCCGTAATGTTGAGACATTTAACCTAAATATCGATCATCCTGTGATGGAACGACAACCACAACTTATAAATATTTGTGAGATCATTAGAGTTATTTAAAAACAAAGCCAATAGTGATAGAAGAAGTGAAAATGCATTTTAATTTACCTGTTAGGCTGTATGAAATCATTCCAAGAAAATACTTCACTTTTGATAAAAAAAAGAGATAGTTAAGTAACTTGAGTTTAATAATTTTTGAAAGAAATAATATGAAAAAAAATGAAACAACCGTTTATGAATAAGTGAGAGAAATGGTGAAGAGTAAGAAATAAAGTGACCACATGTTAAATAAGTTGCATGACTCATTTACAATTCTAGTTTAGATGTAATTGCATAAGGAGAATTACCATCTCGATCTGTTTTACTTCGGAACTTTGATTTCTATTCGGCTTTTGGAGAATTCCTTTAGGATACCGTTTATACCATATGTTTTTAAAGATAAACAGAGATTTTAATATAATATATTGTAGTATATTCAAACTTTATATAATAATAAATTTATATTTTTTATAAAATATAAAAAATATATTATTAATTTTATATATTTAATTGTGTTTATAATATTCTGAGTGAAATAAACTAGTTGTTCCAAGACATACAACATACAAATGAAGAAATAAGAAATTGAAATTATTTATGAGAGGTAAATGAGCTATAAATAAGTTATGTAACCAATATTAGTTTGTTAATTTGTTTTCAGCGACTTATTATTTGTTACAAGCAGTTATTTTGTTATTAAGAAAGTTAAACACTATATAAGATTAATGAAATAACCCAATAGTCTTTATCGGGTTCATTCATCTCAAAGTTTCATTTGCTCTCTCTCAATTCATATTGATTCTTCTTTCAATTGTTCACAAACTTTTATCGTTTGATTTGAACATGGTATTAGAGACATAGTTGAAAGAAGGAGATTAATTTGATCATCATGATTCAAGGAGGACGGTCAGGTTTGTTTGACCTTATGATACTATCTAGTATTAACCCTAGCCCTAATCAAACTCCAGTGCGAATCTCGGTTCTGATCGCTCAACCGATAACGATCGAGAGTCAAATACCAATAACTTGTATTGTTCCAGTAAAGAGCAGCGAGTCATCCAAGCTGAATATCACTTATGCAGTTTTTACTGGAAGGGACAATACTTTGGCTGGAGTTTGAGCGTTCTCCTAGCACTTCAGGCGAAGATTAAAAGTGGTTTTATCGATGGATCATATTCTCATCCGAAAGAATGCGATGAACATGACCAATGGAGTATTGTGGATGCTCTAGTTAGAGCTTGGATAATGAGCATTATCGAGTCAAAGATTGGGAGAGGTTTCAGTCAAAGAAAACTAGTCGCGATTTGTGGTTAGAGGTTCAATCTCGATATAAAGGTTATAACAGACAAAGAGATATCAGTTTTGTTCAGCAAGGCAATTTAGACCTGGAGAAATATTATTCAAATGTCAGGTTGCTTTGGGACGAAATGTTAAGACTGAAACCACTTCGAAGATGCAGGTGTAAGGGAGTTTGAATTGACTGTGATTGATGTTTTCTTGAGGCTGAGATGTTTTAAGACGATGAAGAATTAAAATTGTTACAATTCTTGATTGCCTCAATGAATGGTATGAAAGGTATGAGTATGTAAAGGATCAAATCCTCATGCATGATCCATGACTAGATGTGTACAAATCATTCACTATGTTATAAAATGTTGGAAAAAAAATCTAAACAGAAAAAACCATATCAATAAGCAGCAATGGTTATCAAAGAAGATTTTACAAAGAAGGAAAGTCAAAATGTTAACAAGAATAAATCTCTTTATTGTTCACATTGTGGAGGATATGGACATATTAAGGAAGGATGTTTTAAGTTGATAGGATATCCGGATGGGTGGAAACAACCAAGGGATAATCATGGAAAAAAGAAAAATGTATATCCAAACGGGAATGCACATGTTGTAGCTGATCTTGAAGATGTTCCTGCTATGATAATGGAAGAGTTCAAGATGTATAAGTAGTTTCTGAAGAATATGAGTGACATTAAGACTAAATGAGGTGACTCTACTTCCTCTGCAGGTAAGTATTCTTTATCAAATATATTTTCATTTAATCTGTTCGATTATAATTTTAGCATTAATGAAAAAATCAATAGGACAGATGTATGACTTATTGATTAGGAGCCTCATGTGATATTTGCAATAATAAAAATATTTTTATTAATTTGAAGAAGTTAAAAACACCTAATTATGTACTTAGCTTGTAAAAATATAACTGATATAAGAAAGGATGAAGTATTATATGCATCTTGTTTTAAAATATTCTTTAATTACAATTTCTAAATTAGCCAAAGAAAACAAAATGGAATGTGTTTTCTTAAAATTTGTGTGTTATTTGCATGACTTTAAGAAAAGGTTCAAAGTGATTCTGGATAAAATATTGGAAAAAGATTTTTATGTTACACGTGTTCGCCTCAATTCGAAAAAGAGAAGCTTGTACGGGATGAATTTTTTTTGATTTTATTGGCATTTAAAATTCTTATGTTATTTTCTTATTTATTGTTTTTTTACTTCCCTTTTGTAACGTTTAAACGCATCTTGCGTTCTTTTTAATAAAAGTTGAAATTTTTTTTTTATAAAAAAAATATGGCATTTACATCAAATTGATGTAAATAATATTTTTTAACATGACAATCTTGATGAAGATTTATATATGAAGATATTAGAAGGTTTTAAATCTTGTTTGCCAAAATAGGTATGAAAACTTAACAAGAGTTTGTACAGTTTAAAACCTTCATCAAGGCAATGACATTTACAGATTTCAACTATTCTCAATGACAATAATTTTGTAAAATCAGAAAATGATCATTGCCTTTTTATTAAAACAGATGGAAATGATATTGTCTGTTTATTAATATATGTTGTGATATTCTTTTAGTAGGAAATTCATTGCAACAAATTGAGGATATAAAAAGGATCATACATGATAAATTTCAAATCAAAGATTTGGGAAAGGCTAATTTTTTCTTAGGTCTTGAAATTATACATAATGATAATTGTATTTATTTAAACCAAAGAAAATATATCTTGGATTTAGTTTCTGATCTTGGTTTGATTGGAGCTAAACTAGCTTTTACATCCATAAATAAATGTGTAAAACTTTTAAATGATCCTAAGGGTGATGTTTTTGTTAATTCTGAAAAATATAGACGATTGATAGACAAATTGTTGTATTTGAATTTCACAATACCTATATTGCTTATTCTGTTCAGCAACTCAGTCAATATATTAATAAACCTTATTAGTCTTATTTTGATGATGCAATTCAAGTTGTTAAATAAAAAAAAAAAACACTATTATTAGGAATATTTTATTAATATAATAATGATCTTATAGTTAGAGTATTTTCAGATAGTGATTGGGCATCATATTATATTATATTATGATACTCGAAAATCACTTAAAAGGTTACATTTATATTGTAAATTCATTAGTTGCTTGGAAAACAAAAAAGCAACAAACTAGATCTTCAGCCGAAGCTGAATAGAAGCTGAATATATAAGTTAGAAGCTGAATATATAAGTATGACAATGATTGTATGTGAATTACAATTGATTCATTATTTTCTTAATGATTTTCAAATTCAGGTTTCATTACTCATTGTCCTTCGTTGTGATAACAAAGTCGCAATGCATATTTTTTAAAATTCAGTGTTTCATGAACGCACGAAACACATTAATATCTATTGTCATGTGGTAAGAAACAAATATAAAGAAGAATTTATTTCATTTAACATATATTTCTTCTGTTTTATAGAATGCAGATATATTTATTAAGTCATTTGATGTGAAACAATTTTAAAATTTGAGGAGAGTGAAGAAATAAAAAATTGAAATTATTTATAATGTATAAATAAGTTATATAACTATATTAGTTTGTTAATTTATTTTTAACAATTTTATTATTGGTTAAGAACAATTATTTTATTATTAAGAAAGTTAAACATTATATAAGATTAATGAAATCGTCCAAAAGTCTTTATCAGATTTATTCATCTCAAAGTTTCATATTGATTCTTCTTTCAATTGTTCACAAACTTTTATCCGCTTGATTTGCACAACAAATATATCACGAACAACTGTTAACAGGGAAATTCAAAATTGTGGGGATTATAATTGTGATTCATAGGGAGTGCCGACAAGAAATTAGAATTTGAAAGGTTGCTTAATTTGTATTGCTATTCAAATGGTTTGAAAGTTTAATAATTGAAGCAAAATATCAAAGGGAACACATAGAATTACACATTGTTTAATAACTTATATTAAAAATTATCCAAAAACATTTATTCAATAATCACTCTAAATAATACAAAATAATAGTATTTTATTATCAATTCACTAAATTATTATTCCTAATTTTTTCATGTTAAAATAATATTATTTTTTCAAGAAAAAGAGAGAATTTAAAGACCATTTATTAACAAAATTGTTGATTTGGTATGCAGCCTGAAATCAGTTTAAAATTCACATAGTCCAACTTAATATTTAACTGTAGTTTTCTTTTATTTTTATTAAATATCTAAATTAACTACATTTTTTTTTTATCAAAACACAATTTTTTTTTATGATTTATGATAAGATACATTTTTTCTTGAACTAAGATAAACAAATATCATTTTTTACCTCAAATGAAACCATGTAATAATAGAAAGGGATTTACAAAAAAAAAGTTGAATGAATAACAACGACCTTAAATAAATAGAAAGATTCAAGTGTATGAATGTAGTAACTGCACAAATGGTTGGCTAACCTCTTTTCAGGCGCAATAAACTAGTCGAAAAAACGGTACAAATGATTGAATATTGCACTCTACAAATCGAAAACAAATCCCAACCAACACAAATACAGTTTCTTATCTATAGCACAATGAAGAATTGGCTACTTATGCCCTCAAACTAGACACCAATATGAGAGAATGGGATTTAAACCATATTATTATTACCTTAAGTTACTCAGATTGCACCATTTTCTTTCTTTTCCGATATCTCATCAGACGAATTCTCTTCCTGTTTGTTGTTATCAACAATCAGTTTTGAGTTCATAAAGCTTGGTTGATTCGTTGAAGACAACAACCGAGCCCACATCCTATCGGTTATCACCACCTTGTTTTGACTCTCAGTAATTCGCTGCCAATCATACATACAAATTTAATATTTTTGCATCCATAACATTAAAACTCCCAAAAATATGTTTCAAGACTTACATAGAATGGTATATATGTTTGTCTTCCATTAACAAGCCCTGCAGTGAAGCCCGTATAGCCAGCCATTGCTCCATGAACAGCGCTTTGAGCCAGTAGGGTGCAATACACATTGTCAGAAGCAATACTTGGAATTGCTCGAATCATATAAGTCGGATCTGATCATCAAAACAACTTATAGCTTAATTATCTAATGTAATAACAAGATTCATTTTCCCAAAAAAAAAAAATAACAAGATTCATTAATCAAAAATATGAGTTTTACCAACCTATATATTTCAGATTAATGATCATCTTGTTTTTGAAGTGATCCTGCATTTTACATACATAAATTTATCTCTATTATTATACTGACATCGTTGTTATAACTCCTGTAATGGAAAACCAGAAATATGAGATTTATTGGAAAAATTCAGACCTTGATCATCTGAGATATCCAAAGGCCAACATCTTTGAGAACTTTGTTTCCTGAAGGATCAACCTGGTTACTACTTTCAGAAAGAAGCTCCTGCGCTGCACCTTCAGCTATCACAATAACCATGTGGCCATTTTCTTTAAGTCGTTTCTCTATATATTGGAAAAGACCACCAGGTCCTTCTAGATAAAATGGTGATTCAGGAATCAAGCAACAGTCTACATCTCGGCTTGCAAGTGTGGCATACATTGCAATGAATCCTGCAACATTGTATCCAAAGTTCATTTATAGTGTAAAATAATAAAAAAAATAAGGGAGTTTCTAGGGAAAAAAATTCACTGATAATTTTGATGATCTCAGCAGTTCATTTGTCTCAAAAGCAAACCGATTCTTCTAATGGAGTCTTTCAATTATTTCAGACAATCAAAGAGAATCAATTCCATCTGTAGCTAAATTTAGGCCTTGTTTGATGTGGGTTATTTGAGATTAATTCAAAATAACTTACTTACAATTATCAATTTACTCATCAGTCACATCATTAAAATCAACCAAAATACCCTTTTTGGAAACACTTGGAGCTAGAGCTGAGTTTAGATGAGAAAACGTCAACAAATTTATATAAATATGTATAATTAAGTTATGTTCCATAATTAAGTTATGTTTCATAACATTATCTCAACTAAATAAACATCTAGATGAGATCCTTGCCAAAAAAAGTATTTCAAAAGAAATTTATCGATGTTTTTTCATATCAAAACCGTGCTTCCATAACAGAGAGCTTTAAGTAGTTGCAGGTCATTCACCTGCAAACTAAAGCCTTATAATGGTTATTTGAATAACCAAGTGGTTATTTTCAAATAACCTTGTTTGATGTAGGTTATTGAAAATTAGATTATTTGGGGCTATTTAGATAAGACAGACAAAAGGGGTACAAATTGATAATGATTTTTTTTTATTTATTTAAAACAGGGTTTAAAGCAATTGGGAAGAAAATTCAAGTCAACAAGAAGTTTACCGCTGTCGCGCCCCATTAGCTTCACTAGACCAATACCATTCTCAGCACTCTCAGACTCAACATGTGCTGCATTTATTGCACGTTGGGCCTCCTCAACCGCAGTGTCAAAGCCAAATGACTTATCGATAACCTGCAAAAAGCAAACCGGAACTTCAGTTCTTTTTACTCATTAACTACTTGTAAAGGATTTAAGGTAAAAAATGCTTATGGGGTTGACATAAAGAATACCGGAATGTCATTGTCTATGGTTTTAGGGATTCCAACAACTGCAACCTTGAGACCACGTTTTCTAACTTCCTGCACAAGGAGATTCATAAAAGATTGCAAAAACAAACCCTTACTTGATTATTATAGTAGTAGTTTACTTCTAAAAGTTATGGACAACATTTTGCAGCAAAAAGGAAACCTGATGAAGAATTTGAACTAGTTCTTGGTCATAAGGATGGAGCAAGATGTTGGAGAATTTTGGGATCAACTGGATTGGTTTGGCGAAAACAACCAAACTTAAAAAGGATTGGAGGATGATTCCGATTGTTTTTGGTGGACAATATGGGGCAAATGAAATAGGAGAACATTTGAAGGAAAGAGTGTCAATCATGATAGAAATAAAGGATTATTTTTCACTTCTTTCTCATGGTGGAAATGTTTCTACTTGGGAGGTCTTTAACATCGTCAATGAAATGATCAAAATTTAATTTTTATGTAAGTTTCAACTTATTTATTCTGTTTTGTGTTTTGTTTCATGATGATTTTTGTTTTATTATTTTTCACATACACATCTTCATGTTTTTTAAAGTTTTTCTTTGCACAGGAGAGCAACATACCTTTTGCTCTTCTTCTTCTGATGTATGAGCGATGAGAGTAGCTACTTTGTGCTCTCAATATTTTTTTACGTAAAATAATACAGTTACCTTTTTCAAAGAGTGGTCATTCAATTTCAATTGGATTTTAACTAAGCAAATAAGTAATAAGTATAGGCACGTTTCCCTAGAATGTGCTCTCCTAGATCATAGTTAAATTATGTTCCATGAGTATAATCAACAAACAAATCTCTTTTACCTCAAATATAACTGATGCTCCTTTCTGAGTTCCATCACCTCCAATAATATATACCTGATAATACATAAGAAAAAGAATTAGTTCAATGAAATTAAAGGTACTCTAGTTTTAAAAAATAGTAGCCGAGGAACTCACTGAAGATCAATGAAATCGATGCAAACAAGAAATTGATTGGTGGTTTTTGTTCATGTACCTGATTGATACCCCTGTCCTGGATGCTGTCAACTATCTTTTTAGTATCATGGCCACCACGAGATGTTCCTAATATGGTTCCTCCACGCTTGTGGATATCATTCACAACTTTTGGTGTCAAAGTAATTGTGTTGCGGGAATAGAAGCCTTTATATCCACCCTGAATATCATCAATGAAACCAACAGTATCAGTTGGCCACATAAAGTAACCCCCATGATATTTTATGACAAGTAAACAATTATTGATGCTATTATAAAAGTACTGTGAGCTAAAATATATATATAATTTTTTGAGACCTAGGTTTTTTTCTTGGAAGAAGCTAGCACAACATTACACTGCCATGACCCCCACTTCAAACAAAGTGTTCTTAATGAGACTCGAACATGATATCTCAACTAACTCTTGTCACTTGAGCTACCCTGGCTGGGTATTTGAGCTAAAGAACATAACACAAGCACAACCAGATTCATGGATATCTTAGAATTTCATTCAGATATTCACAAACTGAGAGAAACCATCCTCCTACAGGACTATGCCAAAGCTTGTGAGTGCTTCAACGTAGTGGACCAAGATGATTTTTAACCTGGATAACATACACTAGCATGATTTGGACAGACAGAAAAAGATAGGTAATCAGAAAGAGAACAATCTTAGAAGGTTTCCCAATGGTAGGTCGTGACTCTCACAGAATATAAGACCGTCTGCAATGATAGTTGCTAAAAGTGGCGAGAATTGAAAAATAATATATATATATATATAATCATATGAGACTATAAAAGAAGCACATGTAAGGTGGAAATGAGACAAAACTTACTTCTATTCCTAGAACCTGCTTCACACCATACATGTAATCAAGCCCACATACTATTTCCCTAATAACTGTGTTGAGTCCAGGACATAAGCCCCCACATGTCACAATGCAAGCTTTGACATCATCTGCTTTAAAGTACACCTGCAATGAAGGAAATCATGTAACAAGATGATTGAAGTGTCTCCATTTCAAAAGTTTTTCAGAATCTCTTATTTAAGTCATATAAAATTCCGACCTTCTGCCTTGCTCCAGCACGTCGAAAATGTATCCCCCGTGGGCCATCCTTATGAACAATCACCTACAAAGGAAAAAGTGAAGAGAATTAAGATCATATTTGTATTTCATATTCTCCCTAACTTCTAGTCCATTCTAAATGATGAGAAGTAGTCAATCAATATGGAAACCATTTCTAAGCTTGAAAAAATGCAGGAAACCCTCTCTACCTAGAGTAAATATTAAACACTGAAACTAATATGCCTTTGCCACCATCCTCATTAATTTCCTAGGGATAGATGCAAGACCAAGCAATTACTCTTATGGTAAGAAAGAGAATCTAAAACACACTTATTATCATATAAAATACACTTTCTAGTATATATATATGTGTGTAATAATAATGTGAGTCTCATAGATCTTACCTTCTGTGGAACAGTATCATCAACATGAACAAAATATTGCCTGAAGAAGAACAGAGATTTCATGTCAGATACACATGCTTACAAGTCCTGTGGAACATTGTATCGAAAAACTTACTTGACCACTGAATATGCAGGGTTGTCTTGCAATGCATTGGCGTAAAACTGTAAAAGAAAAAAAAAGGATAATTAAGAATTTGGACACTAATCAATCATAGGCCTCAAATTAGCTAAAGATTATTTCTAGATGATGTATGACTGTGGCAATTAATATATTAACATATTGGGCTGTTTTTGTTAGCCGAAATATATATCCATCCAACAAATAATTTCATCAATTCAATTGTCAAATAGACTGTAATTTCAATACATATTCACTAAAACATTGTTACCCCAGCTGCAAAGATTTTAGATTGTTTCGAAAATGATCTAAATCTTTTGCAACTCAATCTGAATGAGAATATTGTCCATCTCGTTTCATAAGATTCAGTACCCAAGCATTGATCTTTTCCCTAACCCATACAATAAATCCGCATTGTTTACAAATACATCATATATAAAAGTCAATAATATGAAAAAAACGCTACACTAGATGTACAAGGATCCGCGAATGAATGTAGAAAAAGACAGAAAAGAAGCATACATACAGGTAGATTGAAGATGTAATCAGACAAATGAGGAACGTCTTCGAGAATGTAACCGCCGTCACCCTCGATGACTTTCCTCTCAGGATGACCTGAAGTCGCCATCTCAGCTTAAAATTGGAGAAATGAGAAGACTAATCGTAGAAAGAGAATCCGCGGGAATTGAATGGAAGTATGGATCACATTAGAAGAAGATATATGATGAGTTAGGATTGATGCAGTCTCTTAATTAAGAAGCTCTCTCTTTGCCTCCTTTGCTGCTGGCTGGTCTGAAAAACAGGTGGCTGGTTTTTCCTCTGGTTTTCTCTTTGTTGAAGAAACCACTTGACTGTTTATAGAGACGAAAGATATATATATGAGACTTATTCTTATGGTCATTTTTGCCCTTTCGATCGGCTCAAATCTCAAAGTTGACATATCTAATTCTTTTACTTCATTTTCTTTTTTTAATTCAATAAATAATAAGTTGATTTATATATATAATGATGCTTAATTTTTAAAGTGTCCGAATTGGGTCGAGAGCTGTGGTTAATTTGGATATATGTGAGAGTAAATGGATACTTGGGTCGGATTGTGGGTTGACCCGCCTATAAACTTAAAACGGTTTAAAATAAAATAAAAAATGTGCTATAGGTATGGTTCAAACTTGCAACCTAACAAAAACAAGTACAACCTTTTAACCAACTAGGCGAATAACACTTTATATTTTAAATTCAACCCAAAATTTGATAAACGCGTGACATTTTAACAATATAAGTTCAAATTTTTAACTAACTAATATATATATATATATATATAATGATGCTTAATTTTAAAGTGTCCGGATTGTCGGGTCGAGAGCTGTGGTTAATTTGGATATATGTGAAAGTAAATGGATACTTAGGTCGGATTGTGGGTTGACCCGCCCATAAAAATTTTACGGTAATATTTTTTTCACGGTTTTTTATATTATTAATCGTGCAAATGCACGGGATAATGCTAGTAATAATAATATAGTGTATCGATTATATTAATCTCACATATTTTTTCAACAAGCCAATTAAACAAAGTTAATAAAAATATACTTTGAGACTTATGTTCTTCTACTAATTAAAAAATGAAATCGAAATTTTTTTCTCTTTTAAATTATGGCAATCTATTTCCAACAAACAAACAAAGAGTAAATCGAAAACTATGTTTATAGGTTTTCATAGACTAATAGAGAAGAGGTCTATTTCATGTTACCGCGACTGAAATTTGTCATCATGTGAAAGTTTCGACTAGTGAAACAAATTTCCCAATTTATTCTCCACCTACCGATCAGTTTTAAAAATCAGCACCCAAATGCATAACACAATTTCTTTATCTTATTAATCTAAGTTAAATTTCAACCAAACTTGTAGTTTTACAATTTCTCATGTATCCTACTTTAATAAAGCCAACTAATAAATTAATTAATTTGGTTGTGCTTTAAATTATTTATATATGAAAATATTGAACTCATTTTTATTTGAGGGTAAATATTGAGTTTAATGAAACTGATACAATAAAATATTTTAGTAAGAAGTAATTTAATATTTTATTTAATAAATTGATTGATTTGATAAAAATTAAATTTTTGAATAATTCCGCAAATAAACCATTTGAGATGAGCCCCAAAGCTCTATGATCTTGAGGTTTTAATTTTTTTTAGAAAAAAAACTTATAATATTATTGTCATTTTAATTATCAGTTTATTAATTAAAATATTTTAAATTTATTTTTATTATTTTAAATTTTAAATACAAAATAATATTTAATAATTAAATAATTAATAAATTAATAAATTTTAAATAACCTAGTTTTTTATAAAAGGCTTGCATGATTGCATCATTATATAATATAAATAAATCGCTGAAGAAGAAGAAATTGGTAGATAGCAAAATCAGATTTTACTTCTACTATAATGAAATAAAGAAAGACCGAATCAAATAAAATTGAAACAAGAAGGAAAAAAACATTAATAGGATTAAGAATTAGAAGATATCAATAATTGAAAAATCAATGCAAAACCACATCCTAGAACAAACCCATAACATTAATAGTGGTTTTATGATTTGGAACTGTAAATATCATTTGATGTTTGTTTTAATTGTGTAAAAAATGCAAATATACTGTGATGGTAACGAAAAGTTTTCGTTAAAAAAAACGCAAAATCAAGTATGCAGACATGAATAAATGGGAAATCATCTGAGTATTTCCCAACAATTACTATAAATAAATGCAAAATCACCATATGTGCATGATCTTAATTGAATACAGAATTAGGAGACATGTAAAAAAAAGAGAAAAAAAAACAGTCTGAACATATTGAAGCGAAAAATACAAAATAACGAGATATAGGGGCGAACCGAACAAGCGAATGGATCAAGATGACTTTTCCATCAGCTGAATTGGAGACAGAATGTTGGCTTTGCTTGTCTCAACGATACAACCATTCATTACCATTTCCTCCAGCATGAAATGTGCTTTCTCCAAGTGAAACATAATATCTAGCTCACACTTCAAAATCAACAAAAACCCAGAATTAAGAAGTTATCAGGATCGTGATCTGTTTGGTTAAAACAACACTTTGACGGTTTTTCAAGAAATGTTATAACAGTTTCAAATTAGGCTTAAGGAAGAAAGCTAATTACAGCAAATTCTTAAAGTGAAATAAATATAATATGTTCTTGAAGATTGCATGTTCTCTGTCGAAAGCTTACCACATTGCCAAAATGGCGATCCATAGTTTCGACTAACAAGTGTATGAACTCCAGAATTGCAAGTTCATTCTGCAGAAACAAGGAGATCAGCAAGCTATTATCACAACCAAATTTTATACGAAAAATCCTTACAAGGTTCAAATTCATTGGATTTTCAACTTGCAAAAACAGAAATAAGTGATGTTTTGCATCCAGAATGAACAATTTTGAAAACTTACTTCATCGTTGTCCACTCCAACCAAGAAAAACAAAGAAGCGTAGCGCCTGTACACAATTTTGTAATTCCGATGCTCAACAAAGGAACACTGTTCTCCAATTTCCATAAACAGGGAACAGGATTAATAACCAAAAATGATCATCATTGTTTCTCTTAATGCTCCAAAACAAAAACTTAGATAGATCAATAACATTTACTTGTTCATCCTGTGTATATTAATCATTCTTCAAGCTGTGTTCATAACTTTCTCATTTTCGAAACAACATAAAGATATTTTAGGTTCTCAAAATATAGCAGATGAAACTAGATCATTCAAAGTCAAATGCTACATCAGTGTAATCCTCCAAGATTAACAAGAATCAACCCACAATCAGTTAATGTTCCTCTTTTAGGTTTATGGGCTTCAATTTCCCAACAAAAATAACCATCAATTAAGAGAGATTAGTTGAGCTAGGAGTTTCCACAAAATTGGTTCACAAACAGCTAGAGATTGAACAGCATTAGCAGAACTAACTAGTTAGATGCAAAAATCAATCCTCAATTGATCAGATAGACATGAATTTGAATCAATTTTGTTGAGAAAAAGAGAGATCGAAACCTGTTGTTCGGTGCGGGCGAGACATTTGCGTACAATTTCCCCTTCAAGGGCTCGTCTTTCTTCAATAGTTAGGTATTCATAATACTGAGCAAGACGGGTTTGACCTTGCTTGTTCACCATCAGTATAAATCGGATGCCCATTTTCAATCCCTCCCTCTTCAAGAACACAGACCTTCTCTGTGTGTGTTTGTGTGTGAGAGAGAGAGACTTGAAACCCAAACTCCAAGGACATGAACCGTTCTGGTTAGACGCGTAACATAGACCCCTTCGAATTTTCTTTCTTACCCAAAAATAAAAATAAATAAATGAGATTTAAAAAATTTCATTTTATTTTCTAATGGATGTAATGTATTAAATAATTATTTTATTAATATTTTTATTTTTTCAAAGTTTTACTTCGAACAAAACTTTTACTATGACTTCAATCTCAAACCACGATTTTTAAACAAAGATGTTGCAAACTAAAATGACGACGAACTCATTCGTTTTCTCCATATTTATATATTGTGTGTTGTGCACTTGTGCCTCCAAATAATCTCTCGGTAATAAAAAAAAATATTAATGTTGAAGGAAAGAAATATGTCTAATAGTCATATAATTAACTATAAATAATAAAATAGTTATTACGAAATATAAAATATGATATCATAATGCAAAATTCATGATATACTTCAATCGGTCTGGTAATAGTGAGGGAGAATAAATATAATTTTTTTATGACGAAACGAATTTATTAGTAAAACTAAGTTCGAATGTGAATTTTATAAACACAACCTACGAACAATTGATTTTAAATTAATTATCAATAGCATTCAAATTTCGAGGTCGAATTTAACTTAAGCTAAGGACTTACACAACAACTAATCAGCTCAAATCAATAATGTTATTTCTACAAAAGCTTAAAGCATATGCATTCACAGATGCTATACATTTTCTCATCTAAGCATAATGAAGAGAAATGTCAATACTTATATTTCCTTAAACTAGACAATACCACCAATATGACATATATTAGTTTTAAAACCAATAGCTTGTTTAACTTTATCAGATCTCACAATTATCTTTGTTTTCTGATTCCTCAACATCATCTGAGGGTTGAGGCAACAATGGTGGATACAACACTTCCTGTTTGATGTCATCCACAATTATGAGTTTTGAGTTCATAAAGCTTGGCTGATTGGTTGAAGACAGCAACCTTGCCCACATCCTATCGGTTATCACCACCTTGTTCTTCCTCTCATTAATTCGCTGCCAATCACAACATTAGTTGACTAACATATGATGTGATTCTAACTTTTCAAACACGAAATCTAAGGGTAATAATCCCCTTAATCCAAGTGTTTTGCCACTGAGATACCCAAAGTGATTGAACAAAATTACCATTTTTAGATGTTACTTTTGATGTAATTCCTTTCTGTAAAAAGAAGACTTACATAGAATGGTATATATGTATGTCTGCCATTAACAAGCCCCACAGTGAACCCCGTATAGCCAGCCATTGCTCCATGAACAGCGCTTTGAGCCAGTAGGGTGCAATACACATTGTCAGAAGCAATGCTTGGAATTGCTCGTATCATATAAGTTGGATCTGATTATCAACACAGAAAATAGGTTAATTACCTAATTTATATACATATGTAACAAGATTTATGAAGGAAAAATCTATGTTCTACCAACCTATATATTTCAGATTGATCATCATCTTCTTTTTGAAGTGATCCTGCATTCACAATCATATTTAGCTATATACTTCCCCATCAATATTCAAAACAAACTTTAATTAGCTCTTAATATGACAAAAAATGAAAACTTAATCAATAAAGGAAAAGGAAACCACAAAGATATGTACTCTAGGATGTCACTTATTCACTTATTTGAATTAAAAACCAGAAACCAAAGATTTAACAATTTATTGAAACATCAAGAAATTGGGAGCAAAAATAACAGTGTATATTAATTCAAACCTTGATCATCTGAGATATCCAAAGGCCAACATCTTTGAAAACTTTGTTTCCTGAAGCATCAACCTGGTTACTAATTTCAGAAAGGAGCTCCAGCCCTGCACCTTCAGCTATCACAATAACCATGTGACCATTTTCTTTAAGTCGCTTCTCTATATATTGGAAAAGACCGCCAGGTCCTTCCAGATAAAATGGTGATTCGGGAATCAAGCAGCAGTCAACATCTCGATTTGCAAGTGTGGCATACATTGCAATGAATCCTGCAGCATCATATCCAAATTCCTTTTATAGTATAAAAGATGAGAAGAAATTCACAGAAATTTTTTATGATCTCCTCCAGTTCATTAGTTTCAAAAGCAAACAAATTTTTATATGGGAATTTAGAGTTCACCCAGAGTTACAGATCATATAGTTCAATTATTTCAGCCAATAAACGAGGTTCAAATCCACACATCTGTAGATAAATTTAGTTTGCAGGTGAATAATGACAGCATCTACTTAAAAGGTAAACTTTAAAGGAATTGGAAAGAAAATTCAAGGCCTTGTAAAGTACTAAAATCCTCAACTAAAATGATAAAATACCCTTACTTTATATTTTATAATATTTAAAAACTCAATACAAGATATTTTAGTCGAATAATCAAGTTTTTCATCAAACAAGGTCCAAGTTAGCAGAAAGCTTACCACTGTCGCGCCCCATTAGCTTCACTAAACCAATACCATTCTCAGCACTCTCGGCCTCAACATGCGCTGCATTTATTGCACGTTGGGCCTCCTCAACAGCAGTATCAAAGCCAAATGATTTATCAATAACCTGCACAAGACAACTCATTAACCAGTTGTAAAGGAATTAAACTAAAAATCATATGTGGTTGCCATAAAGAATACCGGAATGTCATTGTCTATAGTTTTAGGGATTCCAGCAACTGCAACCTTGAGACCACGTTTTCTAACTTCCTGCATAATGAGATTAATAAGACTGTGAGAAATAAAAACCCTTACATGATTAACATTGTAGTGTCATTCTAACAGTTAATGGACGTGGATGGAAATATGTGCTTCTTGAAAGAGGCTGTACTATCAATTGGACTCTATTGAAGCAAATAAGAATATAACAAAAATAGGAAATAATAGCAAGATTTCAGGAAAATATGATCTATTAAGAGAATGTGTTCTCCTAGTTAGTCATTGTTTCACAAAAACTTATTTAATACCTCAAATATAGCTGATGCTCCTTTCTGAGTTCCATCACCTCCAATAATATACACCTGAGAATGTAACAACAAAAATTAGTTCTCAGTGAAATTAAAAGTTATTCTAGTTTACAAATTAACAGTTGAGAATGTGTTTGTTTGCGTGCGTATTTAAGGAAGGTTGATCATCTCTCTACTATAATGTATTCTCAAGCCTCTGAAAATTTATTTTGATAATTCAACAACAGTTTTGTTTAAGAACGACAAGTATTTCAGATTTGCTAAACATATGAAATTGAAATATCTTGCCAATAAAGAAAAAAGTTCAGAAACAAATAGTGTCAATCGAACATATAAGCACCGAACTAATGATGACAGATCTTTTGACAAAAGGATTGAACCCAAGGCATATAATGAACCTGTCAAAAGAATGAGAATTATAAGATATACCACTTATGAGATTATATATTTTCAATTATTATGAGTTTGACACTTTGAGCTAAGGTATCTTTGTTGTTTCTAATACAAGTGTCATAAATCTTGTTACTTATGTTTTTATATTTTCTTTTTGAAAAATGTCAACTTTTATTAAAAAAAACACAAATGTGTTCAAACGTTACAAAAGGAAGGAAAAAAACAAAACAATAAATAAGAAAATAACGTAAAATTTTAAATGTCAATAAGATCGAAAAATTCTCATTCCGTACAAACCCCTTTTTCGAATTGAAACAAATACGTGTAACATTAATCTTTTGAGACGGTCGTACCCATATTTTTTCCCTTCGAAAACTCTTATTTATTTATTGCAGATCGTCCACCACATGATGAGGGGATTTGATTTCCAGTCATCCACAATGTTGTTGCTAAAATTTCATTCAATTCATTTGACCTAGAAGTCGGCGATATTATGTTTATATATAAATATTATGTTTTTATGACCGGTCTAATTATATGAAGAATTAGTATGTGATACATATATAGAATATATAGAATGGACTATATACAACTGATATGATTCTTATTAGTTTGTTTAATTATGACATTACAATATGATTATGAATTTATTTTATATTATGTGCATATTATGGTTATATTAATACTGGACAATGGAATAATGTAAGTCTAAGACCCATTTAAGTTTTGAGCTGCGACAAGAACAGTAAAATTGAGAACGAAATAAAGGTCACGAATATGACTTAGTATGCCTATTGTCCAGAAAAGATAAATAAAAAAAATTATACTAAAAAATAATAAATAAAAAAATTAACTCGTTCAGGACACAAAACTCCCGAACATGGCCATATCTGGAAAAAAACTCCCGAACATAGCATTTTCAAAAAAAAAAAAAATCTCTCTCTTGCACATAGCCATTTTACTGAAAAAAATAAAAATAAAATATTTTTTTTCTCTCTTTGCATATGTTTCAAAACTTGTCATGATCTTAATTTCATTATAATTTCGTTGCCGAAATAATTTATAGATAATTTTTTATATGATTTGGATCATTAATGTTAAAATCTTAATAGACGAGGTTTGTTTACGAATTTAATAAGATTGACTCTCTCTCTACCATAGCAACTCTCTTCTTCTTAAGGAAGAAGAATAAGTCAACTCTCTGAATTTTATGATAAAGAAAGGGTAGAGAGAAGCACAACATCAAGACAATAGCATAAAAATGCAACAAGTTATGAATCGAGGTATGTATTTACGATTGTGAAAATCATATAGTTCAAAATTTTTGGCATAAATGTTTTCAAACATAAGTATCATGTTTACTAAAAGAACTCACTGATGATTGGTAAAATCGTTGGAAACAGGAAATTGGATGGTGATTTTTGTTCATATACCTGGTTGATTTCCCTGGCCTCGATGCTGTCAACTATCTTTTTAGTATCATGACCACCACGGGATGTTCCAAGTATGGTTCCTCCACGCTTGTGGATAACGTTCACAACTTTTGGTGTCAAAGTAATTGTGTTGTTAGAATAGAAGCCTTTATATCCACCCTGGATACCATCAATGATAAGCTAACAGTATCAATAGACAACAGTAAGTAACCACCATAGTACCTTAAGAGAAGTACTATACAATTACTGATGCTATTGTAAAAGTAATGTGAGCTAAAGAATATAAACACAAGCACGATTTATATTCATGAATCTAGGCTATAGACACCTTAGGAAAATAATTGGGTCACTACATTTCAACCCAAAAAGGTAACTATCGCCAAACAAACTCACACTTATAAAGAGTTCTTGTTTATTTATTTTTTGTCGCATTCCACTACTAGTTCGAGTTTAGGCTCTGGTTAGGACTCAACAAGTGACCCACCCACGGTGATCATCCATGCATGGTGAAGAAAACATATTCTAACATGATTTGGACAAAGAAAAAATAGATAATCAATCTTAGAAGGTTTCCTAATAGGTAGGTCCTCACTCTTATAAAATTTAGGTCATGTATGCAATGATAGTTGTTGAAATTGGCAAGAGATTGGAAAAGAACAATGTATGTAAGGTGGTCATACAGAACTTACTTCTATTCCTAGGACCTGCTTCACACCATACATGTAATCAAGCCCACATACTATTTCCCTAATTACTGTATTGAGTCCAGGACATAAGCCTCCACATGTCACAATGCAAGCTTTGACATCATCTGCTTTATAGTACACCTGCAATGAAGGATATCATGGAACAAGATAATGAAACTGTCTGTATGTCAAGTAGAAATGTTTTTTCAGCATCTCATTCAAATAACATGAAGTACGGACCTTCTGCCTTGCTCCAGCGCGTCTAAAATGTATCCCCCTTGGACCATCCTTATGAACAACCACCTATGGAGTATGGAATTAAAGAAAAGAAAAAACAAAGTGAAGGTCAGTTCTAATGAATCTAATGATGAAAATTAGTTGAATAATGCATATATGCTTAGAGAATTCAGATTGTATTTGTATTACATATGCTCCTGAACATCCAGTCCATTCTAAATGTGAAAATTAGTTGATCAATATGGACATGAATTTGTCTTTTTCCCAAATTTGCATGGATACCATTTCTAAGCTTGGAAATGCAGCAAACCCTCTATACCACTGAAACTAATTTGACATTTACCACCATCCTCATAAATCTCCTATGGAAACAAGTGAGACCATGTAACTTCACTGAAATGGTAAGCAACAAAATCTACAGCACAGCTATCTATAATAAGCAATAAGAAAAGCCCCAGTAGTCTCATAGATCTTACCCGTTGTGGAACAGTATCATCAACATGAACGAAATATTGCCTGAAGAACAGATATAGCATGTCAGCTGTACATGATTACAACTTACAAGTCATGTGGAAACAATGTATTGGACAACTTACTTGACCACTGAATATGCAGGGTTGTCTTGCAATGGATTGGCATAAAACTGTAAAAGAAAAAAATCACAGTGAAGAATTTGAACACTATAAGTAAATGATCACAGGCTTCAAAGTGACTAACAAGAGAGATAAGAAATGAACATGTATGATCAATGGAAACAAACTGAATTATTTTAGTAACTCCGAGCAGATCTGAACTACAAGAAGAAAATATTCAGCAAGTAAACTATCAATCTACCGCTACTGTAGTTTCTGATTCGGTTGATCACCGTCAATAATTTGAACAACCTAACGCAAATGGATAGACACTTGAATGACAAGTAAATGTTAGAAAGACAAATAGGAATCATACAGGGAGATCGGGGATGTAATCGGACAAATGAGGAACGTCTTCGAGAATGTAACCACAGTCACCATTGACGATCTTCCTCTCATTAACACTAGAACTCGCCATCTAGCTAGCTTCCTTAGCAAAACCTCACAAAAACGTAGTTCTGATCCGAATCAGTCAGGTTTGGTTGCAAGTTACAACAATCTATGAGTTTTACTACGCTAAAAATCAAAGGCAGAGATCAAACATGGAGAAATAAGATTAATACCGATTGTAGAATAGCTGGAGAACTGAATCGGCGGGAAAGGAGATTACACAATCAACGTTGAACTTCCTTTGCATTTAGCGAACGTATATGAATGATTCGCTTCTTGAACTCTGTTTTGACTGGTATGGAAAACAGGTGGCTGGTTTTCATTGTAGAAAGAGTATTCGCGTACAGTGGGAACCAGAAAAGGGGGGAAGAAGAAGAAGACGATACTTTTGTTCTTTTAATCTTTTATGCTTTTTGGCTACAAAGTCATTTATGACCTTTATTATATATCAAGATGGCCATGTGTCTCGCCGCTCAGATGAGGGTAAAATGGTCAAACTATTTGGACACAAATGACCTTCTACTCACCAAATATATTTAAATAAGAGGAATAATAAACTCAACCAAAAAATAGCTAAAGCTAAAGTAATTACATGAATCCGACTTGGCTTGTCAGGTTGTTTTCACGCCCCGAAAACGTTCATTTCGGGTCTCAAAAACGTTCATTTTTTTTTTCCGAAATGACCGTTTCAGAACATTTTTAATTTTTTTCCTACTACCTACGTGCATTTCTGGATCCGAAATGAGCATTTCGAGATTTTGTAAACATTTTCTCTCTCTTACCCGCCACGTTGATTTGTGGACTTGTTTTGAACGATGATTTGAAGAGATTTATATTTTTTAATTTTTTTTTATAAAATACTTTAAAATATATAATAATAAAATAAAAATAAAAAGTATTTTAATATTTTAATTAATGTATTGAGTGATATTAGATAGGTTAGATGATTCAAATTATGTTTTTTTTTTCTTAAATTCATGAAATTAGCAAAATTTTCATTTTTATTTTTGAAGTTCTGGAAAACATTCAAATATTATACATTCAAATACTTAATGAAGTTAGTTGAGTGGGTTTAATCAAAACCATAATAATAATAAAAAAATTGCATTATAAAATTTCAAATGATTTTGTTTTAGTTCTAACAAGAAAATGACAGATCAAGTAAATAAAAATATTGACATTTCTTCTAATGAACCGCGATCAACTTAGGAGATGTTATTCAGTTAGATATTCAGCTTACACATAATTATTTATTTTTCACAGATTTTTATATAGAGCTTTGGAGCCCTAATTTTCTAATGAAATAAACATGCAACTGATTTTTGTGTGTGTATGTTTCAGCCATACTAACTCACATTGGTGAAGAAGAAAGAAACAAAAAGTATAAAGAAAGAGAGGTAAAGCTGATTTTCGTCTATTTTGCACATTTTTCGTCAAACTCGAGGGTTAAATGATGTCCATTTTAGGTAGAAATATTGTCGATTGAATTAAGGTTTGAATGTCTTTAAGTTGATTTTTTTGTGAGTTGAAATTGTTGTTCGTTTCAGCTTTCTATCTTTGATTTTTGAAACAAAAAAAATATAAATTCTTTTTAGTTATGCTCTTGATATTCTTTGTGTTGTCGAAAGTTAAAACTTATTTACTGGTTAGATATTTTATAGTGGAATTTGATTTTAGACGTGTAGTCTTCTAGTTTATTTGTTTATAAGGTTTTCATCCAAGTTAGATAATATTTATATTGTTGCAATGGTTGAGTCAGTTTAATAAAAAATTATTAAAAATAAATAAATAAGTTGTATTAGAAAATTTCTTACATTGAATTTAATTTTTCTTGTTTTTTGCTTTTGTAAATTATGGGTAAACATTGAATAAAAAAGCTTACGATTGAATATGAATGGAAAAAAGTTTGAGATTGAAATTGAACTGAATAGAAAGAATGTGTTTAAAATTGAATATAGTATAAAATCTATGATTAATATTGAACAAAACAGGAAATTTCAGGGACCAAATCGGATAAACAGTAAATTTGGGGGATAATTGAACGAATAAAACGTATATTGTCAAAGTTTAACAAGTAAAAAGGTCAGGGACTGAATTAGAAAAATGATGACCACCTTAATATCTTGCTCTATGTAGATGAGTTACATCTGTTATTCGAGAGTTTATTTTAAAGGATTTTGTTTTATAGAATTTTAAATATTATAATGATTTAACTAGTTAAAAATTATTTATTTGAAAAATAAGAAAATTCTATCTAACCCAATATTCCACATTACCTTGATGTTATTTTTCTAAAAATAATAATTCAAAACTTTAAATAAAAAAATATTGATTGAAAAAATGAATTATTTAATTTAAATACTAAAATATTATCTATGTTTTATATTATAAGAATTAAAAAATATATATATTTAAATTAATAATTTTGTTATTAAAAAATCATTAATGATAGAAGAACTCTTATTTACTGTTATGGGTGAGAAATTTGGAAACAGCTTTGTAGTTGGGTTTGGAAAAAAAAGTATTATTTAAAAATTATTTTTTAATATTTTATTAGTATATTAATTTAAATTAAATAATATTTTAAAATATTTTAATTATATATATATATTAATAAATTTATTAATATTTATCCGTTCAAATTTAATTAATTTTAGTTATGACCAATTTATATCTACCAAATTAGTGTGTTTGTAAATTATTATTATTTTTTATCATGATTTAAGTTATAATGGAATTTTTGTTACTCTTGTTTTATATATATATATATATATTTTTTTTTTTAATAATGATCAATTTTATAGTTATTTTTTTTGTTTGATTGGGTATGTACGTAGTTATTTATTCTAGATCTTGATTAATTTATTTTTTAATGATAAAACATATTATTATTTTTTGATCATTCTAATTTTTAGTAAAAATATAAGTATGTAATCTAACTATTTAAATCAAAATGAACCTACCTAGCCTCCTCCTCCACCGGTCAAAAACAAAGAACCCTAGAATTATTCAATGTAATGATGAGTAATGCATCATAGCATGTGAATGCATTGTTCTACCAATTATTTACCTGTTTCTTAATTGATTATAAGAATCAGAAATTAAATTCCGTTCTCTTTGCCTCTTACAAAAATGTTAATTTATTATCATCATTACATAACATAATTTACTCCCAAAAGAGAGATCTAGATCAAGAAACTATGTGTATAACATAAGGTAACACCGAATTATGATAAAACTTTTGAACTTTGAATGATTAGTTTGATAAAAAAAAAATCAAAATTCAGAAATACTTTGGTTTTGATTTACCATAGAAATAAGGTTTGAATAAATTTATACTTGTACGACGAAATTGTAGATCACGAGTTTCGATTCTTACTAAAAATGTCTCGAATGAAAATGAAAATTATGGAACACGGGTTTTGATTTACCATCGAATTAAGATTTTAATAGATATATACTTTTGTACTTCATTAAGATAGCTCAAGTGACAAGAGTGTTTTATTCGAATCAAATATTATCACTTAGAATGCTTTAATTTGATTTAGAAGTCGGGTTAACTTTCAACCTTTAAAAATTATTAATTGAACAATTTTTTAAAAATAATAATTTTTAAAGTATAACAGTTAATTAATTAATAATTTAAGTAAAGAATATTTTAATATTTTCAAAAAAATCTTGAAGAAAAGAAAGGAAGAGAATGATTATTCATATATACTATTGTCTTCATGTGGTATGGTTTGAAAATGATAATAATTGTATCCAAAATTGGTATGGGTAAATTTCTTGGATCCTTCCCCTACCTTCCCTACACATAAACCATGTCAGAAATCTTAATGTTCAAACAAAATTTAAAATTCTTTATTGGAGTTAAAAAAAAATCAGTACAAATTAATTTATATTTATTTAATTGACATTATCTTTAAATGAGTTGTATCATATAAGTACACTTTTATTATTTTATTATTTTTGTATGTTTCTACTTTTTTATTTTTCAAAAATAAAATTATATATCATTCCTAACTAAATTAATAAAGTTTTATATATAACAAAACTAAATTGTATGAGTTTATAATTTCAATTCCAATTAAATTCTTTTTTTTTTGTTAGGATATGAACAATTTTGTTTGCTAATCTATTTCTATTTTGTTTATGAAACTGAAAAGTTAGCATGTTAAAGACGTTTTAAATGCAAATCAAACACGTAATTTTTGGTCTCTTATATATTATTTTTATCATTTGAACTATCCTAATGTGTTTTTGTTATTATTTTTTTAACTAAATTAAATTGGATTGAAGTCAATGATCGAAAATTATTCGAACCCACTTAACCAATTAACCAGGGGAGCGGAACTTGTCACCTGACAGTTTCGAACTCAGGACCACCAAGGAGGTTAGGGATATCCATTTTTTGTCGCTAAACTAGAAGAGGGGATAACAAGTATAAACCTTTAACCAATTAGACTAATAAGAATTTTGTAAAATTGCATGACCTTGTTTATATAGGATTTGATATTTCTTATTATGTAATAGTCTATGAAATTATGTTTAATTATAGTTAAACTTAAAAAAGAAAGAGACAATCAAACATGTTTATATCTTCTCATTTAGATAGAAATAAATTCAAATGAATATTGATTTATAAAAAATTAAGGTTTCCAAAATAATATATCTCAGCTAATTAATAAGCCCAATTCTATCTCAAACCATTTGTTACCAATTTTTTCTTTAGTTAAATTGAATATGATTCATTTCTTATATTTTATAAAATTGTTAGAAATGTAATTTAATTGAGTTAATATTTAACTTTTTTAATTTTGAAAATTTAATATGATTGTGACTCCACCTTTTTTTCAAAATCGATTTTAGTGCAAAATTTCTCTTATACAAGAATGTTATGACTTTTAGTTACCAAGTGGGTTTGACTGAAAATAAATTAGGATGAAAAAAATTGTATATATTTAAATTTCTTTTGACATTTGAATTATAATTTTATATATAGCAGAATATTTTGCGGGTAGAGACACGATTATAATGTGTTTTGCTGCCATAATATTAGACCACCATATGATTGTTGGGTCCCATGATCCCATCTGAATCAAATTCTTTTTTTTTTTTTTTCTGAAGACAAACTTTGGTTGGTCCCTCAAATTCTTGTTCTTCATTTATTTATTAAAAATAAATTGAAATACATTGCAGATGGAGATAGTCTCCAGTTAGAAATTCTTGAAATTGGATATTACTTAGTACACAATTAGGATTATTTGAAAACTTTATAAATTTACTTAACATTTTATTTCTCTATCCGTATGGTTTAACACATAAATATTCACGTATTTTTTTAAATAATATCTTAATCCACAAGAATAGTTCAAAGGGTAAGAATCAAAAGTAAGTGTATCACTAACTCTATAAAACTCGTTTTCGTTTTTTTTTTCTTTGGAGTCCCGCAATTGATAACTATTAAACGTAACGGATTTAAATTTGTAAATTGAAATCTCAAATAAAACAGTCAATTACTTGGTAAGGAAGAGTTAATAATTGGTTTTATTTTGGTAATGTTCAAAAAAAAAAAAAAATCAAAATAATAATGGTGAATAAGTTGGCATCCTATGGACATTGCAGGTCCTAATTCTATGCTGAATTGAAATCATGATACCATAAAGAAAAATGTGTCATATGGGTGTTTTTCAATTTATCCTATAATTATTTTTATTTAACTATATATATTAATTAATTAAATTATTTAATTATCTATTGAAGGAATCCTAATTTAGATTTTATGAAGGTTTATTTAGTGTCTCTATTTGATTTTTTTCCCCACTTTTGTTTATGAAAATGTTAGTTCATATTCATTCAACAATAATTATTAATTAAATTTAAAATAAACATATTATTTTTATTCTCAAGGATCTAAAATAAGAAGGGGGCGAAAAAGTGTTAGACATAGACTAATAAAAAATCATTTTAAAAATAAAAAAATGACTAGTATTAGAAAAGAAACAATTAACTTTGTGATCCTACAAACAAAATATCCTAATAGAAATTAACATTTTGTTTTAAAGTTAAAATCAAATTCAATGATTTATTATTTTTGGGAATAATTCATAAAAAATTAAAACTAAAATCTTTAAAAAAAAATAATTCAACTCTAAAGTTATGATATAATTTGTCATAAAATTTCAAATTTAATTAAAGACGGTCAAAATAATCGCAATATCAAACAAAATAATTGAAAATTATTTCCCATAAGTTCACCTACAATATAAAGATCTTAATTAATATCTTCAAAACTTTAGCTACTTATATGAATATAATTTGTAACCTGTTCCATCTAAATATATTTTTTTTGTGTGGGGAGACATTTTATCTATTGTTTGTTTTTATTTGACAAATCTAAATTTTTCTTTAAAAACTTAAATTTATCTCTGGTTGTACTACTTAAATCTCCCAATGACAAATTTTCTTGGTTCTCTTCCATTAGATAAGGTTATGTGAAAGGCATTTGATGTCATCTTCCATGAATTTCTTGTAAATGGTGTGCACCCTCATTTTGCTACGAAGTCTTCTCATTGAATAACCGCAAAACTAACAATGACATCGATCTAAATCAAAATATGAAAGATAACCAATAACCATCGTAATGAAGTGAATTATGATGCATTCAAAAGAGGCAAGTCATATATAAGTATTTTAGTGTCTATAAACTATCTTAATTTCTTTTTATTCTTGTGGATTTTTGACGTTGTATAATTATTTTATGTTGTTTCATTTCATTAAATTGATCAGTCTATTACTCAAATAACAAAAAAACATGTTGCAAAATAACATATCTGGGTCGAGAAATGACTATGACGTAGCGCAAATCTGATTGGCTAAAAAATAATAAAATTTCTCTATTACCATCCGCTTATAACACATCGTTCCTTCGCCCATTCCAAATTACGGTGCATTTAATTTTTTTTTTTTATGATAGACTTAAAAAGTAAACGAAAAATTATGAATAAAACAAATAATAAACATAAATTTTATATATTTTTTTAAATTAAGCCAATAGTGAATTAAATTTAAAAAAATTAGAACATTATGTTATTTTTTTAACCGTAAATATATATTTATTTATTTTTCGGAGTGGACCAACCTAAATCGCCGTTAGTTGAATGTTCTACGCACAATGTCCTAAGAAGTTCCTAAATACAAAATTATCTTCTATGATATATATATTCCTGATGATTTTAATGATCTTATTTTTATTATTTTTAATTGTATGATTTAATAATAATTTTTAAATATTTAAATTAA
This sequence comes from Impatiens glandulifera, assembly GCF_907164915.1. Classification (NCBI taxonomy): domain Eukaryota; kingdom Viridiplantae; phylum Streptophyta; class Magnoliopsida; order Ericales; family Balsaminaceae; genus Impatiens; species Impatiens glandulifera. The sequence goes on from NC_061870.1 coordinate 22,446,791, forward strand.
TAGTTAATTGAAATTTGAATAATTCTATCAAGTTGCAGACTCAATTTAATGGAAATGAAATGTAGACGATGATCAGTCAATTTCAGTACCTGGTAAGAACTCTTGATCCAATGCAAAAATAGTTATTCTCATTGAAGTAAAATTTTCTTGAATTGCTCAAAACTATGAATAATTAACTTTACTTTCGTAGCAAGGGTGAATTGATCGATGATGAAAGTAAGTAATTTATATAATAATTTAGAATCGATCTTAGGATCCAATTACTATAAACAATATATAAATGATGAACAGTGTTTGATTTCACTGTTTGTCATTTTGTTTGATTGAACTGTATCGAATACTCGAATATAATGTACAACAGAACAGTATTGCCACGCATGCCAGGTGTTTGATGTTTTGCCTCAATGGTGATTCTTCTGTATATTAAATTTGACTACTATATCTATAATTGCCCATATGCTTATATGATTGGTTCTTCTTATCTTATGTATTTCTCAACTCGTAAACAGCTGAGAAAGGGGGTTTCCTACCTTTTGCATGCTTTATTACCTGCAGTCAATGAGACTCAAATACAAACACCACCCACCCTTTTATCTTCTCTTTACAAATAAAGGGAATTAAGGAAGAAGCAAAATCAACTGCACCTCTCTCTTTCCTTCTCTCTGAATTAAGGTATGCATACATACCCTGTTCTGGGTTTCTTCTAATTCTAAATATTGATTAGATTTGAGGCCCACCATTGATGATGTTCATGCTTTTTTGTTTTTGTTTTTGTTTTTGCAGTTAGCTAGAGAAGAGAAGAGAAAGTCATTAATCTAATTAAGTATGTCAGAAGTAGTAGCAAATTAGGATGATTAAACATGTCTTGTGCAGCTATGAATAAGATCAGTACTAATTCTCATCTGATTGGTGCGAAATTACTTCATGAAGATGTTCATCAACTCTACAGACAGAAACAATGTCCTGGTTGTGGACATAAGATAGAAAGAAAGCCGGTTTGGATTTTATCTGATTCTTTGTTTAAATTTTGTAATATTTAATTGATGATGATGATGATCATGATGATGATTTGATTGAATTGATTTCTCAGAATTGGGTTGGATTACCATCTGGAGTTAAGTTTGATCCAACAGACCAAGAATTGATTCAGCATCTTGAAGCTAAAGTAACTGGGAAAGATTCAAAATCTCATCCTTTGATTGATGAATTCATTCCTACTATTGAAGGTGAAGATGGTATTTGCTATACACATCCAGAAAAACTCCCAGGTTAGCTAGTTAGACAAAAGTTGGAACAAATCAATTAGAAAATATTTTTTTTTTTTCAAAAAAGTAAAAAAAAAAGTTGAAAAACAATTTTCATGCTAAGTAATGAGTGAGTTAACAATTTTGTTCAAGATTATAATATTTTAAAGTATTTATATAACTTTTTTTTGAATCTTTTTTCTTTTCATGATCCCTCTCTTGCATTTTTGTCTCTTTCTAGATTAATTTGTAAGTTAAGATGTTATTAATTAAAGAAAATAAATTAATGTTGGGAACAGACTGAGTATAAATTATTACTTCAAGAGAATGTAAAGTAAAAATAATAGTTTTAATGCACCAATCATTATTTTTTTTAGTGTTGATTTATTGTTAAATGCAAAGTAGCAAAATTTGAGTCAACTTTGTTGGAGATTTCACTTTCAAGTAATATAACACATTCTTGAATTTATTTTCAAATCTCTTCATCACAAGTTTGAAACAAAAAAATCGAGTTTGTACTCACAAACATTTACTACATAATCTAAAAAAGATGACACAAAATCTCCAATATTGAACAAGATTTTGAGATATAAGTACTATAGATCTTGATTGAAGATGATGTTTCGTATTTTTTATTTATTTATCCTTGGTGGGTATAATTGTTCTTTTGTTAGTTTTTTTTTTTTTTTAATTTATGACAAATAATGTCATTCTAAACTATTTTTTTTATAGGTTTGAACCATTTTTTCTGCGTTTTTCATAAAAAAAAAAATGGATTAATGAAATTGATTTCACCTTTTCAAAAACAAAATTCAAGAGCACCATTCATCATCACATTTTGATTCAAATAATAACATATAAAAAAGAGGTGATCAAGATTAAGAATTTTATATGATTTTTCAGGAGTGACTCGAGATGGGTTGAGTAGGCATTTCTTCCACAGGCCATCAAAAGCCTACACAACCGGAACAAGAAAAAGAAGGAAAATTCAAGCACCATGCGATGCTCAAGGTGGAGAAACTAGATGGCACAAGACAGGAAAAACAAGGCCAGTCATGGTGACCGGAAAACAGAAAGGTTGCAAAAAGATACTCGTTCTCTACACAAATTTCGGGAAAAACAGAAAACCAGAGAAGACAAATTGGGTAATGCATCAATACCATCTAGGTCTGCATGAGGAGGAAAGAGAAGGGGAGCTTGTGGTTTCAAAGATATTTTATCAAACTCAACCTAGACAGTGTCATTATTTGGAGAGGACCAGTACTGATCATAATAATATTAATGGTCATTTGAATGGAAAAAGAGAGATTAATAATGGTGGAAGTAGAAGTTATTGTTCTAACAGCAAGGAAATGGGGGTTAACCAGAGAGATGATGATGATGATCAGTTGGCAATAATGTCATTTGGTGCTGCTGCTATGGCTGGCTATGGTTCTTCCATGGGTATTCAACAGTTAAAATCTCATGATGGCTTCAATATACCATTTGGAAAGAGCTATGATCGTGACCAGGTATGTGCAAGTTATTTTTCTGAAATTTAAGAGTTTTTTTTTGTTGTTTTTTTCAAAGGGTTAATAAAGAATGAATTAGTTGATCATGATCAATTTTTTTTTTAACATTTAATTCTCATTTTTAAGTCCATGCATGCATCAAATAAGACACTCGATATCGAGTCTATTGTTTGAGCGTGAGCCCAACGAGCGGGTGTGCATATATCCTTATGGGCAAGTCGGGTCTATTAATTCAACCAATTACATAACTACCATTGAGAATGACCAAACAATATTGATCTAATACCTAGATCAAGGTCCACATTCTAAGTTTCTATCATCATATTGAATTTTATCATGGAAAGAAAGTCAACCATCAATTCCTATGTACCTCCAAGAAAACTTTTCCTTATGAAGTGAATAGTCGAGGCAAACACTTCCTAGACCTAATAGAGATGTAATAACTCTAATGCCTAATGCAGTGTAACTATGTGATTGAAGACAAAATTCGAAGGTTTGATTACTAATGGACACGTTTCATTCTTAAAAAAGAAGAACTTTAAAGCCTTATTCGAATTTGATTATTCGAATAATCTACAAATAACCCACTAATGTTTTCATTCATCATTTCATCAATCACATTATTCAAAATATAAAATTCTCCTCTATTTCATTTAATATAATAATATTAATTCATTATCTACTAATTTATTAAACTTTTTTTTATCTAAATAACTCATTTTTATCTTAGATAGTTATATTTGGCGATGAGCGAAAGACCATCTCATTTGAACACACTCCGGTAAGGAGAATATGATGTTATTATTATTACTTTTGTTTAGTTGTTTATTTGTTTTCGTTTTTTTACATTTTATTAAATGTAGTACAAGTGGTTATTGTTCTTTTAATTTCATGTATCAATTTTCGTTCTTCTTTTTCATTTAGAAATAAGTAATGCATATACAAAGGTTCAAGTTTATATGCATGGGATATTCATGCGCAGGTTGGAGTTATAGAGACTTCGAGTTCATTGAACGAGACAACAATATTACAATCAGTCCTTCACAGAGAACGCGATATATGTGAAATCAGAAGGCCTCATCAAGCAATACCGGACAAATATAAACAACACGATCAACCAATATCCGCATCAACTAATTTCCATATGATCACTCGACCCTCATCAAACCCCGTATCTTCCATCCTATCTCCTCCTTCTCTCAATCACGCGGATTGCATCGATATTCTCGATCAGGATCCATGCGATTCCTTCCAACTTCCAGGAATGATCCTCCAAAACGAGAGTTTTCAGGTACTAAAACTAAATTTGATTGCATTTTCATTTTCATTTTCAACTCAAGATATTAATTATGCATGGTTGATTGTATATATGCCCTAATTTTTCAGCAACAACATCATCATGGAATGATAGGAAGGTCTACTTCTGGACTCGAGGAACTCATTATGGGCTGCACTCAATCAGACATCAAATCAGACATCAAAGAAGTAAGTTGTGTTCGTGCTAGCTTCCTAAAATAAAAATAAAAAAGTAAAAAAAATTGACATATATATAATTTGCTAATATATAATATATATATTTGTGACAGGAATCATCCATAACCAATCCACAAGAAACTGAATGGATGAAGTTTTCTTCCTTCTGGCCTAACCAAGACAACTAATAAGTAGGGGATGGTTTGGTGTGGACTATTTGAGATTAAATTAAATTATACAAAATAATTTTAACATTTAACTAAAATTAATAACAAACATTCTCTTAATTTTTCTTCTTTATATTTTTAAGAAAATAGAAATAAATATAAGGGTTTCGTTTTATGATTGTAATATTCGTTTCATTTCATTTAATCCAAATAATCTAATACCAAACAATCCCTTAAATATAAATTAAAAAAATAAGAAGAAGCACCCGATTTCTGGTGTTTTCAATCTCTTGTTAATTATAAGTTGGAAAAGAAAGTGAGATATGAACCAACGCAGAAGGGGGAAGAAGAAAAAGAAGGAAGACGACGGATTAAGGAAGGGACCATCATAAGAAAGTTGGATGCATGCATGTTTAATTAATTAAGAGAGAAAGCTAATTCCTTCCTTTTCTGACTTTATTTTAATCTTGTAGTAAAAGATTTCTATCTTTTTCTTCCATTTCTATACTCAAATTAATTGTTCTTTGTCCTTTTCTCTATGTTCATTTATTGTGGGAATCTATTGTCTAGAAATGTGTGCATGTTAATTTATTTCATCGTTTTCATGTATGATTAAATAAATAAATAAATAAATTATTTTAATATGGTTTAGTTTAGACTTAGGCTTTATTCGGATTAAGGTTTTTGAAAAAACTTAGAGAGAAAAAAAAATAATGGTTTGTGATGATTTTGAGTAGGTGGTGATTATTTTTTGTAAAAAAATTTAAAGGTATTGATATATATGAATAAAATAAAAAATAATAATTTAAAATAAAGAGTATTTTAGTATTTTGGTTAATGAAATGAGTGATATAATTGCTGATAAATGATTGATTGAAAAATTAATTTTGGACAAGTTTTTAAAAATATTTAAAGAGAACAAGGCCTTACTTATTTAAAAAACTTATTTAAAAAAAGTGATAGTTGATGGCGTTGAGAATTTTTTTTTAAATAAAATAATTTAAATAATATTTATATATACCATAATGATAAAATAAAATATAATAATTTAAAATAAAATATATTTTATTATTTTATTTAATAATTTAAATAATTTAATCTCACGTTAAAAAAAGACAAAGTCAAATTATATTTTTAAAATTTAATTATTTAAATATTTCAAACTGAATCACCTTTACTATTCAATTAAACAAATATATAATAATAATAATGATTAACTTTAGATCACCAATTATTCTCGCCCTAGGACGAATAACCTATTTTGTGAGAGTAAATGAGTTTAGTTGTTATTTGGTGGATTTGATCCGCTCATCAAATTTAAAGTTGTTAAATTTAAAAAATAATTTATATAATTTTTTATTTTAAATTTTAATAAAAAATTTATTTAAGGACAAATAAAATTCGATTTAATGTGTGGAACTACTAAATTGACTTAAGATTAAAATCATGGCTGAAATATATATATATATATATATATATATATATATAATTTCCTTATAAACTTTTTGAAATGAAAAATAATTAATTTGTTATAAGTTATAGTTAATACCCAGATATTTTTTAATAATTAAATTTTCAACTAATGAATCTATATATATAATTTTATTTATACTGAAAAACAAATCTATATACATTGTTTTTAATAATAAACTTCTAGATAGCAAAAAAAAATAAAATCAAATGAACTATCTAGTCTACTAAACCGTGATTTGACTAATAAATCTAAAATGAATGATTTAAATTTTTTTCAAGATGACTTCAATGATGTAATTATGCATTTTAATATACAAACCAATCTAACCAGATTAGTTAGTCTTAACGAGATTAGTTACTTCCTAATTCCCATGTTATATGATGGTGAGATAATACAATTATAACTATACCTATAGTATAATTGATCGAAGTGGTTTGATTGTCTATTTACACCGCTACACTGCTATTATTTGATTAATGTGATTAAAGAGTATGACATAGTATTGGGGATAATAAATTAATTGTATTGTTTGGATATTATTATTTTATGAGAATAATAGTTTAAGTTATATAAATTATATATCTGTAAATCCTGGGAATAGTCCCCGTGTAGTTTAGTACGTGTTTAGATGACATGTGGCAATACGAGGAGAGATTCGAGATATTTCGAAGTTCGATGCGTTTCAACATTGGTTTGCGTGTCAGACATCTTTATAAAATAAAATATTATTTTTAAAAGATTTTTGAAAATAGTTGAGGGCTTTAAAAATTAATTATATATTTATATAAAGTAAATTTATTCAAATTTTAATAATACGAGATAAAATAACAATTTAGTTAAAACCCAATTTAAATTAATAAAAAATAATTAATTTAAACGATTATTTATTTGAAAACAGAGTCGCCAAATAATTTTAGAAAAATCAAAAGTTTCTATAAGGGTTCATATTTTGGTTACGTTCGGGAAAGGCTTTCGCGCTATGTCCTTTACGCTAGGGGTGGCCAAACCTACGGATCGGATACGATCCGGTATTTCGGATCGAATATCCGCTTTTATTTTTTTTTAAAAATTGCGATCCGTATCCGATCCGGTATCCGACCACTATCCGATCCAAAAATACCGGATCGGATCGGATCGGCCAGCCGGATACCCGCTGATCCGATTTTTTTTCATATTTTAATTTTTTTCATATGCTAAAAAATTAATATTGTTCTATCAATTATGAATAATAACGATTTAAGAACATATCTAAAGGGAAATGAGAAGAAAAACAAATGAAAGAGACATATTTTTGTTTGGGTTTGTAAAGGAAAATTGGAGAAAATATAAAGACGAGGGAGATTTTGTATTTTTGTTTGGGTTTGTAAAGAGAATAAAGGAAGAGATAGATTTTTGTTTAGTTTGTAATTGTTTAATAATATTTTTATTTGGGTTTGTAAAGAGAAACATGAAAGAAAATATAGGAAGAGAGAGATTTTTGGTTGGGTTTGTATTTATTTAATTATATTTTTGTTTGGGTTTGTTTATTTAATAAATTTTAAAAATGACCGGATCGGCTTCGGATATCCGAAATCTGTTTTGCCCGATCCGTATCCGATCCGGAAATCCGGTAAAAAAATCGGATCGGATCGATATCCGAATCCGATCCATCGGATACGGATTTTTTCGGATCGGATCGGCCGGATCAACGGATCAAGTCTTTCGGATCGGATTTTTTGGCCACCCCTACTTTACGCCCGTCAAATAACAGTTTTATTTTTTTAAGTAAAAGTTTGGCTATTGAAAGATTTATTTATAACATTTATTTCCTTTAATCAGTAGTCCGGAGGTCCTAAACAAGGATATGTTTTGATTACGTAAATATGTGTATAAATTATTTAAAATAGCGTATCTGTGATTGCGTTGATATAAGATTAAGTATAATACCTAAAAAATATTAGAAAAGTGTTAGAATTTAAAAATAATTTCCAAATGGGGCCTTAGCCAAAATATTTGTTTAGGAAATATCCTGAAAATATTTAAATATCATTTTTCTGACATTTTGAAATGATTTGAAAATGGATTGGTGGTTCTAAAATTACAAAAATAATTTTGGATTTTGTAAAGTGGAACCAAATAGGCCTTAGGACCGGAGTCCTAGGGCTTGTGTTCACTTTTGCCGATATGGGCTCGAACGGGCCTGGTCTAGACCGGGGTGGTCTAGATAGGGGCTCGGGACTTTATGAAAAAATTTGGGAATTTTGATTTAGTCCATCTCAAGGCCTAATTCTTGTTTCAACAAATTTGAAATGATGTTTATAGTCGAACACAACCAAAACAAGAACACCATAACAGCTTTGTAACAACTTTTAAAACTGAAATTCAAATCCATTTTTTAAAAATTTCAGTTGAATTAATCATAATCGGATGTTGATATTATGATTTAAAAATCATCCTAATATGTTTACAAAATGTTAGACAACCATTTGAATCAAAATTCAAGCCAAAAACTCAAAAACACGATTTTCAAATCAAATTTAGGTTTTTTCGATTTAGGTTAAATTGATAAATCTCTTTCGCTAGAAAGCTTATAAATCATCTAGGGATTGTTTCAAACCATGAAAACACAAAATTAAACCCTAAATATGATCAACCCGATCAAAATCGAAAAAATTCAATTTCAAATCACAAATCGAATTATAGTAGGTCTGGAAGTTTTCCAACGATTGGAGAACACTCTAATGATGTGTATGAAGCTTTCTAAAAGCCTGGATCAAAGCTTAGATCACCTGAGAAGATTTTATAAAAATCCAGTTCGCTGGAGTTCTTTGATTCTTTGATTTAGGCTGTAATATTTGGTGATTGTTTGTTGAATTGGAAACTAATTAACACCTAGGGAGTATTTATACTCAACTAGGTCGGTTATTGAAGTCGAATTCGACATTAATTTGGCTTCTGAAATATTATCCCTTAAATTCTTGTTCGTCTTCGGCAGCCTAGCTAGAGCGTATGTTTTGACTTCAAAGGCTAAGGGAATTGAAGGCTAGGTAGAGACGTGTACAAAAGTAAAAAATGGAGGGATAAGGTTGAGAATTGTATGAGATATGATTTTTGGAAGGAACGCCGATCTCGATCGCGGCCTCCGGAGTTCGCGAAGACGAAGAACAAAACGACGTCGTTTTGTTAAAACGAACGCTCTGTTGCGTTCCGTCCATCGTTGGGGCGTTTTGTCTAGCGTTTGGACTAACGGGGTTAGCGATCCCGTTAGTTGATCCGCTGTGGACCCGGGCGCACAAGTGCGTGATTACAACCGGCGGCATGACGTCTTTCTGGGTGCTGGATTATTCGATAGCTGAATCCCTACTACAACATTTAAACATAATTTCGGCTATACATGATTATCAATTTATATTTTTAATAAAATAATTATTTGAAATCGAATTTTTAACCATTTTTTCTTGTGTTTTTCTTCACCAAATTAATACACAAAAATATTTTTGACAACATAATAAAAATTATATTCATTTATTTTATTTTTGGGTATTTTTGAATATTTTGAAGTATTTATTTAATTTAAGCCATAAATTATATATAATTTATGTTTAAAATCATAATTAAATAATTTTAACCTTTTTTGGGTTTAATTTGAATAAAATAAATACAATATTTTAAACTCAAATTATTTTTAAATTTTTATTTAATTTTTTAATTAAAATTTAATTATCACAATAATTAATTCTAATTTAGTTTTAATCTTTTTCTAGGTTATTTTTAATTTAAAATTTTAAAATTTTAAAATATTATTTTAATATTATTATAAATTAATAATATTATTTATAAATTAGGTTTGATCAATTTTTATGTTTACAATCTTATACATATTAGCAGGTATTATTGATTAGTTATATAAAAAATTAAAAATATGTTGATATTTATTATTATATATCATATTATTATAATTTTCTTGAATTATTATAATAATATTATTATAAAAGTTAATAATTAAGACACTACTATATTTAAATTATTAGTATGTATCAATTTTTTTATATATAATTTATGTTGTTAAAATAAATTATAAAATGAAATTAATTAAAAATTAAAAATATAATAATTAAGGATATTAAATAATGATATATAAAATTAAATTAAAAAGCACGATTATAACCAAAAAAAAAAAAAAATCAAATTTGTTTAATTAAGTTTAACTAAAAACAGAAATATAATTTTCTCTTTATTTTGCACCATTCCTTAAATATTTGTAACTTAACCAAAATACAAAATTATAAACATGTATCATTTTTATATACTTCAAATCAAATAACACTAATCTATAAACCTTATACTTATTATACCTCCTTTATTAAATATAAATAATTAATTAATCTATAAACCTTATACTTATTATACCTCATTTATTAAATATAAATAATTAATTAATCTATATAATTGCTATTATTTGCCTATTAATTAATATATATCCCTAATGTAAAGATATTTTAAGTTTATAATATATTAAGTTACTGTTTATAAAAAAGTACAAGGCTATAATCGTGTACCCACCATTACCTCTCTATAGTAAAATTAATTAAATATTTAACTTTACATATATTGTTATTTTTTGTTTATATATAATTTATATAAATTAAAAGGTAAGAAATCATATAAAAAAATAAAAATATATACATCTCATAATTCGATATATATATAAAAAGAATCTAGTATCACCCTCACATAATCAAATCTTTATTCTATTTATACCATTTAAGCTAAGTTATTAAATTAAAGATCTCTAGTATCACCCTCACATAATCAAATCTTTATTCTATTTATACCATTAAAGCTAAGTTATTAAATTAAATCATTTTTGTATGTATAAATATTAATGCCAAAAATATTTTTATATATTTTCTATTATATTATTTTAAGATAAATTAAATATTAATAGTTGGGTTGGTTCACGACGCGCGCAAATGAGTCCCTCTATGTTAATTAAATAAGAATGGTCTTTATATGATTTCTAACGAGATCATAAAATAAGTAAATTGAAAATAATGCGTCAGAGTAATTTAAAGAGAGTTTCTCGGAGTTCCCGGAAACTGCCCCTTAAAAAGCCATTACTTAATAAGGATTTGTTACGAGAGTGTTTAGGTGGTCAGTAAATCGCCTTGTAAGAATATAAAAAATTATAATTGTTTTATATTTCTCAACTATCCTATACGTTTTTCTAATCTCTCAAAACCTAGATTTAAAAGCAATTAACCAAACTTTTGATTCTTAAATTTGTTTGTTGTTTAGAATTCGTTGGGAAAGATTCACTATTTAATCAATAACAAAACTCATCATGGTTGGAAGTGGAGCGGTAGGAAAAGACGCAACATGAAGTGAAACAATGAGAACAAACTAGAAAAGGAAGTTCAATGTTGATCCTCTAGGTCTCTACCGTGTTTATAATCTTAACACCATTATTTGTTCAAAACTCTTAACAAGGTTCAACTACTTCAGGTAAATTAATCATGTTAGTCCTAAAAGTTAAAACTAAATTAGAATTTTTGGATGATTCGTGTCTTAGGCCGAAAAATAAAATTGATGCAGAACAATGAGAGATAATTGATGTAATGGTCCATTCTTGGATCATGAATTCGATATCAAGTGAAATAGAAGAAATTTTCAAATAATTTAAAACAACTCAAGAGTTATGGACTAAGATCAAAGAGCATTAAGAAAAAAAAAACGGTTCTAGAAGATTTAAAGTAAAAAAAAACTCACAAATATGAAATAGAGTTCTCCAACCCTAGAAAACTATTACTCTAAAATCAAACTTTTATAGGATTAGTCAAAAGGGTTAAAATCATCATTCCACTGTCAAGATGAAAATACTATTAAAAATGATGAAGATGACAACAAATTGCTTCAATTTTTGATGGGACTCAATAATCGTTATGAGCACATCATCGATTAAATCTTTATTGTTGATCCATCTCCTACCGTTTACAAAGCATATACTATTGTAGATACCAAAATTTTACACTACTCAATTTAAATAAATAAAAATTTTAGACTATTTAATAAAAAAAATTAAAAGTCAAACAAGTCAAATTGATTTATGCCAAAAGTTTAAACAAAACTGGCCTAAACCATTGGCTCAGTCCAAGCATCAATAATAGGCTAGACCCACTAGAAGGAAGACTCAACGCCAAACCATAAAAGGCCCAGATGTTCGACCTGAGATTAAAATAAACCAAGCAAAAATCCAAGGATCTCTTATTCTAAAAAAACAGAGTTATCTAATTTGTTTTTATTATAGAAATTTATAGTAATATATATATATATATATTATATCATAAATAAAATAATTAATAATATATACAAATTAATTTAAATATCTGACAGAGTAATTATATTTTATATATATATATAATTATAATACAAATTAATTTCAATACATACAAGTAAAATTATAAATATGTTTTTATATATAATTATATTAATTTAATATAATTATATAGATTATAAAATAATTAATATGTTTTATTTAGTATTATCGGGTAAAATTACATAAAGACATAAATGATTTTACATTTTACACGACTATGTTAGTGGCTTTACATGAAATCTCTTAAAGGCATATAAATTTATAAACGGAATCAAGCGAAGGAAGCTTCACTGAATAGCGTCTTGCTTTATTTAGCTTCACTCATTTGCGCTACTTAACCCGAAAATAAATTTGGGTTCCGGATATCTCTTTCTTCATTCCAACTCGTGGCTTGATTTAATAATAAAATAATGAAGCTACAATCTGATTAGTCTGGAACAGGGGAACACTGAAATTGGTAGCAGAAGAACCGGACTTCCTTATTACCCCTCTTATTTTTATATGTTATGTTGACTGTCATTTTTCAAAAAATAAAAACAAAATAAAGTTTTGATTGAGCTGTTGCGACTATGAGATTCGTTAGGTCTTACGCTAGCAACTAAGGATGGCAATTAGAAACGCCCCGCGAAAATCGAATTGAATTGCCCCGTTTGGGACGGTTTTTCCCCGAAACCGAACGGAGATGGGACGAGAATGATATTTGTGTCCCCCGCCCCGATCTCACCCCGATTATGCCCCGAATACTATAAAACATAATTAAATATATTAAATTACCAATATATTTATTTATTCACTATATTTTATAAGAGTGGTAAGTTTATTTCTTTATAATAATATAAAATTTCAATATATTACAATATATATTATATAAAAAAATCTGTTTATATAATATTATTTTATAATTTTTTTATAAATATTTTATTAAAACGGTGTCCCGCGGGAATTTTCGAAACCGAAAAAAACCGAACGGGGCAGGAATGATATTAAAAAAATCTCCGAAATAAAAACGGTGCGGGGATGGTAATTGCATTCCCCGTCCCGAACCGCCCCATTGCCATCCCTACTAGCGACCAAAAAATCCGGCAACTAAACGGCCGACGCCCGCCTGCCTTGTCTACTACTTGCAACCAGCTAACCTATGTCAAGTCACATCCGACCGCTTAATAATCCACGAGCTAAACCGGCCTGATAAATCAAAAAAACACTTTGGGCTAGTTGACGTTTGGGCTTATTTATATTTGGGTCTTTGAAAAAACAACTATATATATATATATATATATAAAGTTTTTATTGTAAAAGAAAAGAAAAATAATTGAAAAGAAAAGAAAAAAAAGAAATAAAAAAAGAAGGAAAGAAATAAAAATATATATACATTATACGGTTATATATAAAAAATAAATATAAAATATAATAATATTATACCCATAAAATAAATATACTAAATAAAAGATCTTAAAATCTAAAAGTTATCATTTAAAACTAACTTTCTTAGCTTGTTATTTTACGGGTACAAAAATCAATCAAATCATATATTAAGGATGAAAATTTTAATATCTTTAATAATTTGTATTTAAATCATTTGTACAAATTAAAAGTGTAAACAATAAATTTTAAAATTGCTCAAAATTTTAAAATAGAGAAAGCGCGAGAGACCTTTTCTAAGTGTAACCAAGTCCTGAACAAAATAGAATCTCTAAAGTGCGTTTAGATATGTTTAAATGTGAGTTTGCATATATTGTTTACCATGTTTGGGCGGAAAGAAATTCAAGAGCATTTTCAAGGGTGCGACGTGGTGTTGAGGATGTATGGAGGAGTATTACGGTTGATTGCAATTCCCTCACTTGTACTTGGAGGTGAATCTCGAAGAATGAGCAAAATTGGTGTTTATGTTAAAATCGGAGCATTGATTATAATGAAGTCATGCAATTTAGCATTTTAAAGGCGAGATTATAAACTAAGTGTTGCTTGAGTTGTTTGTTTGTGATATAATTCATTTGTCTTGTTATTCCGTTTCTTGAAAATTAGAGCAAATGTTTGTTTTGTTATAATCCATAAACTCATGTATGTATTTTTTACTCTTTTTTGGGGTTTTTTAATTTTAGTGAAGTCTTTTTCCCAAAAAAAATCGTTTATTTACGCAAAACATTTTCAAAAATATTAGGTGGCGACTCTATAATTTAAAAATCAATTCCCTATTTTTTTAATATTAAAAAATATTTTCTAAAACAAATACTGGAATTAAAAGACTATTTAAAATTTTAAAATAAATAAAAATAGAGAGTAGAGAGATTTTGAAGCGTTACAACTATGCTTTTGAATGTTGAGATAAAACGAGAAATTAATGAAAATAAACGGAAAGTTTCAGTGCTTTCCACATAAAAAATCAAGAAAATAAAGACCTCGACTTTGATAAAACGGTCACTCTTTCTGTTGAAAAAATAATAGCTATTGGTCAAGTAAAGAACAATAAGGCTAGAACAACAAAATAAAAAACTTCTCAGTCTTCACAAAAATTTAATTTACAAACACTATGAATTAATGGGTATATTCAAGTAGGTTGTTTCAAATTTATTGGTTATCCTAAATGATTTAAGCAACCAAAAGACCAAAGGAAGAAAATATTTGTGAATTCTTTCAATACTCCGTATGATGTCTACAATAGTCCCGACAATCATGAAAAATGTGAAATAAAATGGAAGAGGTAACTTGGAATTTCAAGTAGATAAATATTCTAGCATTGAATTAAATTTTAGTATGAATCTTAATCATGTTGACAATTTTAGTAGAATTTGAAATATTGATTTTATAGTTAATGCTTATATTTGTAACAATATAAAACTATTTATAATATTAATACAATTGGTAAATTATTTGAATTATTTTTACCAGATGACACTAAAAAGGAAATTAAAAAATATGTACAGTTATTTTAAGTAAACACCTCCACTTAAAAAATATCATTATTTATTTAAATTTTAAATATAACTTCATATTTGTTGCACAATTACTATAATCACAAATTAAATGTTATTTTTTTTAATATATTGTATTTTTGTAGAATTTAAATAATCAATTTGATCTTTTCTCTCTATCCCTCTGTTGGGTGTTCCAAAATTGTCTACAATCGAGTAAATAACTCTACGAACGAATGTATTAGATCAACTTGGAAAATGGAGTGAATCTATATGAATCCAATTATGTCGAATCACTCATGTTAGGATCTTTTACATCCTAGGTTCGTCAGATATTTATTATCGTATCTAGAACACGAAATAGATTAAGAAATATTTAAAACTTATATTAACTGCATTTAATATAAGTTCAAGACACATAAGGGCTCTAACCATGTTTCGACTTGTGATCAATCCATATATACCGACAGAAAATAAAAAGGCACTCAAAACAAGTACATGTTCGAGCATAAGAGAAATATTTAATATTAAGAAAAGGAAATAGGGAAAACAACATGTACTATTTTGAAAATGATGTGTATAATTTTAATGATGATTCTTTTATCAATACAAAGACCAATTCTTTTTTTTTGAAAAAACGACTTAGCGTCATTTCATTAAAAATTCCCAAAAACGGGAAAAAAGCCACGAGTTTAAGAGATCATTCTAGACAGGCTTAGAATGATTTTGAAGTCGTAACATTCTGAATAAAAGCTAAAAATCTAAAAACGTAAATAAATTATCTGTTTACAATACTTTCAATTCTAGTGAGTTTAAAAAACGGTAAACTCCAGTTCCTGCAGATATTCCAGTTCTGCTCCGTGCTTGGAATTCCTCTCCCAAAGACCAATTCTTCATTTTGTAAGAAATGTAGTAGGATAACTTCTATTAATGTAATTAAAAAACTTTTATTTTGTGAACTTTATTGATTTTAGTACAATTAAATCTTCTTTTAATAAAGTTAAAACTCAATACAAAAAATCTTTTAAGATTATTTGTAGTGATAACGGGTCTGAATTTATTAATTCAAAATATTTTAAACTTTTTTTCATCTTGACATTCAATATCAAACCTCATTAGCTTACCCTTCACAACAAAATGGAGTTATGAATGCTAGTGCTTGAAGCGTAAATATGTCAAGGCACACCAAAAAGCCCACACTATAAAAACGATCGGGAAAAAAGCGTCACCTTCTGTCGAAAATCATGTCACGGTCCATACCATGTCATGATTGATATATTTAATAGAGTTGCTCGATCAATAGTTTTCCCCATGAAAAATTAATCTTGTGGTATGAGTTGTTACACACTCCTTAGCGGATTTCATCTTCCATGACCATTGTCATACTGTCTTAATCGATTAACACCCTTTGTGAAATTTAGGTTAGTGCGCAATTGGACACTATAACTCAACTTTCAGTTCATTTCGATAGGCACCTTACTCAAATGGGACCATCTCTAATGCTTCAATCAAAATTGCCTACTAAATTTTGGTCATTTTCTCTATTAATGGTTACCCATCTCATTAATAAGTTATCTAGTAGTGTTCTTAATTGACAAACACTATTTTCCTACCAACAAAGATGTTGACTATAGCTATAAACATTTGGTTGTCTTTGTTACATAACAAATAATCAACCTTATATAGGTAAATTTGAACTTAGAGGTAAAATATTCATTTTTTTGAAATGAATTCATAAAAAATTGTAATTTTAGAGATGTTTATTTTTTTTGAAAATATCTTTCCATTTGCTTAATCTAGAGTTTAAAACCACAACATAATTTGGCTTCACCATGACAATTCTTTAATAATAATTAGAATTCACCTTGAATTTGATGAATTTGATATTTCTAATTGATTTGATTATGATGAAAATCAAGCGAAATGTCTCTAATGGAAACTCAATTTAATATTCTTAATATTAATCTGCCTATTCAAAAACATGTTCAACCAATTAGTTTTGGTCATAGAAAATGTACAAGATCTCAAAATAAGCTTAATTAATTTGATGAATTATGATTAACCACACCATGACCACACAAAATAAAAATCATATGATTCCACTCATATTTCCTTTTATTTCTAATTGCACAGATACTATTTACAAATGTTTTCTATCTAACATTTTAAATGTTTACGAACCACAAACATACAAGGAAACATCTATTAATTTTCATTGGATCAAAGTTATGAATAATTAAATTCGAGCCTTGAAAGCCAATAAGACTTGGATAATACCACTCTTCCACATGACAAAAAGACTATTAGCAGTAAGTGAGTTTATAAAATCAAATTAAATAAAGATGATACAATATATAAATTTAAAGTTTGGTTAGTTGTAAATGATAAAATAAAAAAATGACATTGATCTTAATCAAAATTTGGCTTTTACAGCAAAATTTGTGACGTTACGATTTTTAATTACATTAAATGCTGCTAAAAATTGATTTCTTAATTAGATTGATGCGCATAATATTTTATTCATTATCATTTGGAGAAGACATTTATATGCAACAACTAAATGGTTACGTTGAAGGTGATTCAAATCAGGTTTACTAATTAAAAGAAGTTGTAGAATTATCTTGAAAGGAAACAATTTTAAGAATGAAATGTTATCAGTAGCAAACTAATCAGAATAATTAATTTGCTACTTAATTGGAGATTTACTGCTGATTGTCAAATCAATTATAATTGATTTGATTTTTATTTTATTTATAGATTTTTATTTTATTTTATTTTATGCAATTTTCACTATTTAAGAACTAGACCTCTTATCTAATACACAAACAAATACAAGCAATAAAGTATTATTTTCCCTCTCTCAAAATTCTACACGGTATAAGAGTCAATTTTTTGCTCTTGAGCTACAAATTTAGTCTTTCCCTGTCTCATTAATGGTTACCTTAACAATTGATGGATGACTCTAATCATTATTATTATATTTTTTTAATGATGCTCTATTAATTATTATTTTTTTTTCGAGAGAATATTTTATTCATCATTAAATTCCAGTGAAACTTCGGCAATTTAAAGCCCTTTTCATTGCCATCCAGCGGTACTCCGACGTTTCAAACCAACTCGCTGTCATCAATATCCAGCGACACTCCGACAATTCGAAAGTCATTCGCTGTTATCAAATTCCAATGAAAACTTCGACAATTCAATGCCTTTTCACTGCCATTTAGCGACACTCTGACGATTTGAACGTCACTCGCTGTCATCAACATCTAGTAAAACTTCGACAATTTAAAGTCTTTTCACTATCATTTCATCCCATCGGCAACACCCTCTTCAATCTCTGCCCAAGGCTCTATTGCACTTTCTACGTTACATCCCACAATCAGGTGTCTGACATACTCTCCAAGACGATTCGAGAAGTATGTGGCAAGTCTCAATATCTACTACCCAACTTGTAGGGGAGTGTAGAATTATCTTGGATGAAAAGAATTTCAAGAATGGAAATTCCAAAAATGGAATGTTATAAGTAGCAAATAAATGAGAATAATTGATTTGCTACTTAATTGAAGATTTGTTGCTAATTGTCAAATCAATTATAATTGATTTGATTTTTATTTTATTTATAGATTTAATTTTTATTTTATTAATATTTAATTTAATTTTATTTTATTTAATTTTCACTATTTAAACACTAGACCTCTTAGGTAATACACAAGCAAATACAAACAATAAAATATTATTTTCCCATGTAAAATTTTTGAAAGAGGGAAAATAATAATTTTTATTTCTTGTATTTGCTTTTTTATTACATAAGAAGTCTAGTGTTTAAATAGTGAAAATTACATAAAATAAAATAAAATAAAATATCAATAAAATAAAAATCTATAAATAAAATAAAAATAAAATCAATTATAATTGATTTGACAATCAGCAGCAAATCTTCAATCAAGTAGCAAATAAATTATTTTAATTGATTTGTTACTGATAACATTCCATTTTTGAAATTGTTTCCTTCCAAGATAATTCTACACTCCCCACAAGTTGGGTAGTAGATGTTGAGACTACCCAACTTGCCACATACTTCCTCGAATCGCCTTAGTGAGTATGTCAGCCATCTGATTGCGGGATGTAACGTAGATGAGTGCAATAGAGCCTTGTGCAGAGATTGAAAAGCGTGTTGCCGATGGAATGAAATGACAGTGAAAATACTTTGAATTGCCAAAGTTTCACTAGAATTTGATAACAGCGAGTGACGTTAGAATCGCCGGAGTATCGCTGAATGACAGTGAAAAGACTTTGAATAGCCGAAGTTTCACTGGAATTTGATGATAGCGAGTGACGTTCGAATCGTCGGAGTGTCGCTGAATGTTGATGACATCGAGTTGGCTTGAAACGCCGAAGTATCGCTGAATGGCAGTGAAAATGTTTTGATTTTCCGAAATTTCACTAGAATTTGATGATGAATAAAATATTCTCTCAAAATAAATAATAATAATAATAATAATAATGATAACCATTGATGGAGGTAACGAAAGACTAAATTTGTATTTTAAAAACAAAAATTTGACTCTGATACCATGTAAAATTTTAAAAGAGAGAAAATTGCTTGTATTTTCCTTTCTTATTACACAAATAAAATACAAACAATAAAATATTAATTTTCCACCCTAAACCTTTACAGAAGCCTAACTAATTTATTTGATTCGAAGATTGAGGGAAAGGGAAATCCGGAGAAAACTTGTATTAAATATTTAAATAGAAATTTGGCTTCGTTTGCAAAGGGCTAACACCTACAGTATCTATTCTATATAAAAATATTAGAATTTTTTTGATTTTAGATGCGAAATAAATGGTTTTTTGACCATTGAAATTCATCATTATATATACTAAAATTCGCCAAGTATTTTATTAGTATGTTTTATCATATGGATTATTTCTAAACAATTAATCTTTTCATTAAACCTTTCATTTTTTTTATAATTATATAAAAACTGTATCTCAACAATCAAATATTTATTTTTGGATTCAGATAAATTTAGTACACTGAATCGATAATTCGAATCAATATAGATGTTTACCGAATTATATTGTATGGTTGTGATTAAACTACACTTTAATTCATTGTACTCAGAAATTAAAAAATTAGGCCAATGGCAACATTATAACATGTTTTTGTCAGTACAATGCCAACTCTAAACCTAACAATGGACCACTTCAATAATGTGACACCCTTTGGTTATAAATAAATGTACCCTTCCATATGACTTTGTTTTTAATATTATTGTACAAAATAGAGGTTCATTTGATCAAGAGATACCATGATATTCTTGAAAGTGTTTTTCTATTTCCTCCTCCTCCCTTTGATTATTGTCCGACTACTCGTTCAAGTCCGGCTAAGGCGACGTCTCCCACCGGGCCCCATCTCGTTGCCGATCATCGGAAGCCTCCTCAAGTTAGGCGATAAACCTCACCAGTCCTTGACGCGCTTGGCCGAAACATATGGCCCAATAATGTCGTTAAAGTTAGGTCATATGACTACCATAGTAGTTTCATCCCCATCCATGGCTCAAGAAGTCCTCCAAAAACAAGACATTTCATTTTCCAATAGGTGCGTTCCGGATGCTTCTCGTGCATGCGATGAATACAAGTTCTCTGTTATTTGGCTGCCCATAAACGACCGATGGAGGAGCCTTCGAAAGCTCGCTCATACCCACGTATTCTCCGGAAGAGTACTTGATTCCAATCAACATGTCCGCAGTAAGAAGGTGGAGGAGCTTATCACCCACGTCCGAAAATGCTGCCACGATGGTGTGGCAGTGGACATCGGCAAGGCGGCCTTTCAGACCACGTTGAATGTGCTTTCCAACATTCTTTTCTCGGTTGATTTGACCAATTCCGAAAGCAACGAGGCCCAAGTCTTCAAGGATTTGATTTGGAACATTATGGAAGAGACCGGAAACCCAACCTAGTTGACTATTTTCCGGTACTACGTTGCATCGATCCGCAGAGGATACGCAAACATATGACATTATATTTTTCGAAATTGTTGGATTTGTTAGGAGAAATTATTGATAAGAAGATGGTAGCGATGAAAACCTTGTCGATGGATATTTCCAATGGAGGCGATGTAGTTGACGCACTTATTAAGATTTCTCAAGAGAACACCAAGGACCTAGACATGCAACACATAAAACACATGTGTTTGGTTAGTACTTCCTTATTTTTATCTTATATATATATTGATATGCATTTTAGCAATGAATCCTAAAATTGAAAAATAACTTTTTAGTTTGTTTTTGTCATAGGATTTTTTTGCTGCCGGGACAGATACAACCTCGAGCACAATAGAGTGGGCAATGACGGAATTATTGCGACATCCAAAATCCATGGAGAGAGCAAAAAATGAACTTAAGCAAGTTGTTGGTGTTGGGAAGCAAGTGGAAGAGTTAGATATTTCTGAATTGCCATTTTTGCAAGGTGTTATAAAGGAAACATTAAGAATTCACCCACCAGTCCCATTTCTTGTCCCTCGCCAAGTTTATAAAGAAGTTGATTTGTGCGGCTACACCATCCCAAAAGGAGCACAAGTGTTGGTGAACGTGTGGGCGATAGGTAGAGACCGCAATCATTGGAAGAATCCCATGGAGTTTAAACCGGAGAGGTTTCTTGATTCCAAGATTGATGTTCGTGGTCAGGACTTTGAATTAATTCCTTTTGGAAGTGGACGGAGGATTTGTGTCGGATTATCCTTAGCGATGAGAATCCTTCCGACTGTTTTGGGCTCGTTGATTAATTTGTTTGATTGGAAGATTGAGGGTGAGGTTAATCCGGAGAACACTAACATTGAAGAGAAATTTGGCTTCACTTTGCAAAGGGCTATCCCACTCCGAGCAGTTCCTATTCCTATATAAAAAGATTGGACTTTCATTTTTGTTAAAATTAATGTGATGTAACGTATTAATTTGATATTAGGAGAGAACTGCCAATTTTATTTCAATCAGATATGATCGATTTTATCTCAAACAAATATGAGAAAAATAGTAAAATTATTATATTAATTACTAAGATATATTTCATTTATTTTCTAGTATATATATATATTAAGGTTTTAGAATGCTAGACAAAATCATCAAAATAATAATAAAATATCAATCTCTCAATGTCTCTCTTCAAAATTGGTATCATAATCGACAAAGTCTTCTACCAATCTATCCAAATTCACTACCTCAACAAATATCAATCATCTTATTCTAGTGATTCTGGTACATAAAGATGAAGACCAACTATATTTCGATCTCTTAACCATTGGGAAATTGTAGAGAATTGAGTGAATGAGCCATAGGAAGAAAATGACCTCAATAAAGTCGACATGAAGGAACTAAAGCAGTCCCAACAAGCCAACACAAATTCTCTTTCAAACCTCCAAAGAGTGGTCATTAAAACAATCTTTCCTAGAATCATGCATGTCGGTACAAACAAAGAGGCATGGGAGATCTTATAGAGTGAATTTCAAGGAAATGTGAAAGTTAGAGCAATTAAGCTCCAATCACTACTCAGGAATTCAAAAATACCAAAATGAAGAAGATAGAGACCCTGATGGAGTTCTCGACCAAAATATTTAATTTGGTCAACCAAATGAAATATCACGGTGAAGATGTCACAAATCAAAGAATGGTGCGAAAGATTCTCATATGTCTTCCTAAGAAATACGATCTCATTGTAGCCGTTATTGAAAAAAACAAAGGATCTATCCACACTTACAGTCTAAAAGTGATATCATTCTTAAAATTATTTGAGCAATGATTGTATAGACACTCTGAAAACCCAATAAAGAGTGTATTTAAGTCAAAGCTCAGTACTAGTTGTTGGGTTTTGTCCTCATAGCTGGAGAGACCTAACTTGGTATTGGCTTTATTTAGACCTAGAGTATATAATGTGAAAGTGCATTATGTTTCATTTAGGTTAATTGGGTTTTGAGAACAGCAAGAGATAGATCAAAACAGAAACATATTTAAGAGTTTGGGTAGCATCTGAAGAAGATTCTGTTTGCTGGAGTTTGCAACGTTTAATTGAGTTCAAACGTTGGCAATTTGATGGTTATTTATGGGGCTATGTTCTAAATGGTGAAGATATATTTTCTAAGGCTTCTAAGTCGGTCTAAGAGAAATAATAATTACAAAATTGATAAGGTTGGTTGATCTTACTATTTCTCCTCTTTGTAAGATTATTGTGTGATCTTGATGCAATTGATAAGTGACTCTAATTTGATTATAACTAGAGTGAACCCCTGTTTGTAACCTTATTGATGATAGTAAATTGTTAAGTGGTCTAAATGTCCTGTGGTTTTTTACTCTCAATTTGGAGAGAAATTTTTCCACGCTAAAATTGTCTTTCATTGTTGTTTGAATTTCCTTATATTTTGTTCATCTCTTATATTCAATTAGTTAGAAAAGTGTTATGTTTTGAAGAATACATTTTCTCATCAAAGTGGTATCAGAGCTTGGTTTTATTTGAGTATAAGGATGAATACTAACAGATTCAGAATGGTGAGCTTGAATGAATATAATTATAATATCTGAAAGACTAATATGGAAGATTTAATGTATGTGAAAAGTTTTTATTTTCCAGTGTTCTCTTTAGTTAAGCCTGCATAAAAAAATGTGGATTATTGTAAATGTTTTCACCGACAAGTATGTGGTTATATTCGTCAATGGGTTGATTACAATGTTCTGAACCATGTGATTTATATCACTGATGCTCGTACTCTTTAGAAAATTTGAAGAATTGTATGACAAAAAGACATGTAATAATGAACTGTTTTTGATAAAGCAATTGATGTCCTTAAGGTATCAAGTTGATTCTCCGATGACTGACCACTTGAATACTTTTATGAGAATTATGAATCAATTGAAGACGATGAAACTTAACTTTGATGAAAAAAATAAAGGGATTATGTTTATTTGGTATTCTGCTCCAGATGGTTTTCTCTAAATGGATTTAGTAAAAAGCAGTGTGTTGAATTAAATGATGAGACAAAATACACAAGACTTTTCTTTACAATTTGAGGTCTTGGTCACAGAATTCTGAAGGAGAAGTAAATGGCGAGATGTAAGTAATCGTGTCAAATTTTGTGGGACTTCTAATAAGTGGGCAAATGTTGAGTGTCATCATTGTGGCCTAAAGGGCCATATCAAGAAATAATGTTTTAAATTGAAGAATGAGAATAAGAATAAAACTCAGAACACACTCACTACTTCCAACTACAGAGAAGGTAAAATCATAAAATATTTTTATTGTTGATGATTTCCTTATTGTTTGTTATCATGATATTGAGAATGTTAATGTGTCTTGTGATGAGATGAACTGAATTGTAGATAGTGGTGCTTCTACTCATGCTAAATCACGATGAGATTTTTTCTCTAACATATGTGGCTGGTGATTTTGGTATTTTTCGTATAGGCAATACTAGGGGTGAGCATTGGGTGGTTTAATCCGAAATCCAATCCAATCCGAATCTTAAATACTAATTCGGATTGGATATTTCGGATTGGACTGAGATCGGATCGGATTGAGTTCGGATTGAATTAAATCGGATTGGATTAGGATTATCCAAATTATCCAAACTATCTAAATAAAAATATTTTTTTTAATTAATTTTCTTTAAATTAAATTTCATCTCAATATAATATATATTTTACTTGACAGCGATATTTTTTTTTTTTTGTTTTTATTATTTTTTTCAGATTCAAAATTAAAAATAATAAAAAAATCGAATTTAAAAAAAATTTAATTTTTTTAAAAAAAAATTAAAAAATTAAAAAAAAAATTGTTGACTAATTTCAAGCTGGAATATATAAATATTTTTTAGTTTGGATTATCCAAACCATTTTCAATCCAATCCGTATCCGATCCGTATTAATTAGTAAAATGGTTTGGATTACGGATTGGATAAACTTAGTTTGGATTTAATACGGATCAGACAAAACGGATTGGTTTTACCCATTTGCTCACCCCTAGGCAATACTGGTCAAACTCAAATGGTTGGAATTGGTAATGTTTGTGTTGAGATAGTCAATGAAATTACTCTTGTCTAAAAGGGGTTAAGCATATTCTTGATATTCGTTTCAATCTTTTATTGGGAAGATTGGATGATGAAGACTTATGTAATTCTTTTGTTGGCAGTGAATGAAAGCTTAAAAGGGATTAATGGTTGTTGCTAAAGGTAAGAGATTTTCGAATTTGTATATTGTTCATTCTGAAATATTTAAATGTTACATTAACACTTGTGAAACTGATTCTTCTTTTGAGTTGTGGCACAAACGTTTGACTAATATTAGCGAGAATATGATCTTGGTATGGTTTTCATTATAAAACTATTAATTATCAATCAGAGACTTAGTTGGTATAAAAATTGTATTAAAATTATTTGCTGGTTTTTCTTGAGGAATAAAAGAATTCGGACAAAATCAAGTAACATCCCTTCTACTATGAACTTTTATTTATTTGCTCAAAGAGCTGGACATAAAAAAAATTCCTTGATATTGTTCATCTAGAATCTTTTCATATGTTTAATTTGATGCATTTTTTTTTTAATTATAGTAAGTAATTATCACATAAATATTACACTGGTTTTAATTTTTTTTAATTCTTTTCCTTATTTATAAGTTTGAAATGAAAATTTTATAAATACAAATTCAAATTAACATTTAAAGAGATCAAAATTTATACTCATAATCATTCATGTTTTAACATGATTTGTTTTTACAATATCACTAATTAATTAATTTACATGCATGGTCATCAATAGTCAATCTTGAATCTTGACAATTATGCCAAATTTAAATCTAAATTCTAAGTAATGTGTGCCAATTATTTATTTATTTTATTTCAAATTAACCACAATTATAAACCCGATAAACCAAACAAATTCAAATTAAGTATTATTATTATTATTATTATTATTATTATTATTATTATTATTATATATATATATATATATATATATATATATATATAACCAACTAATTACAAAATCATCGAAATATCTCACCATTAAAAATTACATAATTTATTCTGAATTAAAAAATATTAATATTCTAACCCTCTGATCAGAGTATGCCTGATTTGAAAATTTGAAATTCATTATGTTATTAGATTCCTATAATCCATATATATCAATATTCTTATTGATTTGCGTTCTCGTATTTTTATAGAGCCGGTAAGGGAATTTATAAAAGATGTTATATATATATATATATATATATATAGTATATATACAAAAAAAAAATGATTTAGCTGTGAATTGGTTGATGTATTATTGAAATTGTAAAAATTTGATTGTATTTCTAAGTTTTTTAATTTTTCTAGTTAAATATAATAGATAATTCAAATAATAATATTCTTAATAATTCATATGTTACTTACCACAGCGGCCCGTATCATTGGGTTGTCCTAATCGAATAATATTTTTTTTTTTAAAAATTTAGTTTATTATTTTTAACAAAAAGTGACATAGTTTAGAGGGTTAGAATCTATATTAACATATAGTGACTTGAGAATAAACCTTGTTGGGTGCTATTGATATTAATTTTGGGTGCCTGGTGGGGTCTTAGGGGCGGTCAGCAAGCTTGGCCTAACCTTAGGGCTAGAGCGATTACAAATTTAACTCAGACAGTTGATTCCTTGAGAATGTGAATTTCAAGAGAGCGATAGTTTGAATTGGTTAAATTAAAGTCGATGATATAATTTGTCAATCGGTCTCACCTCAGATTCGGGCCACCACAACTTACTTGGATGATGAACCACTGGCATATTCAAACCTAGAGTCGTCAATTGACTTTACATTTGAGGGATACATTGTGGGTATTGTGTGACTCTAAGCGACTCTAAGCGACCTCTTAATATTAGATTTATTATTGGTTATGTCTTTTTGTTGGCTTTGAACAAAGTTGGACATATTTTCCCTAATATTTTCTTGATTAAGGTGGTTAATAGTGACATTTTTTCTCTAATATTGTGGGCATCGATGACTTTATCAATTTGGATCAATATGTTCAACAGTAGAATAAGTGTTTGATATAATAATAAAATAATACAAAATAATAATAATTCATCAAATTGTTTATATAATAATAGTGAAGATAAAGATCAAAATTCAAAATATTATTTTGCCAATATTTGGTGTTGTATCTGTTGGTGTTTCTCCAACAGGATCCTTGATCAATCTATACATAAAAAGATAATCAAAATACTTAATAATCACCCTATGAAGTTTCATATAAACCTCAAAATAATATAAACTATTGTCATCAACTATATATGAAGTATGAATCTCAAAATAAGCTAAATTTTGACCCAAAAAATAATGAATAACTTAAAAGAAGTTAAAATAAAAGAGACTTAACTAAATTATGTGAGGGACAAGGCTTCAAATCAAACTACAACCTTTGATTTTTGGATAACTATTATTTTATCTAGAAAAGAAACTAGGTTTAAGTTATTACTTACAATGCCACTTTAAATCGTTTTTTTGTCTGATAAAAGCAGAATCAGTTAATTCAAGTAGGAGATGGAGCTTGAAGTGAATTAAAGAGTGTCATTCTTAATGTCTAGAATTAAAAATTAATAATTTACACACATGAAACTAGAAATAGGTAAACCCAATAAAAAAAAACGGGGAGAGGAGAATTGAGAAAGTGGTAAGTGAGAAAAAAAAAAATTATTTTTCAAAAAAACATGATAAATCCTCAGAATTTGCCTGAGTTGTCGAATTGGGTTTAACTGAATTAATTGTATTTTCAATTTTTTAGGTTCACCGAGTTTCAAAGCTATGGTTGATACATTATAATATAACCACACTCTTTCTCTGTGAATAATATGGTATATTTTTTTGTAAAAATTATTATTTGTCCATTAAAGATGATATAACATGAAAAATTGATTGTATGTCAAATCTCAATACATATCTACGTCACCTTACGAATACAGCTAACTATACTATACTAAAATATAAATTAATAATTTTATAAGAAACTTCTAGAGAAAAGAATATATGTTGGAGATTTAGAAGTAGGGTTTGAAGAATGGGATTAATTAATTAATTGGCCCATTGGACTGGGTTTCCCAACAAAATCTATCCCCGGATCTCCTTACATTACTTATTTATTAAAAATAAAATTTCTTTATAAATTCGTAAAAATATTTATTTAAAATAAAAAAAAATTACTTTAAAAATTATTAGTTATAAAAAATATTATCTTATTATCCTCACAAACTTTACTCGATACAATTATTAATGAAATATCGAAAGAAAAACAAACTTTATTAAGGCAAAAAGATCTATTAAAGCTAATGTAGGTAAATCACAACATAAGTTTGTATTCAGAAATAATAATTTGATAAGAAAATGCTATATCATTCACAAAAGATCAACTAATCCAAGAATGGAAAGAATTGGTCAACTTGTGCTAAAGCTAAAGATGGTTTCAATCCCATAATCATTTGATCATTTGTTGTTGTGTTGCTATGTTTGAAATGTGCATAAAAAAAATGTTAATTAATTTATTAAAAATATTTAAGATTTGTTTACAAATCCAGATAATATATTATACCAGCCCAATGAAGGAGGGTGGACCCAAATAAGGCCTTTGAATGGATGGACCACGTGAGAGCCCAAAAGTGTAGGGTGCTTAATTTGTAGCTTAGGGTAAGGGGACCCACCTATATAATACAATTATTGTTCAGACATCTTTCCCTTTCTTCTCCCTACCAAGACATAGACTTAGCTTTTCATTTTTACAAAATCCAAATAATTAATATATATTCTATTTATAAGATTAAATACTACGATATTAATCGTAGTTCAGATTAAGTCAATTCACATCGAAATGCAAGCTTATATTTTTCAAGACTTGTAAACCGAACTAGGTAAGAATCGATAACCACATTAACAACATAAATATGGGAAACGATCTAGACTGACCTACTTCCCATTCATTTATTTTAAAGGATGTTTTTTGGTTGCAGGGCATATCACTTTTATTCATGATTAAAATAATTAAAATAGTAGATTATGAGACTTATAACCAATAGGTTGTTTTTTAATTAAAAAAATTAAGGGATAGAGTACAATGAGATCTTAGACTCATTTTTAATTTCCCAAACTAGCCTCATTTATTTAATCTTTTCCAAACTAACCTCTTTCATTATTTAAACTCATATATATGATAACGTATTATTAAATATATATTATTATATATTTAATTATTTAAATTATTATTTTTTATAATATAATAAATATTATCATCACCTTTATAAATAATTAATATATAATTATTTTAATTATTTCAATATAACGATTTTTTTTTAAATGATTCATACAAATTATAAAATAAAAGTCATTTAAGATAACGATGAAAAAATATAAAAGGAGTGAAACTAATATAACAACTAAATAATTAATAAAACATATTACAATAATCTTATTTTAAAATTATTAACGATTTTTCTGAGAACATCGTTTACTATGTCTCGTATGACCTTCTTGGCCACACCTTTCACAAATTGTGGTCATTCGTAAATTGTTTATTACAGTTCGAATTCATTGACTTTGACCTCGTTTATTTTTCTCCTTTCTCAAATTTTTATTGGAATGAGATTACCATATTTTTCCCAATCATGTGCTAATGAAATGTCCAATATGCTTCGTTAGGCATGAGATGAAATTCATACTGCCACATCTCAGAAAGTGTTGTTAAATTGTGATATGACTCAATGTATTGAGTCTAATCAAACTTGCATACTAAACAACTATCAATTATATGCGAACATGGAACAAAATCATCTGCGCATGTTGATGATATGCTTGTTGTCATCTTTCCAAAAACCTTTATTTTGTTTTGTAACGTACAATAGTCACCTCAAAGATCCCGATTTGTTAATTGTATGGAACAATTTTATGTGATGATGCCTTGCTTTCAATCTTTTCAAATAAATCTCTTGACAACTTACAATAAGTATGGCCATTTTGAAAAGCATTCAAAGTTTTTGTCCGTATTTCTGCAACCTTCTTTACCGAGCGATAATATATATATTTCATCATTGATGTGATCGATAAATACAAACATATATTAATTATTTATAAATGTGATGATAATATTTATTATATTATAAAAAATAACAATTTAAATAATTAAATATATAATATATATTTAATAATAATTTATTATATTAATAAAAAAATAAATATATATATATACCGAGTTAACTAAGTTTGAACAGTGAAAAGACTAGTTTGAAAAAGATGAAACAAATGAGACTAGTTTTCAAAATGAGACTAGTTTGAAAAGTTAAATAAAAAATGAGGTACTTTGAGAAAGTTCTCCTAGTAGAATTACATTGTATTATAAAATATAAATACATTATAAAAAAATTGTTTATCTTTAATTAAAATTGATAATCCACATTGACGTGATAACTTTAAGTAAAGAGTAAATAAAAATGTTCCATTTTCATATTATTAGAACTTACACATTAAATAAAATTAAAATATTTTATCTACCAGAATTAGGGGAGTGAAATTTGGAATTGAAAATGTTCTTAAAAGAATATGATTTTTTTTTTTTCCAAAAATAAATAAATTATATATTCTACATTTTTACCTTTACTATCTACATTTCTTTTAAAGGACAAAGTAGTGGTTGATAGTACTATTATATTCCAAACCCTAAATTAAATCCAAACAAGATTTGAGTATGAAAAGTTGATTTCAAACCATCCCTAAAAATTGAAAAGCAAAAAGTTTCAATTATTATCTCATAGAAGTAGTAGGTTCACAAGAAACCTAAAGAACATAGAATGAATGAAAGAGAATGAAGTATATAAATGCAACCATTTGGAGGATCTCTGTTTTGCAATAAGAAGATGATGATCATCAAGACTCACTTTCTCTCTCTACATTTCCCCATTCTTCTTCTTCTTCAGATTATAATCGCCACCAAAGCTGATTTATTGACAGTCGGCAGCGGCGTTGGTGTCGAAATTGGCATCGGCGGCGGAGGCGGCATTTGGATTGGAGGAGGAGGAGGAGGATCAAATAATGTTCCTGATTCTCCGGCCAATATCCCGTCTGCAAGTCTTGCTCCGGCATATACAGCTCTCCAAGCATGGAAATCTGCAATTAAAGAAGACCCATTTAAGATTCTTGCATCATGGGTTGGATCCAATGTGTGTAATTACAAGGGAGTCTTCTGTGCACAACCTGAACAAGGCTATGGTTTAACCGGTCCCGACGGTCCAATCGTCGCCGGAATAGATCTAAACCGTGCAAATCTACAAGGAACACTTGTAAAAGAACTTTCCCTCCTCACTGATTTATCAATCTTTCATCTAAACAGTAACAGATTCACAGGCACCATTCCTCAAAGCTTTAGTTATCTTTCATCTTTAACTGAACTAGACTTAAGCAATAACCATTTCTCCGGTCAATTTCCAATTTCCGTTCTTTACATACCAAATCTTCTCTACTTAGATCTAAGATTCAACTTCTTCTATGGTTCAATCCCAGAAGATCTCTTTAACAAGAATCTAGACGCAATCTTCCTCAATAACAATCAATTCAGCGGCGAAATCCCATCAAATTTGGGGAATTCTCCAGCATCAGTAATCAATTTAGCCAATAATAAATTCATTGGAAACATCCCTTTTAGTTTGGGTTACATAAACCCAAAATTAAGAGAGATTCTTTTTCTGAACAATCAACTCACTGGCTGCATTCCTCAATCAATTGGGTTATGGCAATATTTGCAGGTTTTTGATGTGAGTTTCAATTCATTAATGGGTCATTTACCTGACACAATTTCTTGTCTTTCGGATATTGAAGTTCTGAATTTAGGACATAATAAACTTTCCGGTGAAGTGCCGGATCTGATCTGTGATCTGAACAGACTTATGTATCTGACTGTTGCTTATAATTTCTTTTCTGGGTTTAGTCAAGAATGCTCCAAGTTATCGTTTAGGAATGTGGGTTTTGATGTATCATTGAATTGTATACATGGGAGGGGAATGCAGAGGCCGGAGCCGGAATGTTCCATTATTCCCGGCGGTGGACTTAATTGCTTGAGAATACCGGTGGTTCAGCCTCTTGTATGTGCAATACTCTTTGATATTCAGAAGAATAGTAATAGAATTCCTTCTTCTTCTTCTTCTCCATGAAAGAGACAGAAGACGCCATTGTTATGGATAACTGTGAAAAGCTTGTCAATGGGAAAACCTATTTAAGTTTACTGTTTTCAATGTAAATTGTAAATTACTTTTTTTTTTAATCAACTTAGAACATTTAATGATGGTAATTCACTTATATATTTGTCCCTTTTTTTTTTCTAATAATATAATGTTTGTCTTTATTATCAAGAGCATGTTTGATGTAGGGGCTACATGAATATATGAATTTTGAAATTAATTTTTTTGGATGAAAAGTTTTTTTTTAGATTTTAAATTAAATTAATAAAATTTTGCTTTGATTTTAATATTAAAATTTTATAATAAATAAATATAATTCTTATAAAAATCCAAAATAAGCCCATGTCTAGGACCCTTTAGCAAGACCCAAATTTTAGACACTCACCTCAAATTTAAATCTGGTCACAAATGTAATGTTATTGTCTAGAGTTATAATGCAATTATTAATATGTGACAAGAGTTGTATTTTTATATAGAACATCACATATTAGAGTAATATCATTGTGATACTATTAAAACTGGATTTTGTTCTATAGTTGATTAAATAATCTTTTTAGATTATTTAAAAAATGTTGATGCACATTAATTTTTAAAAAGTGTTTATTTTTTAATGTAGAATAGAAATGATGATTTGTTTGTCAAAACGAGGATAAGATATCGGTAATGATATGGGTTAGTTGTGGTACAAAATTCTTGAAATTAGGTAACTTGATTAATAATGAAATGTCTATTGAAAAATAAATAATATTGTGGTTAAATATGTGAATGAGATTATTGGTTAACCGAAATATGAAAGTGAGGTTTACGAAATGAGAGGTTGATTAGATTGGTGGTTTTTTTTTTTTTTAAAGTGAGAGACGATAAAGAGGTTGGTAATATGATATGAGAACGTTAGGTACAAAATGGTCGTGAAGTCACAAAATTTAGTAAATATGAGAGGTGGGATATGAGAGATGATTGAGAAACAAACATTATTGGTATTTAAATATTAGAATGAGATTAATATTGGTTGACTGAAGTGAGGATAAAGAAGTCGGTGATATGAGATATGGTTGATTTGTCAAAGTGAGGGTAAAAGATATGAGTAATGTTGAAATGGTTTGTTGCAGAAGTGAAGTTGAAGAAAAATAAATTAGAAAATATATTTGGTATTGATATTTGTTTACTTATTTTTGTAAAAATTTAAAAAATATATATATATGAGGGTAAAGAAGAAGGGATCAAATGAGACATAAGGGAAGTCTAACAGTCAAACCAACAGAAGGCAAGATGGAGTGCTCTGTTGATTAATGGATGGGCAGGTCTGGGGCCAAGAATTTAATTAATTAATTAAATGTTGGCTTGTTTTTTTAAGTTGTTTTTCAACTGTATTGACTTAGACCACATTAGAAATCATGACCAAGAAAAATAAATGGGAAGACTTAAATAAATGAAATAGATGGTCCAAGAATACATTCATCACTTACCTTATCTCGATAAGCATCCTAGAGTGGTGGAACCCATCTCCATCTTCTTCAACAAACACACGGCTTGTTATGCATGTTCTGGGAATCGATTAAAAATCTAACAATAACAACCTTGTGCCTCGTCCTCGTCGTCATCGACTGAAGATCTCCAATTTATCCCCCAAAAAAGAAGGCAAATGATGGATTGGATCAAGAGGTTGAATGGAGAGATTCCTTGAACTTTGAGGCTCCCGACATGGTATAAGAGGATCACGAAATAAGATCTTAGCTTACATTGTCATCTTATAGCTTATAGAATTTTCGAGTGATATCTATGCTGTGTGTAAAGCTTGTTACGATTGTTTAGAAGCTTTTAGATCCATAGTATTAGTGAGATCTCACATTCACATATAACTACTTATCTTAATTTTATCTATTTATTTCTCGTACCATGACAATAATCTAGACGCATGTCCTATGAATAGATTGATACAAAATTTAATCAGGTTTATATTTATCTTTAGATAAATTTACTAAGGTGAAATAATTCAACAAAGTATAGAAGAAATATTTTACGTAAAATGGTCAAGAGTTTATAGTAGAAACCATTATTTGATTGACACTGAAACATAACGCCGATATTCTTTCTCACGTGTAACCAAACACCAAACCTTGATCGAAATCTTTTTCACTCGCAATCGAGAACGCACAACATTTTCTTTTCCCAATTTCTTAAAGAGAAAATTGATTGGCGACTCTAAAAAAGTCCAAATTAGTATAATGATATTCACTAAATTCTATTTTTAGTTCCTCACTTTGGACGAGATGACTTTCGAAAATGTCATTCACTCGTTTCATTTACAAGGTTTAAGAAAAATGTAAGCCACGAGATTTAATGAAATCAACATTAAGTTAGACTATAGTTTATCCTATCAATTTAGTTCCTCATCCCATTCGGGATTCGAGAAAAATATAAGTTGTGAGGCAAAAATTATCGAGTCGAATAATCGTTTCAAGTTGTCGACCATTTTTAGACGTTACAAGGGTGCAAAATGCTCGAAGTGAAGTCATGAAATTTAGTAAATATGAGAGGTCGGTGATATGAGACATGATTGTGGAACAAATAATATTGATGGTTAAATATGTAAATGAGATTGTTAGTTGACCGAAATGAGGATAAAAAGGTCGGTGATATGAGAGATGGTTGGTTTGCCAAGTGAGTGTAAAAGATGTTGGTAATGTTGAGAAGATTGAGTGCAAAAGTGAGATCGCGAGATTAGTAAATATGATAGGTCAATTAGATTTGGTTTGTCAAAGTGAGAGAGGGTAAAGAGGTTGGTAATATTATATGAGATGGTTGGTGTATAAAATGCTCGAAGTGAGGTCACAAAATTTAGTTAATATGAGAGGTTCGGTGATATGAGAGATGATTGAGAAACACAAAATATTGATAGTTAAATATTTGAATGAGATTGTTAGTTGACCGAAGTGAGGGTAAAGAGGTTGGTGATATGAGAAATTGTTGATTTATCAAAGTGAGGGTAAAAAATGTTGTTATTGTTGATATGGTTGAGTGCAAAAATGATGTCACAAGATTAATAAATATGAAAAGTCTATTAAGAAAGAAATGATGTTGGTTGTTAAATGAGTTTGTTGGTTGACCGAAGTAAGGGTAAATGGCGTGACGATGATTGGTTTGCCAAAAGATGTTGATAATGTTGAGTGCAAAAATGCTTGAAGTGAGGTTATGATATTGATAAATGTGAGAGACCGATTGAAAAAAAAGATAATAATGAATAGTGAAAAATGTAAATGAGATGATTAGTTGTCCGAAATGATGATAAAGAAGAGTAATGCTGATATCAATTAATACAAAATATTAAAAGTGAAGTTACGAGATTAGTAATATAGAAGGTTCATCGAGAACAAAGAATATAATATTGATGAAATGAATGGAGAAGATAGGGTGATTGGACAAAGTAAGGAGAGGTTAAATGATGTAATATTTCAGCGTAAAATGATCGAAAAATGAGGTCAAAAAGATTATTAAGTCAGAATTTATTTTGGTTGACGAAAAATAATTCATCCTAATTAGGAGTAATTCCATAGTTGATGAGACTATAAGAAAACAAATTCTTAATATTTTATTATTTAAATAATTATGTGTATTTTTTTTAATGAGTGATATTTTAAGTGAGAGTCTAATATGTAATTTGGTGTCTTATAAATTACTCTTACCTTATAATAATAATATATAAAAATAATAATACTTAAATTATAAACATTAATTTATTAAAAAATGTAAGATATAATTAACCACTTAAGATTAACCATTTATGACAAATTTAAATGAATATAATTGTTAGAACCTTATTAATATATTTAAAATAATTTGTTTGTGATTTAGGGTGATCCATTGTCTCTTTTCCTGTTCGTTGTTGTTATGGAAGCCCTCTAAAAAATGATGATTTTCACAGAAAACTTGGGACTCGTCTATGAAGTGTGTTGTGGGTCAAGAAAATATCTTTTTGTCATATCACATTTGTTTCTCATTGATGACACGCTCTACATGGTTCAGGCTACCTATAGGAATTTTAAACACCTTCAGGATATTTTATGATTATTCGGTGCATGCTCTAGTCTTCGAGTTAATCTATTTGGTTAAGATTTTAGAAATTATTGAATTGTGTTTAAATCATAAACTCAACTGGTTTTGATAATTTAGCTTAAATAATTAAAAAGGGAGATATTGGTGGGTTAAGTTTTTAATTGATTTAAAATAATTTAACATACTTGATTTCGATGATTGATGAAATAGTTTTAATAATAAATGGATAAAACTAAGTTCAATTATTGATAGTCATATCAATTATAAAATATAGGGCAAATTACCTGAGCGGCCCTCAAACTATCTCAATCGCTCACTTTTGGCCCTCAAATTAATTTTTGAAACAAATCGCCCATTCAACTTTTATAAACGTCACCAGTGACCCTTCCGTCAACTTTTTGGTTAAACCTAACCGTTTAAGTTTAAAATATTATTTTTTTATATATTATCTTTAATCTTATATTTTATATTTATATATATAATTATTAAATCGCTTATATATAATATTATATATATATATTATTATTAAATTTTATATAATTATTAAATATTTTATATAATAAATAAATAATATATATTATTTATTTTTATTTCTCTCTCTATATAATTTATATATATTATCTTTAACTAATTTATATATAATATTTATATAATATATATTTTAAAAACTAATTTAAGTGTTAAAAGTATTTGAGTAGTTAAAAGGTTATCATTATTTTTAATAAATTATTTTTAATATATATAAAACAAAGTTTAAAAATAAATTATATGGATTATCCCTAATCATTAATTATATATATATAAATAAATTTATATAATTTATAGAATATATATTTTACAAAATAATTTGAAAGATTAAAAGTAATTGTAATCTTCTAACTACTCAAATACTTTTAACACTTAAATTATTTTTTAAAATATATATTATATAAATATTATATATAAATTAGTTAAAGATAATATATATAAATTATATATATATATATATAAATAAATAATATATATATTATTTATTTATTATATAAAAGATTTAATAATTATATAAAATTTAATAATATATATATATATATATATAATATTATATATAAGCTATTTAATAATTATATATAAAATATAAAATATAAGATTAAAGATAATATATAAAAATATAATATTTTAAACTTAAACTTAACTAAAAAGTTGACGGAAGGGCCACCGGTGACCTTTATAAAAGTTGAAGAGACGATTTGTTTCAAAAATTAATTTGAGGGCCAAAAGTGAGCGATCGAGATAGTTCGAGGGCCGCCCAGGTAATTTGCCCTAAAATATATAGTTATATAATTGAGATCGTATGTGGTGTAGTGGTAAGTACACCTGCCTGTCACAGGCACAGTACAAAGTCAATGCTTCTCAAAGTCAACGAGCGTAGTTAGACGTTTAAGACGAAGACGTCTAACTTGAGCAGATGGACGTCTAACTGTCTAAGCAGATGGACGTCCAAGATGAAGGCGTCTAAGATGAGCAGCCGACGTCTGAAGGTAGATAGACATCTAAAGGCTGGGTGTCTGAAGTAGATGAACTCTCCAGACAGCTGGAAGCAGAGCTCATCAAATGAACGACTGCCACGTACGCTGTTATTCAAATTGCATATGTTGTACTACATTATACTACCACGATCTCAAGAATATATTCTACTGTACTACCTAGTACCTCATGGATAGTACATCCAACAGAAAGAGGGCACATGTCCAAAAGGAGGATTCGATCGTTGGTGCTTTTCAAGAATACATAGCTGCCTAAGGACAACGATCACAAGACAAAAGCTGAAGCGCTCTCTCTCTCATTAAATCACCAGATTTCTACAAACTTGATTTCTTGAATCAACTTACTCTCTCTTTAGATATTTTATTCTCAAGTGTATTTTGTAATTCACTACGTGAAGTTGAGAGATAAGTTATTAGACTATTTGATAGTCATTAACAGTGTGTTGTAAGTTGAACAAATGGTGTTTTGTTCAACAGTGTGTGTGCTATGAGTTCAGAATAGGCGGTCAATTAAGTCTTGGGTTTCTGACTGGATTTGTGTAGTGTGTTCTATACAAGTCAAAGCCTTCTAGTGGATATCCTTTCGATTGTGGAAGAAGGGGTGACGTAGGAGCTTTATCTCCGAACATCCATAAAACTTCTTGTGTTCTTTACTTTCTGTCATTTGCATTCAGTTGTCTAAAACTTCAAATCCAACAAACAGTTCCGCACTTGAATTCGTTTTAAGAGTTTGGAGAATTTGCGACGAATAGAAATAGATATTAATTCCTCACGGGATTATTATCGAATAGTTTATCGTAAGCTGTTCACAATAGTTAGACCCTAGTCTCTATTGTCAGCATCGATCCCAACATAATCTTAATAAGTCAAACATTTTATTTTCAGATTTTGTTTCGAATATAAGAAGGGTGATGTTGATAAATGTGTTGGAGTTCAGAATTGGTGGTCTTCCATCAAATATCTTGTTATGACATTGTGTGCTAAATTATGATCAAAGGTCTCTTGAGACCTAATTATCACTAAAATGAAATGTAAACTATCTAGATGAAAAAGTAAAATAATATCGAAATGGGTTGGCTAATCCTCATTAAGAGTTTGTTATCATCTATGCCCACATATATGATATCTTTATTCATTCTTTCCAATAGTGTGGCTGTGAAAATGGATATGTAAATTTCTATAGAGATCTTCTAACTAATCGTTTTATCATGTAGTTAGTTATGATAAGGTTGAATATTTTAAAGATCAAGAAAGTCTAGATATTTGAGATATTATTTCATTTAATAAGGTTCTTTTATCAAAATAGTGTAGTAAATTTGCAACACAGTTGAATAGTCTTTGGACATCGATGATCAGATGTAAGTATAGTCATGATTGGTTTGGTTGGTTCACCAAAATGTCTAATTTTCTAGTGGGGTGTAGTCAGTGCCGTTCCTGAGATTTTTTAGGCCTTAGGCGAAAACACGAAATTGGGGCCTTACGCATAAACTTCACTTGTGTTTCACCGTTGATCTTCAATAACCTTCCAATATTACAAAGATGCAACATAAATTGTCAACGAAAGTGACTTCTTCTTGCATTTTTAGATGCAAAATCATTGATAATTGTATCGTAATCAATATATTCCAAAAAATCTTTTTCAATACATAAAATAGCAAGTCCATTCAATTTATCTCGAGACATCGAAGATCTTAGATAATTTTTCAATAACTTTAACTTAGAAAAACTTCTTTCAGCAGAAGCTACCATAACAGACAATGTTAATAAAATTCGATATACAATAGAGACATTAGGATAGCAATCTATTGACATTACAAAATCAAGAATTTCAGCAGCGGGCATATCCAAACTCGGTAAAGAAACTTGCAGTATTTTTAGTTCAGAAAACAAATCACTCAAATTAACATCACACGTACCTTCATGAGAAAATACATTACAAAATGTGTTACACTTTTCTTTCAATTTTCTTTCATTCAATGCCTTCAACTTTCCAGAATTCATAAGGAACCCAAATAAGTCATTAAACTCATTCAATTGTTCAAACCTATGTTTTAGGGATGCAAGAGACATATCAACCAATACTAAAAAATAGTTGATCCTAAAAGATTCTTCTGGCGATTGTTGTTCAACATTAAAAGTATTATCATCAAAATACTTTCTAGGGATCTTCTTAACACGTTTAGTCGAAAAAACAGGATCTATGTCCATTTCACATGCAATATCATTTGCAATAATTAAACTAAAGACAAACTCATCTATTCGAAACTTCTCAAAAAATGCAATTAAACTTTCCAATTGATTAATGGCAGAATCAATACACATAGATGAGGACTGCATTTTCTTACTAACCATATTTATAGCAAACAAGATTTCATACCAAATAACCATACCAAGTATAAATTCAAAACTTTCAATTCTCTAAGAGAGACAGACAGTGAGACAGACAGTAGAGTTTTCAATTTTTTGTTCTGATAGTGTTAGTTTGTTTATCTATTTGGGCTATAGAGCCATGGGCCAAAAAATCTAACATAATAAAAAAAATTAAAAAATAAGAAACTAAAAATCCTTACTAATACCTAGCATATATAAAAAAACTGGGCCCCTTTTTGGTCA
This sequence comes from Impatiens glandulifera, assembly GCF_907164915.1. Classification (NCBI taxonomy): domain Eukaryota; kingdom Viridiplantae; phylum Streptophyta; class Magnoliopsida; order Ericales; family Balsaminaceae; genus Impatiens; species Impatiens glandulifera. The sequence continues at coordinate 22,487,351 of NC_061870.1, forward strand.
TAGGCCCTAGGCCGTGGCCTAGGCTTCCTACGTACCCCTCCGGGCCGGGCCTGGCCTGGGTGTAGTTTTAGGAGAGGAATTTATTATATGTAGAAAAGTTTCGTGAGTAGTCTATATTCATTGTGAGGGATGATTATTCGATCAGTTTTTTTAAGACAATATTTAATGTAGTGTCAAAAGTGTAGCTATGACGTATTATGAGCTTTCTTTTATTATTATATGTAGAAATGTCATAGTTAAGAACATGGTTGATCCTCCGTCTAATAGTTTCGCTAACCGAATTAGATATAGAAGGAGATTAAACATTATGGAGTGTTCATCCCATAATAGAGTTTTACTTTTGATAAGACACAAACAAGTGTCCCCATCTGAATAATATGTTATGCGTTGACAAAACATGGATAGTTTTCATGTTGGACATTGCTACAAGTTGTTTGCTAAGATGATTTCATATAGTTTTATTGGAGAAACTTTGAGATTCAAAGATTCCATCCAAGATCTCATTTTGTAGATGGAGTGTTATTCACGGTGGAATTCTTACGGATGATATGTGAATAAAAAAAAGTTATATTATGGTTAATAATTATTGTATGTGTCACAAGGAGGTTGAATCGGCAACTTATTTACTTTTGTATTGTCGAGGGGTGGCTAGTATATGGAGTCTTTTGTTAAGTATTAATGTTGTTAATTTGGTGATGCCCGAGTCTTTGGGTAGTTACTGGAAAATTTGGATTGATATGGCTGATATTGCATACCTACATATTTGTGTTACCTTCTCAACTATCTTTTGTTGGACTATCTGGTTGAAGAGAAATCGTCGAACTTTCAATTATCGTAATTGTTCGGTGTGTATCATTTATAATGTTATTATTATGATCGTGGAGTTAATCGTTTTTCTCAAAAATTTACGAGCTCGATAACCTATTGAGTAATACTTTTTATTATATATTTTTTATTTTCATGTCATGTTTTTGTAGGTTTATTTAAACAAATTTTATTATTTATTATATATGGATTTTTTTTAAAGAATATATATATAAACTTATTATATTTATTTAATAAAACATAAAATATAATTATTAAGTTAAAAAATATAAATAAATTTATTTATTTTTTTCATTAAGCAACTCAATATTAAGGGCTTTTATCATATTTGGCCCTTGCCTTGTTTATGAGTTATGTTCAACCTATTCTTTACTATTGGCGTTGATTGTCTTAAACATTAAAATTGTATAATTAATTTTCAAATTCAGTTTTAGCTATATTTTCCTTCATAATTTTGGTTCTGAAATGTCTAAATTTGTCTATTTTTTAAAACTCAACTCAATTGTAAGTAGTTAGTTGTACGAATATATCAATTTTGTCTTAGTCGATCGGTAAACTCTTTATATTAAAAATAAAGGCTACTCAAAATAAATTTATTAATTTTATATTGAATAGGTTATATGAAAATATTATTAAAGATGGTAATATTTATCAACAAATTCACTATTAAAAAAAAGTTGCTATGAAATTAAGCAAAGATATCACATGACAGTTTGCTATTAAAAAAATAATTAATAATGTTTATTTATAGACTGGAATTTTATCTAGTCATACTGTGTTTTCTTAGTTTATTTTAGAGTGAAATAACTTTTTATTCAACAAACTTGAAAGAAAGAGCGTGAAAGTGTCGAAAAGAGGGCTTTTATCACGTTTGAGATACGAGGGTTCCTTCTTTGGTATCAAGTGGAAACAAAGTCTTCGCTTAAAACTTTAAATATTAAGCTATAAGTCTCCATTTATGTCATATAATTCTCTTATTGAATAATTAAACCTTATTATTCCATATTCACTGATCCCAAAAAAAATTCAACCAAATATATAAGCAAATCCTAAGTACAATGATTCAAACATGTATAGCTCAAAACAAAACTACAAAATGAATTTTAAAAAATAAAATTCAAATAATTTTCAATAGAATGTTTTTGTTCATCATGACAATAGTTTTGTTGGTCAGAATAGTGGTTTATTGTTGGAGTTTTTTTCTTATCCTTCTCTAGTATATTTTGTAACATAATTTTCGACAAACAAGAAATGTCTTCTTTTTTTCTTGAGACTTTTTTGGGTATTGAGTTTTCATGTAAGTAAGTGTGTTTTTTTGTTGTCATCGCTTTACCACAATAGTCTGCGCTAATAGGGAAAAGTCTACAAGCATCCATAGATAAATCCATGGCGGCCGAAAGTGCGACAAATAAGGCGGCATCCGCCATACACGTAACGTGTTGTACCCCGACTAGAACCGTCGGTTTGCTCACTTTACCCTCGGCTTCAACTGTCGAGGACATAACAAACCCTCTTATAATCGATGGATTCAATAAACTCAATGCAACCGAGTCTTTAATCATTCTATTATCAATGTAGAATTGCCCGCCTTTCTTCATGCTAATAGTCCCCTCCGCAATTGTAGTTCCACTAACGTTGAGCCACGTGTCTCTAACAAGTTCAAATTTGTAGCCCAAGCTATCTATTGGTCCTTTCTCCCTCCATGCCTCAAGTCGGCCCCACGGCTTCCAATCATTATTGTCGAATGATCTGTGGGGCCGTAGAATGAGCCAAGCCCCTGGGTTCGACCGAGAGACTCGGTCCGAACCCGGAGATGCCACAAAAGGCGTAATCATTGAGGCGGCGGCTATGGGTGAGCCGGAGAGGTCGTGGATAGTTATTATCCACCCCTTTCTATCATTGATACTTTTTCTCATAAATTCAGGCATTGGGATCCTATGATCATTCAATTAAAAAAAATGAAGTATGATAACCAGCTAGATATTTATCACAACAAACATGAATTACAAAATAGAGTTTAGCTGCAAATGGTTCCATTAAAAGTTAAAACCATGTTTTTTTTTAATAATTAGATAGATATTTATCATAAACATGAATTAAGAATGAATATAATGAAGAAAGTAGAGCTTCATAATATGGTCTCATTTAAAAAAAAAAAAAAATTGGCTGGAAGATTGGGAAGAGAAAGATTATCACATGGTGGGGGAATCCATGTATTTTTTTCTTAATGATAAAACTATGAAACGTAACGAAGAGTAAGGTACAATTTTTTTTAAAATAACGAAATAGCTCTTAAAAGTTTTAAAATTCTAAAGAAGAACAAGATTAATAAAATAAATTTTAAACTAAGTCATACTTTTACTATTATATAAATTTAAACAATTATTATTTACTGAAACAAAATGAATTAATATAATTAATTTCATATTTAATTATGGTCTAATTACTAGTTGAGGCTCTAACTTGGTTGTTTTCACTAAATGAGACTCGAACTTTGGATTGTACTGTATGAGACTCGAAATATTAAAATTTTAGTCATTTAAGGCTTTTTCCAATTGGAAAAAACGTGTTATCTTATTTTAATATAACATTTTTGTTTTTCTAATTAATTTATCACATTTGTAAATAAAATTATATTTAAAGAAATTTTAAACGTATTTTTTAAATTGAGTATGAATTTTTAGATTGACGCATTATAATTTGTAAAATATATTTAAGGTAACAACAAAATAATATAATCTAATGAAAGATTTGAGAAATTTAAATAGAGATAGATTTTATATTTATTTTTTAAATAATTTCATAACGATATAACATTGTGTATTATGACGTATTTGTGTTTTAAATTTAGTATTTTTTCGAAATATACATTTTCAAAATTATCGAATACAATTTGAAAGTCTTACAAAATATGTAATAGGTGAACATATTTAAAAAAAAAAAATTGTTTTTTTTTTTGTGTACAAATATAATAAATTAATTAAGAAAATGAAACTACTTAAGGTGTAATGATTATTTATTTTTGAAAAAAACCTTACTACACCATACAATTCAAATTTAGAGTCTTATTTGATAAACATGATTAAGTATTGAGCCTCAAATAACAATTGAGTCATTTAATTATATATATTTTAATAATAATTTATTTATAAAATATATAATTATATTTATAAATAATAATAAAATATCACTAAAAATTTATTATTTAAATAATCTTTCGAATTTAAATTAAAACTCCATCGAGTAGAGATAAAAAGAAAATGACTATTTTTCAAAAATAAAAATAAATGACTAACCGTGATCTAGCGTTCCGGTCGGCGCTAAATTTACAATTGAAAACCGGTTGTCGGATGTTACCTTGAATTTGAAACACCACAGGACTGTATTCCGGTTCATCTCCGAACTGAAACACAAAACGTGGGTCCGGTTCAGCTCTAACCGTCATATGAAGTCTAGACTCCGATCCAATCTTCATCCAACCGTTTTGAAAAATTACAGTTTTCTTTTCCATACCATTCAATTCAATCCCAATATCAATTCTCCCAAGAAACTTCCTGCATGTGACACTGCACGAGCTTCCCATCCGACCGGTATAGACCGATACGGTTAGTGTCACAGATTTCCGAGATAGGCGGCGAATAGAGGCCGTGTCGATATGGAATCCGGCTGATGACGCCGAAGATTCAGGTGGACTGGCGTCGATAATGGCGGAGGTGGTGACCGGAACGACGACGGTCTGAGAAGGAAAACCCTTTATCCGGAGGATGCAAAAACTAGGATTGGTGGTGGAAGGATAGATATCCGAACCGGCTGGTCTATTTTGAACCGGAATATTCAAAGATAGTGAATCGATCATCAATCGGACATATGGACATGGATCCATGGTTGCCTATTTTTAGGTTTATCCTCCTCTATTTATATATAGATAGACGGGACATATTTGGTGTACTGTTTCATTCTTTGAATCATCCTTCAAAAACAACATTATAAAAAAAAATTGTAATGCTAGTTTGTTTGTTTTTAAAGGTGGTTCAATAAATGAAACATAATCTAAGTATAACAGATCTAACCCCATAGATAGATTACATTAGTTTGATTGTCACTGTTTTTAATATATTTTAATGTAATCTCGTTTATTAGCCTAATTTATAACCAGTTTTAAGAGGGAATTGAAATATAAGTGAAATAAATGGGTGTCTATGAACATGTAAATTTAGGGCCAGCAATTTTGAGAGACACGAAAAACACAATCAGAATCGAACGGAACACGAAAAAAACCAGGTTATGGTCGTGTATATTTTTTCGGGTCAAAATTAGGTCGGTCTGTTTAACCTAATTAATAAACAGGTCAAAATCGAGTCGACATGAAATGACTCAAAGTAGACCCGATAATTCGTTATACAAGTTTTTTTTTTTGTTGAGTTTTGTGTTTTTCTTTCTTGTTCGTTCACTCATTTTATTTTATAAGATTTTTGTAATTTAGTTTTATTTTTATTTTATGTTGATGTCATTTAATTTCGAAACAGAGAGATGTGAATTAATTACATCGAGTTGAATTAGGTAAACCGGGTCAGTCGAGTTGGAATAAACAGGTTTAGAGATTTTAACACGATTACTAAACATGTAGATTCAAGTTAGTCTCAACCCATTAACATGTTAATCCGAACCCGCCAATTACCCAATATACAACCCTAGATGCAATCAAACTAACTCTCATTTTTTTGTTCGAAGTGAATTTGGGTGAGAGAATGAAAGAGGGAATCACGTGGCGTAATTTGATTGGTTGAAAAAAAAATCAAATAATTTCTCTCTTCTTTATCTCCTCTCACTTTTCATTTTTCCAACCAACTAGGTGAATCCACGTCATTCTCTTCCTTATCACTCATTTTTTAAATATGTCACATAATATTTATTTGTATTAATGTGTAATAGTTTATGGAGAATCTCATTTCCTTGTAGTGTTTTTTTTTCCTAGAGTAATATGACATTTTCTTTTTCAAATATATAAAATCTTTACTTATTAAGTTCTTTAACTTTAATCTTTAACTATATTCATTCTTCCAGCAAAACAAAAGGTTATTTCAAATAAATGTTTATTTTTTTTTTTAATTTATTGAGTTAAACTATTAAGAGGGTTGTCTAATAGATTTAATTTTAAGATATTTTCAATTTTAAAAGTAGTCAATACAACTTTATGTATTTGATGATACTTGTGATAGACCACAAATTCTTAAAATTGGTCTTTATGGATAATTTTTAATTTTAGGTTGAAAATGGGCTGGAACGTTGGCGTTGCTGGAATTATGTTGAACATGACATAATTGTTGTAATCTGAATATAAAGTTTCTAAAATACTAAAAGGTTGATTACAAACCTTTTTTCCTTAATTTTTGGATTCATGCTATAGTCAAAATTGTCACATCAATAATAAGATAATAAGATAGATCATTCATAAAAAAAATTGTTGTATTGGTACGCTAACATGTGTAATGTACATTTAGCTACAACTTTTTTGTCTTTTCTATTTTTTTCAATAAAAATTGATAAAAAAAAAAACTTATGATAGTAGAATGTATTACACAACCATATGTTTATATTTTTGGCACACAACTATATTCGAAAAATAAAATAATTAATAAGAGAACAAACAAAATTATGTTAAAGTCATACCATCAAAGCTATACACATTTGCAAAATAAAAGTAATTAAAGTCACATTGATGATGATGTAAGTCACATTGATGATGATGTAGTCGAATAATTAGATAAAACATAAAATGTGACTGATATATAATCATCTAATATAAAAACTCGAGCTTAAACGAATTTATAAATTTTATTATTTACCTATATCTCGGCTCGACTCGAAAACTTGAATTAAAATTAAATTTTCAAACTCGAATACAAACCAAAAGTTATTTTTAAAATTAAAATATCAAACTTCTATACTTATTTAGTATTAAAACATGATATTTTAAAATGAAAATATGAACCATAGTAACTATTGAAAATTCAAAACATAATATATAAAGGAGTTTATTTTCTTCTTTATTGTCGAATTTTCTTAAAAAAAATAGAGTTATCTAAAAGCAAACAAACAATAACAATAGAAGAAGTGAAAATTGATTTTATTTTATCTATAGGTGGTATGAAATTACTCAAAAGAATACTGCACTAATAAAAAAAAAAATAATATGAAAAAATATAGCAACATCTTGTAAATGTGTGAAATAATAGTGAAGTGAAAGATAATATAAAGAAAGAAAGAAACTCTTATAAACTATTGAAAGAAATAAGAGTCAAATAATATGATGGCATCAAATAATTAGAGTTTTTTTTTAAAAAAAAAAATATATAATAACGTGGAATGTGAATAATCATATAGAGTTTGGAGAGAAGAACAAAATATTTTTAAAGTTTTGGGTCAATTTATTAATTTACCAAAAAAATTATATTTTTTTTAGAATATCTTATTAGAGCGTTAATTTTAGATAATATTCTAATAATATGTTTTTTTAATTATTCATATATTAACAAATTTAATAACATTTGTTCGTTCAATTCCAATTTTACTCAAATTCTAGACGTTTTCAATCAGGGCTTATGTTCTCAGACTCGAAAAAACTCGACAAGTCATTGAACAAATATTATATGGGCTCGAACTCGACTCGAGCTCAACTCAAACTCAATTAGAGTCAAGCTCAAGTCGAGCTTCGACAGAACGACTCGTAAGCACCTTAGCTCATTTGTAGCCATAATATAAACCATCAAGTCTTGAAACATATATGGAGGACTGGTCTCAACCACTCAACGAATAAAACCTCACAAACTTTTCTCTACTTCTACACGAAGTTGAAATGAGAAAATAAAGTTTCAATTGATCATGAAAGTTAAATATTTTGAAAAAAATAATTATTTTATAAAAAGAAGAAGAAAATTATTTAAATTGGTATGTTTGGTAACCTTAGAATTGATAGTAAAATTGGGGTCTAATTCTAATTTTTAAGTTTGATAGACCAATTAATATTAAGAATTTGAATTTAAATTATAATAAAATATTCAATTTAGTGTAATTTTATACTTCTCAATTCATTATTTTTAGTTCGGAATTGTAATTCTATTTTTTTAAATATTTTTGTAAAGAAATAACTTATTATTTTATCATTTAAAACAAGATTAAAGTTTTTTAATCGATAATTTTATTTTTCGAATTTAGGATTTAAAACGTTATCTTTTTTCTTTTTAAATTTAGTAAGTTAATATATATATATATATATATATATATATATATATATATATATATATATATATAACTTAAGAAGTTAACATTTTGTACCGATATTTTGTTTTGAATTTAAAAAGTTAAGATCTTGTGCCGATATTTTGTTTTGAATTTAGAAAGTTAAGATGTGGAACATATATTTTTTTTAATTTATGAAGTTAAACCGATATTTTTTTAAATAAAATTAAAACTAAAAATATATCTCTAATAAAATAGATAATATACTTTTATTATATATTTTATTCAATCCTACTATAAAATAAATTAAAGTTTTTTTTTTTATTGAGTTTGGCCATTTAGATGGAAGAGATGGTAAAAATAAAGTACTAATTCGAATAATAACTAGTTCTAATATATATATATATATATATATATATATATATATATATATATATATATATATATATATATATATATATATATATATATATATATATATATATATATATATATATATATATATATATAAATAAACATAATACCAAAATGATTAAAATTTCGAGTTAACTCTTTAAATTTAACAATTTTATAATTTTAAAAAAGTTAACGAGTTTAATTTTAAGTAAACTCTTACGATTTTAAATTTACCATAATAAAATTGTATGACTTTCCTAGTTTATAAATATTTTATAATTTTATATTGTTTTATGTTAAAAAAAATTATATTTAAAATTTTAAAAAATATATTATTTATTAAAATAAATAAATTAATATAATTAATTTTGTAAATTAGAAATGATTAGGGAAAAGAATTTGGAAAAAAAGATTTGAGAGGGAATAACATGATAATAACAAATTTTGTTTTTCTCTTTACTCTTTATCCTTTTTCCAATCAGTTTCATTCTCTCTAGCAAATTTCCTCGTTCAGTCTCTCACTCCTCTTTATAAATATAATTTTTTAGAGTATTATTTATTTATTTATTTATTATTATTATTATTTAATTAATTTTATATTGAAATATATAAATTTTAAAAAATAATTAGAATATAAAATACTTAATTATATAAATAATAATAATATATAACTAATAATTTTTTTAAATTAAACTATAATGATTTAAGTAAACTCTAAACAACTTTTTTTAATAAAGGTCAAACTTAACAACAACAAAAAAAAAATTCAGAATTCTCTACCTAAGTAAAAAAAAAACAAAATCTCTTAGATATGGGCCTAAATAAAGTAAACTTACCTTTAGATTTATGGTCTTAGCCCAAAACTAATTTAGGCCCATATAGACCCCTTTCTATCTTCACGCGCACGTGTGATAAACTGATAACAAAAAAAAAAGAAAAAAAAAAAGGGAAGTTTGATTACGAAGTTTCTAGCGACTGGGATTTTTTGCGTGAACGTTTCCAACTTGAGAAGCTCTTCGATTTGATTCTAATTTCTTCAATTTCTCTGGTTCTTGAACGAATCAAACAATTTCGCACAAGCTTCGTTGATAATCAATCATTCATCATTCCATTTCAAGAGATCTGGTAACTATCATCATCACCTTGCTGAGCTTGAGCCTCAGAAATGTCTTCTCCAGCAGAGTAATTCCTTTTTTCCATTCTTATTGTCGTCCACATGTATGGAAATTGTTGTATATTGCACAATTGAGCTTCTTATAATCTCTTATAATCCGAGGACTTTTCCTGCTTTCTCTATCTTGGTTAGATTTACAAATGATTAAGTTATATAACCTTGCTTTTACTAGTTATGAGTCTTATGACTTGAGTTCAGTTGATTTCTGTTATGTTCGCCTAGTTCATGGCTAGCTGGATCTGATTATTTTAGTTATTGAAAGACAGGAAAATTTGTGGTTCTGATCTGTAAGACTTGTAGTTTTAGGCAATATTTTTCCATGTTTAAGCGTAGATTAATCTACTGTTATGTTCATTTTGCTAATGCTTTGTTTTAGATAATCAAAATGTGTAGACAAGATCCTTTCTTTCCTTTTCATCTTCTCAATGGACAACCATTAGTAAATTAGAATTTTACTTAATATTTTTCAATCTACTTTAACATGGATAACCGAAATATAGAGAAATGGAGATTTAAGGTTGGTTATACTAAAAATGTGGCAATAAAGGGTTAAGTATATAGACCGCAAATACACTTAATCAGGCGGCAGAACTTGCTGCAATCCAGGATAACCGAAATATAGAGAAATGGAGATTTAAGGTTGGTTATACTAAAAATGTGGCAATAACCGCAAATACACTTAACCAGGCGCAGAACTTGCTGCAATCCAGGACATCTTAAGGAGGCTTAGGATATCCACTTCTTGTTACCGCTAGGCTAGAAGAAGGGATAAGGTTGGTTATACTAGTAGTATGGGTTTAGGGTGCCTTGCATTTAAGATCTTGAACAGTAACAATGTAGTGTAGTTTTACTGCTGCTTGATGGTTTCTTGATTATCAGTATGAGAGGATTATATTTTTTAGATATTGGTGGTATTCATGTATCAATGGTGATATTATTCAATGTTCTTGAGGTTTGCATAATAAATTATGGGTTTTCTATGTCAACACTTAAGCCTTTATTGTGTGAATATATCATTGATTTGTTGCATTATAGAATGTTAACTTGGTTAAAATGACATTTTGAATCAAGGTTTCTTTTTCCCTATTAACTCTACTAACTATTATGTGTTTGTTTTATCTCTTATTGTTCTATCGCTTATTTACATTTCTAGTCTCTTCTCTTTGCTTCAGATATTACAAGACACTTCCTCCTATAAGCAAGGCCTTCGGAACCTTGTGCTTTGCATTCACTGTAGCATGTCAGATTCAATTGATCATCCCTGAACATATTGCCCTATTGTATGGACGTGCCTTTTATCGGTTGGAGGTATACGTTGTGTCTCCTTTTAAATTATTTGACAAGACAAAATATGTTGACAATATTTTGACCATTTAATGATTGTGAGAAATAGAAGCATGTTGTCCCACTTGTTTCTGTTCCCTTCACTTATATTTTTCAATCTTCTCCATGTGATGAGCTGTTATCTACTGTTTTGGCTGATTGTTAGTTGTTTTTCATTGCCTTTGTAACTCTGGAGTCTGGACATGTCTTTTTGTTTTGTGTCTAGTTATGGAGGTTGCTGACAAACTTCTTTTTCCTCGGCCCATTCTCTGTCAATTTTGGGATTCGTCTCTTGATGATGTAAGTGCCTTCTTTTTTCTATTTCGTGCTAAAGCACTGTCTCTTTAGGTTAAGAGACTTTGTCTGTTGTTAGTCTTTCATCCTTCAATATCTTATATTTTATACCCTTGTCATGCAGAGCAAGATACGGAGTTCAACTCGAGAGTGGACCATTTCAGAGACGTACTGCAGATTTCATGTGGATGATGATATTCGGATCGTTCACACTACTGGTGCGCTTGTCTACTCTGTTCTCATATTTTCTGTTTTTTCCATTTTGATCAAATGTCAATAATATTTTGAATAATTTTGTGGAACTTCTCTGGGTCTTGGGTTCAATCTATCATTTTGTGTTATGATTTATAACTTCTGTTGAACACTTCTCAAGCACATGCTACAGTTTCATGTTCCCTCTTCTTCTGTGTGCCCAGAACAGTCTGCAATCGAACAAGACCCTAAACACCACAAAAATCCACTTTTTCATTAAACAAGGTTTTGTCCCCCCAAATATCGGTTTATTTGCATAAAACAAGCTCTAAGTTATTGAATCCCCCTATCGGATCTGCTGTTATTTTTGTCCATTCATTGTAGTTTTCCTGCCCAACCTGAAAAATCTTTAGTGTCAACTTTATGATTGGAGGCCTCATTATTCCTATATGAAAGGTCAAGAGGGGTTCATATCTTATACTATTATGAAAACAAATAGTAAAACCCTTTGTGAGGTGGTTCTTAAATCCTGTCTATTGTCCACGTGCCAGTAAGAAACCAAAGGAATGAAAGGGTCACCATAGAAAGATTTATTGAAATGCTAGTCAAATAGTCCTTTTGGTTAATATCACATAAGCAATGCCTGTTTAACATTTTCACCCACTTTGGAATGCATATACGCTTATCATTATGGAATTATGCGGTGTTTAACTTAATGTCGTGTTACTTATAGGCATTGTCTGCAATCCCTTGGTTATGGACACCATTCTTGGGAGTGTCACTAGTCTTCATGCTTCTCTATGTCTGGAGCAGAGAATACCCAAATGCCAATATCAGCCTATATGGTCTTGTGACTCTCAAGGTATCTTTACATGAAGATTCATTATCCTCGAACTTCTAATTTTATTTATTTTTAAATAAAAAGAGAAAAGAGAAAGCTGAGGATGCATGGTTTGGATTTGCAGGCATTTTATTTACCATGGGCCATGCTTGCTATGGATGTGATTTTCGGTTCTAAGATTCTTCCAGATCTACTGGGAATTCTTGCAGGCCATCTGTACTACTTCTTGACTGTTTTGCATCCACTGGCCGGTGGAAAGAACATGCTAAGGACTCCTCTTTTGATGTATCCTTTTTGCTCGGTTCATAATAAGTTTTTATATCTATTCATATGATATTACCCCATTTGGAAACACTTTTGGATCTGGATCACGATCCAGTCGAGAAACCATCATTCTGTTTCCAAATGGGGCAAATTTATTGTCTTCATCCCATTGAGTTTCTTAACTGTTGTTTTATAATAGTCATAAGGTAGTGTCTAGGTGGAGAATTGGAGTTCCTCCTCCAAGAAGTGAAACCTCGAATGAGAGGAGTGCAGGCGTTGCCTTCAGAGGAAGATCGTATCGAGTTGGGGCTAACTAATATATACACTCTGCATCGAGATAAATGGTTTGTTACCATTATGATTATTTATCGAAGGTAAGATCCTACAGCAGATTCAGCAGGCTCGATCTTTTTTATGGACATGTTGCATATTATGAACTGAACTTAGTTGTTTTTTTATTCGTTGTATTCACTTCTTACATGTTAGGATTATGATTTATACTGAAACCAACTTCACATTTTCGGACCTTATTGTTAAACATTGATGGTGTTTGGAACATTTCATATTTGTATAGAATAACATCTTAAATTTTGCTGAATTTCGAAAAGAAATTTTGGAATCGGAAAACTTTATATTTTCTTGAGATTTTGTTTTTGTAGTTTGTTCATACAGTTTTACAACCAATATTGTTATAAATTAATTTTTATAATATGATTGAACAATAATTTATATTTCTTACTGTTGTAAAAATTGAGAGCTGAATCTATCTTTTCTTTTTCTAAATTGATTCACAATAAAAAGAAAATTTTCAAAACTCTAAATAAAAATAATATAAATATTTGTATGATCTATTATCTTATTTTTAAATGTTTAATACATTAAAAATTAAAATAGTTTATTAAGCACAAGTTTACAAAAAAATGAATGAGATATTCAAATTAATATATATAACTTATTTAAAATTTTAAAATTATAATTATAGTTAGAAATAAATCTAACATTTTATCATCTAAGTGTCTTTTATTTGTTTGGTTTTTCATTAATTTAATATATCAATATTTGTAATTATAATCATTTAATATTCTTGTAAATATATAATAATTTTTTAATAAAAAAATGAATGTGTTCATTATTTTACATTAAATATGTTATTTGTATTGTGGGTTGAGCAGTGTGTTTGTACATTTGAGAAAAAAAATGTAAGGCACAACTAAATCGTTAGAGTATCTATAGAAAATTTGTCATTTTTAGTTTACTAGTTATTTTAAATTGGTTTAATCGGTTTTATTCATTTATCAAAATAATAGGTTTTAAAAATATGTCTTTTCAAAAAATCAAAACTACATATATAAATGGTTGAAAATTTAATTATTAAAAATTTATTTAGGTATAACTACAAGTTATAACTAAATTAGGTATATTTATTAAATTTTAACTATTTTCTGGATGTAGGCGGGTTAAACAGTTTAACCATCACTAAACCGAGTAATCGAGATCGTTGAGTTTTGTAGGATTAATATTCAATTCATTTGATTTTTGGTTCAATTTAGACTAATTCGGTATGAACGGTTCTATCGGTTATAAATTAATGCTTAATGTGTGTATATAATCTTTGTAAATTTGTGTTATGGGTCTGAATTATATTCTATAATTTGATGAGACAAAATAAATAAAACTATATATATATTTTTTTATTTAGATAAATATTTTACAAATTTATAAAACATGACAACTATTGAAAATTAACAGTGCTATGAAAAATGGTGTAGGGGCGGTAAGTAGATAGGATGAATCCTGATCCATGAATGTGGGATCATTATTATAACCAAAAAAACTAATCCCACCTAAATTGACGGCAATGATTAATAAATTAAAAGACCTAGGAAGGAAGAACGTTCTACTTTTGATTATTAAATAAAACTAAAATAATATCGTGGCAGACTTATGTTGATTAACACCTAACCTAATGTGACACATTGAGAGACCAGATCTAGAAATTAGGTCAGCAGGTTTAGCTCCTAATAAACCAAAATATTTGACTATATCTCAAGTATATTTTCTTTTCTTTGATTAACATAAATTCTTTTAATGCTTCTTACAATTTTTAATCCCAAAAATATTTTCTTTGATTAACATAAATTCTTTTAATGCTTCTTACAATTTTTAATCCCAAAAATATTTTACTTCTTTCAAGTCTTTAATTGTGAAAATATAATCTTTCAATGAAAGATGTATTTCATATGTATTTCAAGTCATAGTTATTAATTTAAGATTGGATAAAACCAAAATTCAAAAGTTTTTCACTAAATTTTTTGTTCTACTGTCTAGATGTTTGTTTAAGGTCATATAAAATTTTCAATAGTTTACGTATCTGGTTTGGAGAATCTGCATTATATCCAAGAGAAAGGACCATATAAACTTCTTTTCCAAATACCTATGTAGAAAAACATTATGTTACGATCTAAACCTAACGTCTAAAGAGTTTTAACAAAAGAATATGTGGTCAAGATGAAGTTGAAGACAATCTAACGACTGAAATTATAACATAACATTTATAATTAATTTGCTTATTATTTATTACTGAAACATTCAATAATTACCTAAACACCCTTACTCTTATATATAAAGGGATTAAACATGTAAAATAGGATTACGTTTTGATTTAATGAAAACTCACTTCTTTCTTACTTCTTAATTTCATCTCTTCTTTATTCAGTCTTTTTCTCATCTTTTCCTTAATTCTATTTTACCATCTCCATCCCTGTTTAACATCTTCAACGAAGCAGCACGTTACAATGTCTAACCTAAATGTCTAAGTCTAACGTCTAAAGAGTTTCAACAAAAGAATATGTGGTCAAGATGAAGTTGAAGACAATTCAATGACTGAAATTATAACATAACATTTATAATTAATTTGTTTATTATTAATTACTGAGACATTCAATAATTATTTAAATATCCTTACTCTTATATATAAAGGGATTAAACATGTAAAATAGGATTACGTCTTGATTTAATGAAAAACTCAATTCTTTCTTACTTCTTGATTTAATCTCTTTCTTATTTAGTCTTGTTCTCATCTCTTTCTTAATTCCATTTCATCATTTCTATCCCTGTTTAACATCGTCAACGAAGCAGCATTTTACACTGTCTAACATAAATGTCTAAACCTAACGTCTAAAGAGTTTCAACAAAAGAATATGTGGTCAAGATGAAGTTGAAGACAATCCTACTGCTAAAATTATAACATAACATTTATAATTAATTTGTTTATTATTAATTACTGAAACATTTAATAATTACCTAAATATCCTTACTCTTATATATAAAGGGATTAAAAATTTAAAATAGGATTATGTTTTGATTTATAGAAAAACTCACTTCTCTCTTACTTCTTGATTTCATCTCTTCCTTGATTCCATTTCACCATCTTCATCCCTGTTTAACATCGTCAAGAAACAGCACGTTACAACGTCTAACCTAAATGTCTAAACCTAACGTCTAAAGAGTTTCAACAAAAGAATATGTGATCAATATGAAGTTGAAGACAATTCAACGGCTGAAATTATAACATAACATTTATAATTAATTTGCTTATTATTAATTACTGAAACATTCAATAATTATCTAAATACTCTTACTCTTATATATAAAAGATATAAAAGGATTAAACACATAAAACATGATTACGTTTTAATTTAATGAAATACTTACTTATTTCTTACTTCTTGATTTCACCTCTTTCTTGTTCAGTCATCTTCTCTCTTCCTTAATTCTATTTCACTATCTCAATCCCTGTTTAACATCGTCAACAAAGCAACACATTACACTAGTATTAGAACTAACGATCTTCTGACCGTTGGAAATTTATTTTTTCCCCATTTTCACTACAAGAAAAAGAAACAAGAATTGGTTATTCACGTCATGGTTGGAACAAGATCGAAAATGGAGAATCAAGATTCCAAGAAAAACCTGGATCACATCAACGGATGTTTGGAGGAACATAATTCTATAATCCAAAGCTTAGAAGATTATGTTCTATAAATCAATGAGCAATTAAGTATTAAAAAAGAGTTTCGATGACCTTAATGCTCGAATAGAATCACAATTCAACACTTTACAAAAGGGATTCGAGACGGCGATCGAAACAATGATACAACAGATTAACAACAATAATACTAACAACAATCAGGGCATTCTAAGATAACATCGGGGGCATCATAACAATCCAATATTAAAGTTAATCTAAATATAAGAGGAGTTCATATAAATAACGTTCAAACTCCTAATATAAACAATGTTCAGCCGGATAGTATAAATGCAAGAAGGGATCATAATCGTGAAGAAGATAATTTTATATTTCAAGAATATAACAATTATCATGATCAACACAATTTCGGACAACCAAGACCATATCATATTCATAAAATTCTAACAAGAATGGATTTTCCTAAATTCAATGGAAAAGATGTGGATGGTTGGATATATTTAGCAGAAGAATTTTTTTGCGATTGATAACACCCTTCCGAATATTAAGGCAAAAATTGCTCGATTGCATTTCATCGACAAAGCAAGAATGTGGTATACAAATTACAAATCAAGGTTATACCCTAATATAATAGTAACATGGGATATGCTTAAAGGATAAGTTAAAAAGAAGCTCGGTTTAACAATCTTTGATTCCCCAATGAGCGATTTAATGAAACTTAAACAATCAGGAACGGTAGAATCACGTAATGACAAATTTACAGAAATTTCCTACAAATTTTCTAGAATGCCCAATGATTATTTGATGGATTGCTACTTTGGAGGACTTAGACCATAAATTGTTAATCCGGTTAGACTACTCAATCCTATAAATATCAATGGTACTATGGCAATGGCCCGAGTTCAAGAAGCAACATATACGTCATATGCTAAACAATCACATTTATACAACAACGGTCCTCCATTGCTCCCAACTCTGGCCAAAAGACCATTTAACAATAATTCTAACAAATTTAATTTCAAAAGAATGGATCCTAAAATTGTAGCAGAAAAAAGGGCAAAAGGAGAATGCTATCATTGTCTAGAAAAATTTCATTCTACACACAAATTCAAGGCAATTGTTTATACATTGGAAGCATCCGAAAATTTTGAAATGCCTAATAACGAAGAAATAAAAGTTACAGATACAAAAATAGAAGACTTATCTGCAGTTTCATTGAATGTATTGATATGAACAAATTACTACAAAACAATGACAGTACCTGGGTATATCAAGGAAGTAGCAATCAATATTCTTATCGATTCAGGAACTACACATAATTTCATAAATACCAACCTAATGTCTTTATTTATTCACCCTGTTTCAGTTACTAATCATTTGCAGGTTTCAGTAGCAGATGAGTCTACATTACAGAGTACACAATTTTATTCTCAGATACCATGTTCAATACAAGACTACCATTTTAACACGAATTTGAGAATCTTAAAAATGAATTGATTCTAGAAATAGAGTGGCTTATTAAATTGTTAGATATTTCATGGAATTTCAAACAATTAATAATGTCATTTTATTTCTACGATAAAAGGTTTATAATTAATAGTCTTACATCTACCATGCCTAATGAGGGAAAACAAATGACAAGTTTCAAAAAAGAAATTAAGTTTGACAAAGCTACATCATTGACAAATTGTGTTTCTTTATCTCCTCAATTTTTTTCAATCTATACTAACACGGGTTTTGAGTGGCCAAGAGAACAATTAAACTTACTTTTGGATGAGCTTAACTTTTATTTTAGGATCCCACAGAGCTGCCTCCCATTAGATAGTAAGATCATCAGATTGTTATTAAGGAAGGGGCGGTCCCAATTAGCCTCAACCCCTACAGGTACCCTGCATTGTATAAAACAAAAAATAAAAAACTGATTGTAAAAATGTCTAAACAATGTATAATTAGACCGAATAACAGTGCATTTGCAGCACCTGTCATTTTAGTTAAGAAGAAAGATACAAGTTGGAAACTTTGTATAGACTATAGGAAACTAAATAGCATGACAATTAAAAATAAGTTTCATATATCTATTATAGAGGAAATCCATTATAGAGGAATTACTTGATAAACTTCATGCTAGTTGTATATATACCAAACTTGATTTAAAAGCTGGATTTCATCAAATTCATTTGAATCAAAAATATATACATAAAAAACATTTAAAACTAATGAAGAGTTATATGAATTTCTAGTCATGACATTCGGTCTAACTAATGTTCCTTCTACATTTCAATGTATCATCAATACAATATTTAAACCATATTTGTGAAAATTTCTCTTGGCATTTTTTGATGATATACTTGTGTATAGCAAAAATTGGAAGGATCACTCAACTAAAGGAGTAAAGGAGTAGAAGCGGATCTTGATAAATTGTTAGCAATGAAATATTGGCCTATTCCTACAACAATTAAAATGTTAAGAGGATTTTTAGGACTAACATGCTATTATAGAAGATGTATATGTAATTATGGTTTAATTGCTAGATCATTAATTAATTTGTTGAAAAAAATATAGTTTTGTATGGTCTGAAATCTCACAAGAAGCTTTTGACAAATTAAAAACAACAAAGTGTACCCCACCAATTTTGACATTACCTAATTTTAATGATACATTTATTGTAGAGACAAATGCAAACAATATTGGTATGGGGATGTTTTAATTCAGAAACAGCAACTCATAACATTCATAAGTAAGTCTCTTTCTCCTAATAATAAACTTCTTCCTACATATGAGAAAGAATTACTTGCGTAAATTATGGATGTGGAAAAATGAAAATTATATCTACAATTTAAGCCTTTCATAGTCAAAATTGATCATGAACCGTTAAAATATCTATTGGAGTAGAGAATACACACAGTTAGCCATGAAAAATGGTTATATAAGCTTATAGGGTTTGATTTTTCTGTTACCATAAAAAAGGTAAAGAAAACATTATTACAGATGTTCTTTCAAGAGTGGAAGGTCATTGCTGAGCTCTTTCCACTATTAATTTATCTTTTTTAGATACTATTTCATCATTATGGAATACTAATCCGAATCTTTAAAATATTATTATGGATATTCAGAAAGATCAAGACACTCACCCCTACTATTCTTATACCAACAATCATCTTAGAAGGAAAGACAAACTAGTAATAGGATTTGACACGAATCTTATAAATAAAATAATAGAAACAGTCCATACATCATCGGTGGGAGGACATTCAGGAGTAAATGTAACCATAAAGAAATTACAACTCACATATTTTTGGAAGGGTATGACAAAAAACATTCGGGAATATGTGCGTAATTGTCAAGTTTGTCAACAAAACAAACCTGACTCACATCTCCCCAATGGATTATTACAGCCCCTTCCAATTCCTAATCATGTTTGGACTGACATTTATATGGATTTTATTGAGGGTCTTCCAAAATCACAAGGTAAAACTGTAATTTTTGTTATAGTGAACATATTATCTAAGATGACTCATTTTATAATAATTACACATCCGTATACAGCCTATTCAATTGCTATGATTTTTATTGATAACATATTCAAAATGAATGGTATGCCTAAAAGATTTACTAGTGACAAAGATAAAATTTTCTTAAGTACTTTTTGGAAATAATTACTTAAATTACAGGACATAGAACACAAATTATCTACCGCTTATCACCCTCAAACAGATGGACAAACAGAGATAGTCAATAAATGTGTGGAAACTTACTTTAGATGCATTATTAGCCAAAGACCACACTTATGGAGTAAGTGGTTATCCCCAACTGAATGGTGGTATAACATCAATTTTCATTTTGTAAGTGGTATATCTCCATATCAGTTAGTATATAACCAGGAATCATTAGTGCAGGTCCCATATTTGTTGGGAAGACGCTTCTATAATCAATACGAATTTTCCCAATCTTAGATGGAAATAGAAGGGGCTTCGTAGGAGGCAACGCGCTCGTCTTCAATCTCATGGAGGGAGTAGTGTTACACTGTTACGACATGTCTAACCTAAATGTCTAAACCTAGCGTCTAAAGAGTTTCAACAAAAGAATATGTGGTCAAGATGAAGTTAAAGACAATCTAACAGCTGAAATTATAATATAATATTTATTAATTTGTTTATTATTAATTATTGAAACATTCAATAATTACCTAAATACCCTTACTCTTACATATAAAGGGATTAAACATGTAAAATAGTATTACGTTTTGATTTAAAGAAAAACTCACTTCTTTCTTACTTCTTGATTTCATCTCTTCCTTATTTAGTCTTCTTCTTATCTCTTCCTTAATTCCATTTCACCATTTCCATCCATGTTTAACATTATCAACGAAGCAGCACGTTACACATTATTAATGTGAACTTGGTGTAAATATCAATTATTAGTAGCAGATAATGCTAAGAGCATACGAACTGTAACAGGTTTACAACTGGGAAAAAACTTTCATTATAATCAACACCCTCTTTTTGAAAAAAACCTTCAGTCACTAACCTTGCCTTATGCTTGTTAATTATTCCATCAACATTTAACTTTAGCTTACAGACCCATTTAAAACCAATAGCTTTTTACCTTCTGCTAATTCAGTCAATACCCAAGTTTGGTTTCTTTTTAGAGCATCTAACTCTGCTTACATTGCATTAACCCATTTCTTGCTTTTACTGACTTGACCATATGAGTTTGGTTTCTGTAAAATAGAAACATTTGCCAAGAAATACATTTACGAGTAATCTAAGCATGCCGAAGTGTGGCATGGATAGGTTTGTGGTGTATGATATGAGGTAAAAATAGTGGGTTGAGCATGGTTTACTAATGAATCTTAGTTTCTGATGTATAACCAGGTTTAACTATTGAATCATAGTTATTCATATAAACTTGATAATCATGTATCCATGTAGGTTTATGTTTGAATCTAGAACCTTTTCTAGTCTCTCACTCAAGTCAATAGAAATATTTGACTTAGATGAAGAATGATCAAGGAATACTGAATTCTTTTGTTATACTTGAGTTAAAGCATTATTGATTGGAGACTTGTAGATGGTGAATGTCGACTTTCAACACAAGGATTAGGATTATGTGATGGATATCAGATTAAGTAGAAGAAGGATCATAGAAATTGGAATCATCATCAATGTATAAGAATAGAGGCAAATAAATGTCCTATGTTTCACACACTGATGTGATGAAAGGAAACAAATGCTCATGGAAAACAATATCTCTGCTGATAATTATTTTTCCAAAATCAAGATTATATGTTTTAAATCCCTTTTGTCCATCATTATATCCCAAGAAAATAAATTTTGAGGCTCTCGAATCAAATTTAGACTTATGTATGTGAGGATTCGCAACATAGCATAAGCAACCAAAATCTCAAATACTTGAATAATTTGGTTCATGTCCATATAACATGTAAAATGGT
The DNA here is from genome assembly GCF_907164915.1 of Impatiens glandulifera. Classification (NCBI taxonomy): domain Eukaryota; kingdom Viridiplantae; phylum Streptophyta; class Magnoliopsida; order Ericales; family Balsaminaceae; genus Impatiens; species Impatiens glandulifera. The sequence continues at coordinate 22,509,339 of NC_061870.1, forward strand.
GTTTTCCACTTAAGATTCACAATGGGCGATATGTTTATAAGAAATGTGGACATAAGAATTGAGAATGGCCAGAATTTAGATGGAGATTTAGATTCAAACATCAAAGCTCAAGCAACTTGAAGCAAATGCTTGTGTTTACGCTCCACTACACCATTCTTTTGTGGAGTATATACACAAGTATTTTGATGTCTAATTTTATAAGATTAAAATAGATTTTGACATTCGACACTTATGAATTCACTCTTAGTGTTTGTTCAGATTGTTTTAACAGATTTATCAAACTTTTTTTTAACAAGAATTAGAAAATCTTTAAAAGTTTTAACCACTTACACTTATTTGTAATTAAGAAAGTCCAAGTGAATTGACTATAGTTATCTATTATAGTAACCATAAACGGAGTGTTTGTGAAATAAGGTTCACGATAAGGCCCTAAATGTTCACATGTATAAGCTGGAAAAAGAAATCAAATTTTCTTTGACTCAATGGAAGTTTGATCGGATAAATTTCGCATATCTAAATATTTTTAGCTAGCTGCTCAGTTAGAAATATAGAAATGAATGGAAAATACTTCAACACATCAACAGAAGGATGACCAAGACGTTTATGCCAAATTTCAGCAATATTATTTGCATTAAAATTCAAACTATTACATTTTTTTAGAATTAAATGAGAACAAACATGATACCCCACTACTATAGTCTCCCGTTTAAACTCAACACGCTTCTAAATGGAATAAACTCTATCATGGATGCATGAGTTATCCTTTTGGTTATTGAAACTAGAATAATCTAAAACATAGAGATTTTCCTCATTTCTTCCAATTGTGTCTTTCTTTTCAAGGTCCTACAACAGACATTTATTTGTGAAGAAGGATAATGACAAGTGAGAATTCTTAGTCAATTTGGAAACCGATATTGGGTTATATTTGAAATCTGGTATGTATATGACATCTATTAGGATCAATTATGGATGGACTCTAACTAAGCTCATTTGTTTCACAATTTTAAAATATCCATCAGGTAGGTGGATAAGAAACAAAATGGCTATTAGTTCTAAGATTATGCATCATGCTTAGATTAGAACATACATGACCACTACCTTCTGTATCTATAATCTATGAACCATGAACCATATATCATATAATCGTTTATTGAAAGAGCATATAAGAATGAATCAATACCTGCATATCCACCACAATGAGCAAAGTTAACCTAATTTCCTTTGAGTGCCTTCATAATCTCTTGTTGAATCAGCACAATAAGTTCAGTTGGTGCATCATCAACATTCTTCCCAGCATCAATAGAGGAATCAACCAAGTAAACTTTGTTCTTTCCTTTCACAGTCATATCCTTAGAGCCTTTGTACCAGTCTAGAAATTCCAAAAGTTTGAAACATCCATCAACATTGTGTCCATCATTTCCACAGTGAGAGCAATGCATTTGCCTTTATCCTTCTTTCCTTCTGAGTTTCCTAAATTAGTGAATTTGTCTCTGGATTTGTTGAATGGCTCATCGATCATCATTGTCAAGTTTCCCAACTATTATCAAATCTTGTCATATTAACCACCATAGAATCATTTTATTGTTCAACAAGTAACATGGAATAGGTTTTGTTGACGTCTGGTAACAGATCTAATATCATAATTTGTCTCCTAACATGTACATACATCTCATTCAATCTCATCAGGAATTAAATCAATTTATCAGTGGACAATTTATCCAAAATTCTTTTTGATGCATCACATGTACAAATATAGGTCACTAAAAGGCAGTACAACTCATCCCAAAGTTTTTTTAGTTTGGAGATATAAACATTCAGCGACATATTACTTTGAACGATACTATTGGTCTCCTTCTGTAAATTGAACAGAATAAGACAATTTCTCTGTACATTTCACATCTGCAACTCAGTCCAAAGCTCCCTAGCCAATGTGGTATAGATGAAGCACTCATAATTTTCTTTCGAAATTGAGTTAAGAATCTAGGATCTAACCATACAAATGATACAATTCCACTACTCGATTTCAATAGTTCCTTCCTCTAGCTTCGCACAATATCCATTATATAGCATAACTTCATCTTAGCAACAATCGCAATCTTCACTACTCGACTCCACCGGAGGAAATTTCATTTTGCTAGCTGGATCGATACTAGGCTTGTACCAGGATGATCAAAATTATGAAGAAGTAGAAATTCATCTTTAAACTTCAATCGTACTTCACTCATTTTCTCAACAATGACTTTTTCTCCCTTTTCTCCTAACTCCGACACCATCTAGAATTAGGTTAATAGAAAGATATGTAGTGAAAAGAATGATATAAAAACTTTATCAAGGAATTAACCCTATTTATATACACTTATCAAATGAATTAGTTACAAAATGAATAATAGAAAACTAATTCTAAACAAACTATTTACAAATTATTAACATCATAAGCTAGAAATAACAACCTATAGGAAAAATCACATACATATAATTCTACCATAAGGTATATACTTCAAGTCTTAACACCGAAAACCACCTCTTCGTCGTTGCTATCGTCAGACTCGACGACTCCATCTGGGCTCGAAGCTCTTCGTTTCTTGAGGTAGCTAGTTAGGGTTTCTTCCCGCATTGAAATTAATTAAAGAAACTCTAAGTTTGATTTCCATTCATTATTCATTATTCATTATAACAGGTTAAGGCAGAGCATTACTACTGATTTTAATGAACCATATTTTCTTGCCCCAACCAGTTTACACCTAGCCGGTGCAAAGTACATGATTATTCAAGGAGAACCCAGTGCTGTCATCCGTGGGAAGAAGGTAACATTATAATTTTATTTTAAATTAATGTTAAAATATAAAAAAAAAAATTTAAAGATTCTAAAAAAAATTGTTTGAAATAGTTACACTAGTAGAAATAGGGTTTTTAACAACAAACATTAGTGACGGCGAACATACGTTGTGATTAATAAATATTATTAGTGTCGGCGACTATTTCACTGTGATTAATAATATTTATTAGTGTTGGTGATGTAACGCTGATGTTGATATCAGCCACGGCTTTCGTTGTCGACGTTGTGGATAATATTCTGGCTTTCCCGCCACTCTTCTAGGGAATAACACGCTCCTCTCTCATTTATTTCTTAAGAAATTTGAGATTGCCAAATAAGTGAAACTACTGATTTCCTTCTAACCAATATCAAATTGGGGTCCTCTCAATCTCTTTAGAGATATCTCCATCTTCAATTTATTAAAAAGGAAATTGAAGATTTCTCAACAAACCCCGATTGGATATTGGTTAGAAGCACATTGGTTAAAGATCGCATGAAAATATTAAAGCCATTGATTATATTAGGGACGACGTTATGCTATAGCCGTCACTATTAATCAATATTTGGACTATCAACGACCCACCGACAAATATCGTCGCTGATAGTCTTTGGAAAATAATTTTCAAGGCCTATAAATAAAACATTTCTCTTTCGTTTCTCCATAAGCAATTTGAGATTCTCCTAAACTACTAATTTACTTATAACCAACATGGAATCGGGGTTCTTCTGAGATATCTCTATTTTCAATTTGTTAAAAGGAAATTGAAGATTTCTTAAAAGACCACAATTGTTTATTGGTTAGAAGCACATTGGTTGAAGATCACAATGATAAATTAATTAATTCTTGCAGTCACTTAGCACGCTCCTTTCTCGCTTCTCCTTAAAATAATTCTCATTGATCATCAATCTCATCTAAAATATCTTCGATCATCTTTAGTTGTTTAAAAGAAATTAAAGATGAAGATATCTCAGATGACCCTGATTGTCTATTGTCTATTCAAGTCGTCCATCAATTATTTAATTATGATTCCAAAACAAATAATTGAGGATTGTGAGGTATACTAGTAACATTTGATCTTGAAATATTCAATAAAATCTTCAATTTTTAATTTGAATTATCTATAATATTCAACAAAACTCTTATATTTTAAATTTGAAATATCAATAAAATTCAACAAATAATTGAAGATTGTCACAAATGTTTCAATATTTCACAAATTTCTATATTTAAAAACAATTTCATTTTCATTAAATTCTCATTAGACTTTATGGTATGATAAAATATTTCATTAATAAAATATTATTAATGTCGGCTTTAAGGGACGTCAACGTTAATATATTGTAATATTAGTGTCAGTTTTAGGTAAAGTCGACACTAATATGTTTGAGTTTCTACCAAATTCAAATTTTTTTTCGGAAAGCAATATTAGTGTCAAAATATTAACGTCGGCGCACGACAACGCCGACGCTAATAATGATATTAAAAATTTTGGCTTCTTTTTTTTCTTTCTTCTTCGTCGCTCTCCTTCCCTCTCTCGCTTCTTTCTCTCCGCTGATTCTCCGTTTAGTCGTTCGTCCGCCGCCAGTTCAGTGTCCATCTGCGCCCTTATTCATATGTTTGTTTCGTTGGTCCAGGTAATATTATTCTCTATCTCAAGTTTAGGTTATTTGATTTTGGTTGTTTGATTTAGGTTGTTTGATATATATTTTAATTCATTTTGGTTGATTTTGGTTATTTGATTTTGGTTGTTTGATTTAGGTTGTTTGATATATATTTTGATAGATTTTGGTTGATTTTGGTTATTTGATTTTGGTTGTTTGATTTAGGTTGTTTGATTTAAGTTGTTTGATATGTATTTTGATAGGTTTTAGTTGATTTAGGTTATTTGATTTTGTTTGTTTTATGTTATTTGATTTAGGTTGCTTGATACGTATGACTGATAGATTTATGTTTGATTTTGGTTGATAGATATTATTGATAGATTTATGTTTGATTTTGGTTGATATATATTATTGATAGATTTATGTTTGATTTAGGTTTGATAAATTTGATTTATTGATAGATTTATGTTGATATTATTGAATTAAGTTGGAATGTTTGATCTATTTGATATATTTGTTGATTTTGGTTGATTTAATTTGTTTTGATACATGTTTTCTGATAGATTACCGTTGTTTTTTATTTTTAGTTTTACCGTTGTTCTTTATTTTTTTGCGGATATCATGGAATCTAAACGGAGTACTAGACGAGCACTATCGAGACATTTGGACGAGCTCCAAGCTCGTACAAATGATGTAAAGTCCGATGATTCTATATACTTTATGGGATCACAATTTTATGATATTAAGATACTAAATGATCAAGATTCTAGCATTCCCGAGGAGTCTATAATCCCAGAGGGGGTTCTCCCATTCCCGAGACTACAGGTAGTTAATAATAAGGGATAAAAAGGACACAAGAGGGTGACCGAGATGGGATCGGGAATACATTCAACTCACTTTAGACCCAATCAATGGGGAAGTTCTTTCTCGAGCGTCAACTCACGTGTGTCACAACAAACGTTGATGGAGGAGAACAAAAACCTACGAGAGGAGATGAAGCAAATGTGTGCATGGCAGGGACATGAGATGGAATATATGCGCGCACAGCAAGACGATGATGCGCATAGCACAACAGGACGCACGGTAGGATGCTCTACAGACGCAGATTGAGGCGTTTTTGTTTAGGATGCCCCCTCCTCCCCCGATTAGTATTGACATGCAATTTGAGATTTTGTTGAAGCTTGGAATTGATTTTCATTTATGAATGGTCTTTGTTTTTGCTAAATAGGCCTCACACAACAATATTGAAATAGATTTTATAAAATTCAAAATAATGTCAAAACCCGAGAGTATGCATTATCAACGTCGATGTTAGGGGAGTGTCGACGTTAATTAGAGAACCATAAAGGTTCAAACAACCCAAGAGAAATGATTATCAGTGTCGGCGTTAGGGGAGGGCTGACGCTGATAATAAGCGATTATTAGTGTCGGCATTAGGGAGGACCGACACTGATAATAAGCGATTATCAATGTCGGTCCTCCCCTAACGTTAACGTTAATATCAATACTTATCAACGTCAGTTCTCCATCTAACATCGGCGTTAAACTAGAATTATTAATGTCGGCTCTCCTTCACTAACGTCATGGTTAAAGATCATAATATTTTAACGACGAATTTTGTAGTGGCGACGGTCGACGACTTTGTTCGCCGATGCTAATAAGTATTAACGTCGACAATAGAACATTTAGTGTATTTTCCAGTAGTGTTATTATAGAAATGTGACAGGAAAAAAATTGATTAACTATCTTAAAATTAGTGTATATGAATTATTAGACTTGTGATTTTGTTTTTGGGCTATACTAGGAACCCGTGACTCTAAGTCATTGTAATATGGTTGTCGAGAGGCTCGGAGATTACCTCCTTGATCAGGGACTATAGTATGTATGTAGTAGTTGACATCTTTTGACATGCTAATTAACTAGCTAGTTGCAAAATTGGCACCAAAATTTGGCGACCACTTTTGGCTTGATTGAGTAATTTCCTTTTGGAAGCTCATGCATTCAAGATTTTATATCTACAATATTAATGTATATATATTAGTCTCTACAAGAAAATGGTGGGAATGAAAGTGGATTCATTGTAAGATTAAGCATATTAGTGAATGTTTTGATGATTGATCGGATTGTTAAATTGATAGTAGTATTAATGTTAAAATTGAACATAAAATTTGAAACATGGTGCCATATATATGATAAATTTTCATAATAGATGACTAGAAATTCAAAATGGAATTTAAAGTTTTCTGATATATTCAAAATGGACCAAATTTAATCTAATAATTTAGTGTTATATAATTTAATCTAATAATTTAATCTAGTAATTTTCATATATATATATATATATATATATATATATATATATATATATATATATTTAAAAACTTTTCTAAATATCAAATTTATATTTTAATTTAATTAATATTCTAAAATATATCTTGATTATATATATTAACAAATTTAATAACGTTTTCAAACAAAATAGTATCTTATTTGAACAGTGAATGTATTTGTTTTGTGAAATAAAATATTAGTATAAATTTATGGTTGCATAAGGAAATTTGATGGAATAACCCTCATAGGGTTATTACCACTTTTAGCATTCCAGTTATAATTTTTTTATTTTTGACCTTTTGCCAAGGCAAAATGTCACTTTTGCCCTTTAATTAAAAATAAATAAATAAATAAAAAATTTGATTTTCTATTCTCCCCCGTCGTTTCCCCTTCTCCTTTCCCTCCCTCTCTCTCGTTTCCAACTTCCCTTTCCTCTCCCAAAGACGACCGATCAAGCCCAAAGACGACGACGACAACGAAAAGCCCCTGAAACATCGACGACGTCCTCTCCCCCGAACCCCGACGAGCCCCCGACGACAAACAAGAGCCCCCGACGAGAATCACAACTCCAGAACGACGAAGGTGAGTTTATCTTCCCCGTTTCTATCCTAGTTCTCCGTTTTATATCGTTTATATTCCATGCATGCTATAATGGAAGAATGGTTTAGGGTATTGTTTAGGTTTAGGTATGGGTTTAGGTTTAGGTAGGGTTTATTGTTTAGGTTTATTGTTTAGGTTTAATTTTGGGTTTAAAATACTTCTATCGAAGGCTGTTGCAGGCTGTCAATGGCGACGATGCATTTTCGCAGGAAACTGTGCATCTGTCGCAGGCGACGGTGCATCTGTCGCAGGCAGAATATGCACCGTCGTCTGCGACAGATGCACCGTCGCCTGCGACAGATGCACCGTCGCCTACGATAGATGTCTTATTTCCCTTAAATAAGTGGTATTTACTTTCATTATTCTGTCTTATTGTTTTTTTGCAGATGGCACCAACCAAATGCAAAAACAAAACGGTAATTGAGAACTTTCCTGGACGTGTTTCATGGAAATCCACTTGCACCTGCTTGTTAAAGACCAATGACAAGTTTAATCACTTTGGTCTTATGGAAAGGGCTATGAAGAGTCAATTTTAGTATCTATTGAAAGACCCGACTGTCATTTTCTCAGGAACAATAATCCACTAGATGTTGATCGGGAAAAGCAGCTCCAATTCGTAGGGAATAACTTTCTTAGTCAATGGTCAGCAGTTGTACTGGGGCATGAAGGAATATGCCTTGGTAACAGGCCTAAATTTTGGAAGATTTCCTGTGATTGAAGACTGGCACGTTGAAGAATGTCCACCCCTAGTCTATAAATATTTTGGTGGCAAAACAATTGTTAGAGTGACAGAGGTTCAAACTGTTTTCCTCAAATGCTCTGAGAAGGAGGATGCATGAAAGCTTGGGCTCATCAACTTTATTTACCAGTGTCTTTTTGGATCTGATAATAGGAAGAGGGTATGTTTGAAGATCTTCAGCATGGTGAAGGACATGGAAATGTTCCTTCAATTTCCATGGGGAAAGGTGTCATTCAATTCAACTTTGAAGGGTATTGACAAGGACATGAAACATCTTGTCAAAATGCTTTTGAAACGGTGTATGCGCGATAAGCCAAATCAAACTCAACATGGCAGTTATCAGTTTTAAATTTGGCCATTATATTCATTTTGATGTGGTATGTGCATGCACCGTGATGTGCTTCTGGAAAAACCGCGGACAAGGCGTTGACAATACTTGGGTGTCTATCGGATATGAAGACGAGATCCGGGACTGATCCAATTTCCAACCTTAGTTGTTGCATGAAATATGTCCAAGATTCTCTAAATCAACGACATCAAAAGCAACGGGATATAGTTGCTCGTTCGCATCCAATGATATCGCAACCAGTAGTTGACCTCCAACTTTGTGCTTAAGGAAGCTGGCATCGATGCACAATACAGGACGACAACATCCTATGAAACCCCTAATTGAAACCCTTAGAGACATGAACATATACCTGAAGTGTTCTTCCTCATCCGTCTAGATGTCAATTATGGTACATGGGTTCTTCTTCTGCAACATGAACAGGTAGGATGGCAATTCACCATAGGAATCCTCCACAGTTCCTCGCACCGCCATTAAGGCATTTTCCCTTGATCTCCAAGCCTTATTATATGTCAAAGTTAACCCATAACTTGTATGCATGTCTTCCATTATTTTTTAGGCATGTGGTCATGGTGATGGTCCATGTATTTACGTTTGATACACTCCGCAATTATCCATGATGGTGTTTGCCTCACATTGTCTTGTCTCGTCAAAATTGAGCATGTGTGTTCTTTTACAAATTTTCTGATCTCAAACATCTCCGAGAATTTTCCTTTCTTAGCACGCAATTTCCACTTGTAGTTCTCAGCCATACATTTTACAAACCAAAGATTTTTTGTTGACTTCACCACTTTAAGGACAAAGTGATTAGACATCGCATGTCTATGCAACCTCAATTGTATTTCTTTTTTGTTATCAAAAAACGTACCCACTTCCAATGAATTTTCAATTAATGGAGCAGGCGTTTCGATCTCGAGTGGTTCATATAAGAAGTAGTGCTTGGTTCCCTCAATATGGCTGAATGTATTCCAAACATGGGAAGTGCTTGGTTGACTTGGGAAGATATTTTCCTGCTCAAAAACATCTTGCTCCTCACATACATCTCTCTGCTCAAAAACATCTTGCTGCTCAAATATATCTCGCTGCTCAAACACATCTTGCTGCTCAGATACATCTTGTTGCTTTGGGAATACATCTTGCTGCTCAAATACATCGCGCTGCTCACATACATCTCGATGCCTTGGTAAGATATCTTGGTGCTCAAATATGTCATTTTCTGGTCTTTCACTTTGTTGAGTTGAAGGTATTGACTTCTCTACTAAGGAGACACATAGCGGGGCGCGATGATTGGGCAGTGAAGACGAGAGTTCTTGTAAATAGAACGCCACATCGCTGTCTCCAATGATTGTTGCAGGAGGAGAATTCATCATTAACATATTATACTTTACCTTGAACACTAAGTCATATCTTAGTTTGTCCACACCAATAGAATTATAGACAATTGAAGCTAACTCTTCATATGTAGCATTTCGAGGTACATTCACACAACGACACGAACTTGAGACAAAAGAACTAACCCCACAATCATCAGTTTTCTAGTTTTCATCAAAGAGGAGAAAAACACCAACAATAATGTGATCTGCAATTGATAAAAAATCATAGAAGTCAGTGACAATGACCGGTCAGTGTTAATTGCAAGGAGGAAAATGCATCTGTCGCAGGCGATAGTGCATCTGTCGCAGGCGGGAGATGCATCTGTCGCAGGCGGGAGAAGCATTTGTCGCATGCGGGAAATGCATCGTCGCCTGCGACAGATGTATTTCCCGCCTACGATAGATGCATCGTCGTCTGCGACAGATGCATCGTCGTCTGCGACAGATGCATCGTCGCCTGCGACAGATGCCTTCGTCACCTTCGTCGGATGTATATTTCACTGTAAAACAAATCAGCCAAGCTCTAAAACCATTATTCCATGACCTAGCCTACATCCTAGACTCTAAACGACGAAACCCTAAACATTCATCCATTTCCGCGATTAAACGACGAAGGTAGCGTCTAACCTGAATGTTGAAGACGTTCCGGTTTTGTTGATGAAGGAAGGACCTCGTTGATGATGAAGCGTTGATGATGAAGAACCTTGATTAGAAGGGAAATGGGGAAAGTTGATGAAGGAAGGACGGTTGGTGGAGAGGAGGGAAATGGGAGACAAGAAACTGAAAGGCACTAACATTTCAATTTTTTATTTGATTTTTTTTAATTAAAGGGCAAAAAAGGTCAAAAATGAAAAAAATGAAAAAATTATAAATGATATGCTAAAAGTGGTAATAACCCTCTTATGAGGGTTATTCCGTCAAATTTCCCGTTGCATATAAGGTTTGTTGTAGCCAAATTTTCTGGTATATTAAAGGCATTATTTGGGTTTTGAATTATTTAAAATATTTAAATTAATTAAACATTGTTTTACTATTTCTCTAATTCATCACTTACTCACTCATTATTAATGAAAATACTAAAATATTATATTTTAAAGAGGATTGATATTAGAGAAAAATTAGAGTAGAAAATGAAATAACATTATATTATTGCGAAAAAATTTAAGAGAGAAAGTAAAAAAAAAAATTATTATTTTTTCGATTAATATGATTATAGTTCCTTGTTCATTCTCTCTTTCAAATTCTATCATTAATCATTTCTCTATTTTAAATTCTTAATTTTTTTATTATATACTAATAGTATTAATGAGTAATATTTTACTAATATGAATGAGATATTCTTAATATATATATATGTGAGAAATGACATCTAATTGTTGAATATAGAATTGACTTTCATTTGGTTCATAAATATCGTTTATTATAATGGAATGTTCGATGAAAATTATAATTCATAAATCTGTGTGGAAAAAGATAAAAACTTGTCTTTTTTGGGACCAAGGTTATTTGGAAAATAAATAAAAATAAAAAATCCATTTCACTTCATCAATATTCAATCAAATCATTTCAAATCTTATCGACAACCAAAATTAAATTTATCCTAAATTTGTTATGTCTATCTATTTATCAACACAAATTTATGAATTATAATTTACAAATAATTTATTTTACTAACCGACAAGACAAACAATTTATTATTATAAAATTAATTTAGTACATATAATTGAAAATATTACTGTCCCATACCGATTTGATCTTATCCATTCCTTGCTGTCATTGTCAGCTTCACATGCTTTATCTTCATCCACAAGATAAGCTTTTTAATATATATATTTTTACTTTTAATTACAAAATATATAACTAAAATATCACTTTTTATTTAAATAAATCAAATTTATAATAGTTTAAATTCCAAAATTAATACAAATTTTTAACAAATAAAAACAGAAGATATATACCAAGTTTGTGTAATCTTCCGAACGTGGTACTAAATTTGAGTTCGAACATGACCGACAAACAACATATTTCGTTCGTCGGGTTAAATTTGTTCAGTGTTTTTAGTAATTTTTCGAAATAAGTGAAAAACAAAATTAAAAAATATATATATTATATATTTTGCAATAATAATAATAATAATAAGATTGCGAGATTTACCACTATAAAAGCACATTCCACTTTATAATATTCCTTCATCTTCATCACAAAGAAAGAAAAGAGATAATGAAATCGACAGGGAAGGTTAGTAAGGGAAACCCTAAGCAGATGCCGAGCCAGAGGAAGGATCGGAAGTCGGCGACAGGGATGGACGGTATGCCGAAGAAGGGCGGTCACGGCGGCAAGTTTACATGGTCCGGCGACGGTTATTCGCCGGTGGAACTAGGGATCCGTCGAGATACTACTGATGATGAGGACCTCTACTATGATGATCGTGAAGATACCGCCGCCGCCGTGAAGACGAATCAAGAGAAGATCGATTGATTAGGGTTTAAAGTAAAACTGAAATCTGTCTGTCTTGCCCTAGCTAGATTCAAATAAAAATAAATAATAAACCCTCTCATCTGATCATGTAAATATAGAGATTCCTGCTGAAATGTTAATTTTCCTCTTTATCGTAAAACAATATGAGATCGATCCATTCAATTTCATTTTATCATATCTATCTTGTCTTGAGCTCAATCTGAAACAGATAATAATCGGATTTTGAACGAAAGTGAAATCAATCGTTTTGAGAAATGGTTTCAGAAATAAAAAATATTTGTTTCTTAAATATTCAATAAATATTGTATATTTAACTTATAAAATAACTTTATAATTTATTTTTCCGTTTCATTTTTGTAAATTTTCATTAAATAAATTTATTTTCAAATAATTCATCATCAAACAAGCTTTTAAGAAATTTATGCCCATTACTTTGATAATGATTAAACTTAGAACCTTTGGACATGCCATGGTGTTTTTTTTATTATAAGTTAAATTATCTAATGGCCCCCGATTACTCCAGATTAATCATCAAATTATTTTTTAAGCAAATTTGTTCCTCAAACTTTTAAAAAATCATTAATTGTCTTTTGTTAAATTTTTATTATACATAACAGTTTAAAATATTATTTTATATATATTATCTATAATCATTAATTTTTATATTTATATATATTTAATTATTAAATCTCTAATATATATATATATATATATATATATATTATTTTTTATTATTAATTTTTATATTTATATAATTATTAAATCTCTTTTATATAGATAATATATATATATATTATATTTAATATTAATTTTTATATTTTTATATATAATTAATGAATATTTTATATATATAATATATATATATATATATATATATTTAAAAAATGTAATTTATGAGTTAGAAATAAGTGAATAATTGGAAAGTCACCAAAATAATTTACCTTATTTATATATTTATATCGATAAAATAAATAATATATTATATAAATATTATGTATGAAATAGATTTAATAATTATATATATATATATATATATATTAATAAAAAATAATATATATATATATAATATATATTAGATATCCAAATATAAAAATTAATTATTAAAGATAATATATATAATATTTCTCTATATAATATTTAGTTAAATAGAAAATATTATGAAAAAATTGATAAAAGAATCTTTCTTGAAATTTTGAAAGGTGATTTGTTTTAAAAAAAGATGTGATATGAGTAATTGAGGAGTCATCCAATAATTTGTCTTATATTATTTATTTGGAAGAATGTCAATTTTATTTACAAAGTTGGAGCGAGGTGTCAAATTTATTTATAAACTTGCAAAATTCTATTTTTGTTTATAAAGTTGTCAAAATGTGTCAAAAATGAATAAGATAACGGAAGTCATTTAACAGAGTTAGATTTGTATCACGTGGCATCCACATATATATTTTTTTAAGTTATTTGTTTTTTCATTTCAAACAAATCTAGACTTATTAAATAAGTAAATAAAATTATCTCAGTCTTTTTTTTACTTTTTGTTTAACCCTAAACCCTCTTCACCAGCCGTTGCCGTCGCCGCCCTCTTCACCAGCCAAGCCCTAGGGCCCTCTCGCTTCCAGGGGCGGAGCCAAGTGCAAGCTGGCCCAGGCTGTAGCCCGGGGAGCCTTATGTATTTTATCAATAACGACGGTGAATTACCGTCGTTATTAGTTATTTTCCGTCGCTGAAAAGTTATTTTTCGTCGCTAAAAGGCATTGGTGACAACAAACTATAAAACTAGCCCGGATAGATTATTTTAATAAAAAATTAGCCCGGGTAGTTTTCAAATCCTGGCTTCGCCCCTGCTCGCTTCCAAAGTCACCTCACGAACATCACATTAGGGCTTGGTCGTGACGATTTAGTACAGTTACAAAAGGAGCATCCTCATTCTGTTTTGACCCGATATGCAAAAAGAGGACGAATTTGTTAATAAAGGGAAGAATGTTGCTTCCTGTGACAATGAAAATCAAGGGGCGGTCAGTTCTTCATTGGCTTCGGGAAGGTTCAGCCAAAATATCTAGAACCGCAACTGCCACCAATTGTATCGGAAATATCTGAAACAGTTCGTTTATTATATGGACCGAAGAATCACTCGACTACTATTCCACCGTTCTTAGTAACGGGCCCACCTCCTGTTGAGCCAAAGGATCCTAGAGCGTCAATTGTGAACATTGACATTGCCTCTCCAAGTTTAAATGCTGTAGAAGAACAGAGAGGAAGAAAAAAAAGTTCGTCTGTGCCTAAAGATGAATTTGGGGAACAGGCGGTGGTTGAAGAGGAGAGAGGAGACAGTCTCCGGTGGAATTTAACCATGTAGAGAGGAAGGCGTGGAGATATCGTCGGAAGGAACTGTGTCTGATGATTCTTGATTGTGACAGTTAGTTTGAAGTAGTTTATAATTTTCTTTTATTTTCTGTAGAAGATGGTTTAAACTCTTACTTATTTCTTGATTATAATGTGCAGCAACAATATGGTTGTAAACAAAATATAATTATGTAACTTATCTGAATCTGAAAGAGTATGTCTTTTCTTGGATTTTATTTTTTTGTATTTGATATGGAATTATATTTACATGCTTAATGATATTTATTGGTGGTTACGGCTGTTGGCGAAGAGGGCGGCGACGCAACGGCGGGTAAAGAGGGCGGCGACGGCAACAAAGGCTGGTGAAGAGGGCGGCGACGGTGGTTACCGGTGAAGATGTGGGCAAGGGAATTTAGATGAGTAAAAAAGACTGAGATAATTTTATTTACTTATTTAATAAGTCTATGTTTGTTTGAAATGAAAAATCAAATAACTTAAAAAAATATATATGTGAATGCCACATGGATAAATCTAACTCTGTTAAATGACTTCCGTTATCTTATTCATTTTTGACACATTTTGACAACTTTATAAACAAAAATAGAATTTTACAAGTTTATAAATAAATTTGACACCTCGCTCCAACTTTATAAATAAAATTGACATTCTTCCCATTATTTATTATTATTAAATTCGTAAAATATATATATATATATTTTAAATATTTATTTATTTATTAATCATAAAAAATACATTATTGATTGGCTTAGTTGTTTTTACTTTAATTTTGCTAAAAAAAATTTATGGTTATATTGGGCAAGGTTTAAAAATACCGACAGTTTCTGGATGGTCGTTTGGTTCGATTGGAAATCTGGGGTTGCGGAAAATGAAGAAACAGATGTAGAGGTTAATTGGGGATGAAGAACTCGAGAATGTTGACGGCACATGTCAAGTTTGTTCGCTTTGGGCTAAGAATCTAATACATATTCTAAAAAATGGTTCTTCAATTTTTTCTCCTTTCTTTTTTAAACTCTTCCAATCTATTTTCAGCATTATGCATGGTTCCAGATTTTTCAACCAATTATATTTCAAATGTGCTGAATAATTTCATTTTGACTGAAAATAAAAAAAAAATTAAAAAAAAGTTTATCCCAAGTGTGATAAATGTCTCTGTATTTTGAGGAATGGTTATCTTTAGTTGTAACCCTAATCCAATGACAATATTGAAATAAATGTTGAAGTCTTACAATTCTTAGGAAGCATAAGACTTATATATGCTAATGGGCTTTTGGGAGTCTATCAAAATTGGACAATATATAAATAATAACTATTGATAATTAAAGTTTGTATAAATAAGATTCAAGCTTAAATATCCACTTTTCCTTATAGTTCTTTTCGTAGATTTAGTAAATTATAAATTCCTTCACAATAAATAATCAAAGATGACAGTTGTCATCAAATTCTTTCTGATTGACTTGTCTCAAGAATACAAAATTATTTTACTAATAGAGAGTTACATTCCTTTAAGTTGTTAAGAACTGTATTTATTTTATATTAGTATATAAAGAATAACACAAGACAAATTATTGACGCACCATTATATGTAGTCAAAGAAGAGACAAAAGTGTTAGGGCAACTCCAACGGAACCCATACATAAACCCATTCCTATATTTCCCTACAACCGTCCAGCAAATCCCAACAGCAAAATGGGTTTTACACTTTTTTTTTAAAAAAAAACACATATTTGCGTATACACTATTCACCCTGCATACTTATTTTATAAAAGATTAATTTAGTCCTTGAAATGTATTACTATATTAATTTAAATATTAAACTTGTTTAAATAAATTATTTGAAACAATTTAGTGATCTTTTAATTTTTAATTTTAAGATAAAAAGTTATAATATTTTTTAGATATTTAATTAAATCATTAAATTGTATTATACTTAAATTTTATCTAATTTATTTTATATTTGTATGTTATATTTTATCTAATTTTAAGTGTGTTGTGCATATTTTTGTTTATTTAAATGTATTATTGAATTATTTTGTTGTTTATGAATTATTGATATATACTTAATTTTATTTTAATATTATTAAATGAATGAGAAAAGATTGGGGTTAAATATGTAAAGTTGATAAATATATAGATAATATTAATAAGGTTAAAAAGTTAGTGTAAGAAAAGAATATTCTAAGAATATTCTTTTGGGTTTGGAAATGAGTTTTTAAGTTGGAGATAAATTACTGTTTAATGTAACGTTTACTGCATTTTGGGTTTAAGAATGGGTTTGTGGGTTGGAGATGGTCTTATAAGAATATCTTCTAAGAACATATAAAAATATAGTGGACTATGAGAGAAGTCGATGAAGTGAATGAATTGATTGAAAATATGTTAAATTAATGACTGAAACGATTTTCAGAACCTTATATTTTGTTTTGCTTACTTTTTATTGTACCAATTTATTCTAAATTTGTCTTGTTTTGTTGTTCATTACTTAAATATTTTAATTTTGAAAAAGATAGTTTAGATATTTGATTACATTGATAGTAAATTTAAGGCAAAGAATAATAATTAAGCATTACAGTAAAATATAATCAAATTAATATCCCTACCTTTTGATAATTTAATCAGATGATTCTCCTTAGCTCCTTTTTTTTATTTCTTTGAAAATTATGGAAAAACTAGCTGTCACTATCTTTCACCATATTCTTTTACTTTGCGGTTTAAGAAACATTTCATGCGTTTAAAAATTCTCAACTTTAAAATTTAATTATATAAAAAAAAATCACAAAAGATTAACTAAGATGGGTCAGTGATGGAAAAAAAATGTTTATAAAATCACCCAATAACATAACAATTTATATATAATGATGCTTAATTTTTAAAAGGTCCGAATTGTCGGGTCGAAAGTTATGGATAATTTAGATATACGTGAGAGTGAATGGATACTTGGGTCGGATTGTGGGTTGACCTGCCCATAAACTTAAAACGGTTAAAAATAAAATTAAAAATGCTATCACATTTTTACCGTAATATTTTTTCACGATTTTCTATATCATTACTCGTGCAAATGCAAGGAATACATGCTAGTTTGGTTAGAACTGTTGGTTGATTAGTCCAAATTAATCAATTAAATTGAATCCACCAATTAACCTTAACCCTTTAAAATTTTCTAAAAAAACTTCAATGGTAGACTCAAGACTGTTAAAACCTCGAGTTAACTCATAAAATCTTATGATTTTACGATTTCACGTATGATTAACGAGTCTGATTTTAAGTAACTCTTAAATGTGTAAACTTTTATGATTTTAAATTTACGATAATAAGATTTTACAATTTTATAAATAATTTCGATTTTACGATTCTATACGATTTTACTTTAAAAAAACAAATTTATATTAATTAAATTAATAATTAAAATTATTATTTATTTAAATTAATTAATTAATATATTTAATTTTGTAAATATAATTTTTATAGTATTATTTATTTATTATTATTTTTTAATTAATTTTATATTAAAATATATAATTTCTTAAAATTAGTTAAGTAAAAAAATACTTAATTATATATATAAATAATAAGAATATATAATTATTATTTTTTAAATTAAACTCTTACGATTTCACGTAAACTCTATATTTTACGAGTTTATAAGAGTGTAACGATTTAACGCAAAACTCTTAATTTTGACCGTTTAGACTAAACCAATTATAACCCAAATACATTTCTTTACATTAAAAGAAAAGATTTAACTTTTGTTATGAACCATCAAGAACAGTCCTAGGAAAGCCATTAATTTACATATGCTTCACCGAAAGTAGAATAATCTTTTAACATAGATGTCAAAAAGTATGCTTACCAATCAAGAACATTAATGGAATAAAGCAAAGAATCAATCACCAACGCAAACCTCTCTGTTAACAATCGATCATTTTCCCTTTTCCTCTCTTTTTAAATCCATCTTTTCTTCCTTCCATCCATCAATGAAATCATCTCCAAAAACAATATGAACTGTTTTAAGTCTAAAAAACGACCCACTAAATTTCAAACCTCACTCAAACCAGACATGATCTCACAACCAACAACTATTACTCATGATGTTCTATTAAGTTTTCCCCATTGCAGAGTCCATCTATTAGGATCAGGGGAAGCATTAGAAATCGCAAATGGCGATTTCTCCATAATCAGTCTAGTAGACGAAGGAATCGTTCTCGCTACAATAATCAAAGTCGGCAATGATCTTCAATGGCCATTGACAAAAGATGAACCAGTAGTGAAACTTGATTTATGTGATTACCTTTTTTCATTACCCATGAGAGATTCTGAGTCATTGAGTTATGGTGTCACTTTCATGGAAAACAACTCTGGTAGGATTAATTTGGGTCAGCTTGATGAATTTCTCAAGGTAAATTCTTGTTTTTCTTGCTCGGATTCGTCTGTTAAGATGAAGAAGGGTTTGAATTGGAAGGATTATGCTCCGAAGATTGAAGATTATAACAATTTTTTGGCGAAAACTATTGCTCATGGAACTGGACAAGTCGTGAAGGGGATTTTCATGTGTAGTAATGCTTATACCAGTCAAGTTCAAAGAGGGGGTCAAACCATTTTAACTGAATCGATTGATAATAGAAATGGTGGTTCGGTTGGAGGACCAAAGAAGAAAGGTGATGGCAGAAGTGGAGTCAATAGAAATCTCAAAAGGTAATTACATAAAGAGAGTTTATTTATTTTAAATATTTTACGTTACATTATTTTTTATATAACGAAAATATCGATAATTTTTCATTCTAAATCCAACCACTAAATGGTTTAGTTGTGAATGTAGGGTGAGAAATTTGTCAAAGATGACTGAGAAGATGAGTAAAGTAATGTTAGACGGAGTGGGGATAGTGACCGGTTCAGCCATGGCTCCGGTGGTCCGGTCTGGACCGGGAAAGAGATTTCTAGCCATGGTGCCCGGACAAGTTCTATTGGCTTCTCTTGATGCTGTCAGTAAGTAACTCAACTTTTTAAAACATTTTTTGAAAATAAAAACAAAATCTCAAACAGTCACCCAAGACATTATCGAGTTCGTAAATTCTCTATACATACAAGTTACAACTTAAATATGAAATAAATTGCAGATCGAATTATAGACGCGGCTGAAATTGCGGAAAAACAAGCTCTAACGGCTACATCTGGTGCTGCAACAAGAATGGTGTCTCGAAGGTTTGGAGAGAATGCTGGAGAAGCAACTGGAGATGTTCTTGCTACTGCAGGGCATTGTGCTAATACTGCTTGGAATATTTTCAAGATTAGAAAAGCTATTAATCCTGCTTCTAATGGTTTACTTTTAAAGAATGCACAACCAAATTTCAATAATGCTAGGAAAACATTTTGATAATATTTATTTCTAATTTAAGAATTACCCTTTTAAGTAACAAAGGAGTGTGACAAAATTATGTATAATAGTGTGGCTTAAAAGTTAATGAAGATGGGATTTTTTTTCTACTAGTGTGGATTGACATGTGTAATAAAATTGATGAGGGTGTGTATTTGATGTAATTTTATGTCATGAAATTTGGAATGTGAGCAATTTGATAGTGTCTATCTAGCAAAGTAGGAAGAAATGAAGATTTAAGTATGAATATATATATTTTTTTGTTGCATCATTTAAGCAAAACATGGGGTAAAGTTCCAAATCCATACATAAATTGATTAATTTGTATGGTAAGGTTGAGCAAATTAATAAAATTAACTTTTAAAAATTGGACTGAATTCTACCAAACAATTCTTAATATGTTGAAATCGAATGTAAAATAGTTAATTTAATTTTAAAACTGTGTTTATGCGGTTCGATAACGGTTTAAGAAAATATTTATACCAAATAGATTGAATTCCAAAACAATTTTAGTCTACCTAAATATTGAAAATGTTTTGTTTGTTCTAAAATTAATTCATATAATGAATAATTATTTTCTTAAGAATATTAAAATTAATAATTATATAATTGCTATATAATATGTAAAATGATAGTAATTAGTTGATGTCAAACAGATACATATGAGATTGTTTGGGGTTGCTGAAATATGAAAATTTTAAATTTTGAACGTTTAAAAACCGTACATAACACTAACATGAAATAGTTCATTGTAGAAATAGTTCAATTAAAATTTTTATATCAACTTGTTCGGATTTGGGTTATTTAAATAACTTAGAGATAGAAAAAAAATAATGATGGTTGATAATTTTGAGAAGGTTATAATTATATTTGATAAAATGACTTAAAAGGTATTGATATATGTAAATAAAATATAATTTAATAATTTAAAAATAGAGGGCATTTTAGTATTTTGATTAATGAAATGAGTGATGTAATTAGTGAGAAGTGATTAATTGAAAAACTGATTTTGTATTGATTAAATAAAAAAACTTTGAAGAACAAGTCTTATTAAAATCGTTATATGTTGAGGTGAGAATAAATATCATAATTTATGTTTTTGATATATTGAGATTTTTTTATTAAAAATAATTCTTTAATTTTCTTTTTTTGAAAAGTATCTTATAGTTCTTTTTAAAAATAGTAAAATAATATAATAATGTTCTGTGCAAAACAAATATTTATTTTAATATATTTAAAAATTTTAAACGAATTAAAGTAAATAAATAAAAATATTCCTTTTTACATTATTTTTACTGTATCAGTAGAAAATAAAAATAATGATAAACTAAAAAATAAGAAAAAAAACAATTCCATGAATGGATACTTTATGTCATTTATGTCATGTGGATAGGAAAGATAAAAATTAAAAATGTCTCAAAATGTACATTTTGGGACGAAAAAAATTTATGATCCCGAAAATTGCATTTCGGAAAATGGGAGCAACGTGGTAGGCCACGTCAGATTCGTGGTCTTACTTTCGCTACCTTTTCGTTGAGTTTATCATTCCTATAATGACAAATATTTTAATATAAAAGATCATAATTAATCGTCTCTTCTATTTTAGCGATAAAAAATGTGGATATCCTTAACCTTTTTGAGGTATTGGGTTTGATCTCGTAATGCGATAAGTTATGCTCGTTTGGTTTGGTTAATTAGTTATGCTCGTTTGGTTAATTAGTTAAGAGCGTTTGCGGGTTATCTTCTTAATTTATAAAGATTAGTCGCACTTTGAAAGAGATATTGGGTTCGAACTCGTCGTGCGACAAGTTCCGCTCGCCTAGTTGATTAGTTAAGTGTGTTTGCGGATTATATATTTAACCCATGGGAATTAGTCGTACTCCGAAGGAAATCCTGAGTTCGAGCCCGTAATACGACAAGTTTCACTCGTATTATTAATTGATTATTGTTTTCTTTCGCCTCAAAATCAATATGCATCACCATGACTCTAACCTAACTAAAAACTGTCAAAATCAAAAGTTTATGTAAAATTTTAGTAGTTTTAAACTTTTAAAATTTAGAATTTACTTAAAATAGTAAAATTTTAATTTAAAATATATTAGTTATATATTACTATTATTATTTGTGTACATATAATTACATAGGCCAATTTAAATATATATATATATATATATATATATATATATATATATTTAAATATAAAATTAATTAAAATATAATAATAACTAAATAATGCTATAAAAATTATATTTTACAAAGTTAATTATATTAATTTATTTATTTAAATAAAGGATAACTTTTTTCAAAAAAATTTATAAATATAAATTTGATTTTTTTAATGTAAAATCTCGTATAAAATATTAAAATCAAATTATTTATAAACTCGTTAAATCTTATTATTGTAAATTTAAAATCGTAAAAGCTTATATATTTAAGAGTATAATTAAAATCCAATTCTTTATAATTTTATTTGATATAAAATTAAAATATAATTTATTGCTCCCTTTAAAAAGAAAATTAAGATATAAAACATAAATAAATTAAAATCTTAAACTTCATATTTTAAACTTTATAAATTATTTTTAGAAATAAAACTATTTAGATCTATAAAAATAATAATTTTAAGAAGAATTTACTTATATCAAAATTTATAACTATATATTTATATTTTAAACAAATGACATTTAAAATATATATTTTTTTGTTTATAATAAAAATCGAATTATAGACTGACAAAATGTTACTAAACTCACTATATAATTTTGACTTTTAAATATTTATGATAATACATTTAAATTATAAAATATTGAATAATGCGTTAATGTAGGAAGAAATTTTTTTATTTTTATAGACGTAAAAAATAACATTTAATTAATGTAAAAAATGTTATGTTAATTAATGTAAATGCAATCAAAATCATTTAACTTCATTTTGGTAATATATATTTTAATTTTAATAACAGTTTTATTTTTAAAGGTACATTATGTTTTAACTTTTATCTCAATCAATAAGATTTTGAGGAATCAGTAGATACTTTTTATGCATGAAATGTGGTCAAATTTAAATTTAAAAAAAATAATATCTGATTTTAATTTTTATTCATAAATAAATCTGAATAATATTTGACATCAATTTTAAAAGTTAACAAATATATTTTATTTTATTTAAATATATTTTATTATCATGTTATTAATTCTTTTTTATTTTATTTTTATTTTGTTTTGTTTTTTATACTATAATGTATATATATTAAATATTATTATTATATTAAACATTAATATTAATTTTTATTTTTATTTAATAATAATAAACATTATGAAAACACAAAATAATGGCTCAATTGATGTTGGGCCATGTCCATTAACATGAATTACATGGGCTAAGTCTATTTACATGAATTATATGGGCCAAGTTTATTCACATATTTACATGAATTATATGGGCCAAGTCTATTCACAGATTTGGACTATTTTTTTACAGTAACTTTTTATTATTATTTACTATGTGCTTTTTCAAATAACAAAAAAAAAAAAAAAGTTATGTTTAGACTATTTTTAAAAAAGAAGTGATAGGGGAGGAAATTTGAGAGAGAATGAAGAGTGAATGATGTGTCACTAAATCACTGATTGGAAAAAGGATAAAATGTGAGGAGAGATAGAAGAGAAAAAAATTTTATTATTTTTTTTGCTAATCAAATTGTGCAACATCATTCCTTCCCTAAAATTTCATCTCCCAATTATTTTTCTTTTTTAGAATTTAGATACATCATAAATTTTGAAATATAATTAAAATTATACCTTTTTTTTTATAAAATCCTAATTAAATTACAACTCAATACTATATTTGGAAAAATCATAAAATTATAAGTATTAACAAATTTTATATAATATTCTTTTTATTTTATTTTATTACAAATACTTTTAAATTCTAGTTAGTTTAATAAAATATTTTAAATCATTTGTACCGACTTTGAAATTTCGTGATTGTGTTGGAACTAGACTTTAACTATCTGTATTGACTTTTGAAAAAGTTACATTCACAAGCCAGTTGGTAAACAAGAAAATAGAGTAAAGCAATATTAATTAAATACAAATAAATGTTGGGTATAATAAAACAAAATTTTAAAATTTATGAATTTACTATTTTCAAGTAAACTAACTAGTTAAATTTAAATAAATTCTTAAGCTAATTAAGTTGGATATTATATTTGATAAATCATAAAATTACAAATATTAACAAATTTTATTTAATATTCTTCTTTTATTTTATTGTAAATTGAAAATGAATAAAATATTTTAAATCAATTGTACCGACTTTGTAATTGTGTGGTTATATTAATTAGAACTAGACTTTGACTATGATAGACTTTGAAAGAGTTATATCACATGGCCGAATTGGTCCTAATATAGTAATGTGGGGGACAAAAGAGAGAAATTAGGAAAGAAAATCACGTTATTGATTGAAAAAAAAAAAAGAAAAAAAATATAAAAAAATAAAGTAGAGTGAAATCTCTCAATCATTTTAACAAACAAAGACTACTAAAGCAATATTTATACTATAATAACTTTTTTTTAATAGTTTTACTTATAAAAATCTACGAATTTATGATTTAAAATTAGACTACCGAGTAAGTTTTAATAAACATTTAATCTAGTTAAACTCGATATATATTTGGATAAATCGTAATCTTAAAAGTATATTCTTCTTTTATTTTATTTTATTACAAATTCTTGATTGAAATTAGACTATAAAAGAAATTTAAGTTAATGAAATATTTTAAGCCGATTATATCTACTCTATAAATTTTCTATTAGAACTCGAGACTTTATGATTTTGTTCGAATTGAGTTTTTAAGAAATTTGGTTATTTAAAATGTAATTATTGATGATAATTTTGATTATATGAATTATTTTTTGATAAACTATTTAAATGGTACTATTTTAAAATAAATGATAATTTAATGTTTTAATTAATTTTAAATGGTGCATTAAAACAAAATATTAAAATATAGTTTGATTAACATTATTGTTTTTTGATCGGAATGGTAGGAGTTTACTATTTTAAAGTAAATTAACTAGTAAAATTTAAATAAATTCTTAAGGTTAAATTTTTGTAATATTTAAATATGTATCTTAAGTTTTACAGGTTAATAAATTATTTTGATTTTAATAATTTTATACAAATGTATAAAAATAAATAAACTTATATTTTAAAATTCAAAATAAATTATAAGAGTATCTTGTTTTTTTTAATAATAAGTCCATTCAATTTATAACAAAGTTAATAGAGTGTTTCGATATTAAAAAAAAGTACACTTAGATAAATATTTAAATAACATGTTGAACTAAAAATAAATACTTGTAAATTGTAAAGTTAATTATAACTAGCAAAAATTGCCGTACATCTATATTATTAATAAAATAATCATATACAATCAACTTAAGAATAATAATTTTTTTATTATGTATAATGAACACTTAACTCTTTCCCACTTAAGATTGATTTCTTTTTATAATGGTATGTATAAATATATATAATTGTATAAACTAATATATATATATAATTAAATTATATAAACTAATTTAAAATATTATTAGTTGAGTGCTTTAGAATGTTAGAAGTTATATGACTATAAACATCTATTCTAAGGGATAATAAAATAAATTATATAGTAACTTTATCATATATATATATATATATATATATATATATATATATATATATATATATATATATATATATATATATATATATATATATATATATATATATATATATATTATTATTAATTTAAAAAACATAAATGGCATATTAATTGCAAAGTGACGATGATTTGTAGGTTGAAAATTAATTAATATTAATTGATGAGAATTTACAAGTGTAAGATGGATGGACCACACGTGTGGAAGGTTTAGTCAGCGGCATGCACGAAATAGAAATAGAAAGAAGAAAACGTGGTCTGAAGGAGACTTGGCGGGCGCCGCAAAATAGGTCCCCGCACCGGCAAACCAACCACCTGCTACGGTCCCCTCCCCATGTAATTAACTGTCCCACTTTCATTCATTTCACCGTTAATTAGCTTAGAGATTCTCAAGAAGATCAATAAGTTCACCGACCGCTTCCATCGATTTTCCAAAAAAGATCTTCCATATCGTCATAATTATAGCGTCGTGGAGTAAACACGGTGAATCGCGATCACTAATTATTTTTCGAGTCAAATAGTCCACTAGAAAATAATTGAGATAGAAACTCATCAACTTAATTCAACTGAGCTCATGGTTTCTATCCAAACATTCAACAAACGACGATTGACTTAGGCATCACTCACTCAATGACAATCTTGTTCCAAAGTAGGTTTCAAATAGTTGACGCCACTCCTTGCAATGTAAAAACAAGTAAAATGCCATCGACTCCACCTCTTCACAACATATTCTGTAACATATAATCATAATGCACTTTTTTTCATGCATCTATCATTCGTCAAAAATTTTCTATTCATGAAACAACATCCAAAAAACAAAAATTTTGAAGAAAATTTAAAATCACATAAAAACTCGACAATCTCCACAAATAATGTAGACCAGTAGTAAGTATTTGTACTGTTTATATGACTAATTCCTACAAATCAGCTATCATAACTTATTTTCTATTTTTTTATCTGTTTGATATTAATTAATTTCATCATAACTTTTGCAAAATTGGTGGGAATTGAATATTATTAACCTTTAGTCTTTAAGATAAAAGTCTTATACTTCATACTTGAGTTACTAGAATGATTTACTTGTTTTATCGAAATGATTGACCCCAATAAAGTCATGCAATAATGTTAGAGCTAGCTAATTAAACTCTATGTTTGTGG
Organism: Impatiens glandulifera; assembly: GCF_907164915.1. Taxonomy (NCBI): domain Eukaryota; kingdom Viridiplantae; phylum Streptophyta; class Magnoliopsida; order Ericales; family Balsaminaceae; genus Impatiens; species Impatiens glandulifera. The sequence goes on from NC_061870.1 coordinate 22,536,211, forward strand.
GTGGGTTGGTGGATATTGAGAGAAAGTTTGGTTACAATTTGATAGATGTAATTATTTGAAATCGATAGAAAAAAAATTATGATCTTTAGAAATCCCGATGGGGCCTATAAGGATCAGACCTGTCTGTCTGTCTGTTTGTCTGTCTAAGTACTTCACCGGTGAAACTTCCTCCACCGCCATCATCACCACCAGTCCACCGCCACCGCCACCGCCAGAGAGAAAAAGAGAAGAGAGAGACGTGTCAACATATTTTCTTCATTTTTTTTCTCTGCCGCCAATGTGGAATTTTAAAAAAGGGAATATTATTAATATTAAAGCTGTTTTAATTTGATAATATGTCATATCATGAGGACCCACGACAATTATATATATTCTTGCCACACAAATCACAATGCCGACAAGATCGACATGACTAAACCTGCATACATACATAATCATAATCATAATAGTTTTTCTTCTTCTTTTAAGAGGTCGGCCAACTTTCCTTTGTAATGAATATTTGATTGAAATCTTTGAATTTCAAAAAAGTTGACAACTTTTCTGATAATATACATCATTTGTATTGTTTTTCATTAATGGGTTGTCATCAATTTTAATGATATTATCATATACACGTTGTAATTAATTAATATTTGGTTATAGGAATTGGTTATTAGGTAGGTGAAAAGTGTAATAAAATAAAAGTGATGATTGATATACCCATCAATCTAAAAGGAAGCACCATTCACTAGACAAATGGAAATGGTGAATATTTATTATTTTTATTTTTTTGTTTCTTTCTTAATTTGTTTGATATATATTGTGGATGGAATTGGATGGATGGGCCAAAGTCATTGCAACGAAAAGCAAATATATATTATATATAGAGAGAAAATGCTTATAATGAACGTGTTCAAATAATTAAAAAGAAAAAACAATCCAAAAAGTATTATTTTGTCCATTTAAAAGATATATGTCCGATTCATGATTAAATTTGCCATGTTTGTTTGTGCCTGTGGGTTGCCAAGCAATTATCCTTCATTACTTTCACCTTCTTTTTATATTTTTCTTAAATAAGGCAAATGATTTCATTAATTCAATCTTTACACGGAGAAATAAAGTAAATTCGATGAAGAACAACCAATTAAACATCATACATCACAAATCATAGTAAACAAACGAAACAAACACGACAAAAAGTTTACGGGACTTACAACTTTATAGTTAATGGATTTAATTAGGGTATTCATCGGTTCAATTTTTGGGTTATTCGAGTTTCTCAGTTCGGGTTACTCGAACCGAATCAAATTTGAATTTGATTTTCGATTTTTGAATATATTATATAATAAATTATATATAATTATTGAATTATATGTAATAAATTATATAATAAAAAATAAATTCAGTTTTCGGTTTAATTTTTGAGTTGAAACAACGCGAAAAATAAATTTAAAATCGTATTTAAAATCGAATTAGTTTAATTAATTTTTTATTCGAAAAACCGAAAATAAAATTTAAATTCGGTGAATTCGAATACGGTCGAATATTTTATTACTTCGTCACTGATAAAAGTGCATTTGACGTTATAGTTTTTATTAAATTTTGGGAGTAAAGCGACAAATTAGGAAAGTAAAAGAAAATATAACTACATGCACGTGGGATTAGTCGATCTAATTAGGACTTAAGAGCTTCATCATTAAGGAATAATGAAGTCTTAATTATATGCTAATGTGTACGGAAATAATAATTAAATAACTAATGAAGAAAACTTGATGATGGTGAAACTTAATTAACCAATGAGAGATTATGGGAGATCATGGACTAAAAGAAAGTACTTAGCTTAATTAATTTATTAAGGAGAAGCCTGGATTTTCCATTAAACTTTTAACACTTCATACATTTTATTTTGTTTTAATTTCAATAATATACCTTATAATTCAAGTGGAAATTTTTTCATTTAAAAATAATTTATGTTAAATTGAAGTTATGTAAGGTTATGTTCCTTTTCTAAATTAAAAAAAAAAAAGTATGAATATATTTCTTTGTTTTATTCTTTATAACACATTCATTTGTTTTTTATATAAATATGAACTTATATTTCAAATAATTGAGAATCCATCACCATTTACTTATAAAATATTATTCTTTTCAAATAATTCATTAAAGCACTAACTAAATTCAAAGTGAGTCTTGTCAAATTGATAAAGCCTGTGTGATTAAGATGTGTGAATTGACAGCCATATATGTATCCTCTTTTGTAAGGTTTTATTTCATGAAAATCATTGATACCTTTTCGTTTCATATTCATATTAGGTTTAGGGTTGGTCGTGTTTATCGTTACGAAAGAGAATTGGGTTGTGTTTATCGTTACTAAAGAGTGAATGATTATATTAGGGTTGGTTGTGTTTATCGTTATGAAAAAGAATTGGGTCGTGTTTATCGTTACTAAAGAGTGAATGATTATATTGGTGAAAATACTTAAAAATGTATTAATATTTAGTGAAATATATATATATATATATTATTAAAAAAAAAGGAGGATATTGTAAAAAAAAAAAAAAAAAAAAAATTTTGTTGATAAATTAAATTTTGTAAAATATATGAAATAATGATTAATTTTTTAAAAATTATTTAAATAACTCTTAACGTATTTAAATAATGATCAATTCAAACTTCACAACAACTACCAAAGACTCGGGCATCACCTAGTGAATCACAATCATACTCCACAAAAGATTTCAGATACTAGTCATCTTTGACAAAGTAAAATTAAGTGAGTCGTCGATTCCATCTCTTTATAACACACACACCATCGACTTACCATAATGCAACCTTTTTCCATACTGACACAAGAATCTCTCGAGAAACCCCTATAGAATCACAATATTTTCAAAAACATAACCGTCAATTACATAGATCCCTTATAATCTATTGATTCATCTTTCGAATTTTAGTCTCATTAAAATAATATATGCCACAACCAATAGTTCTTAAAGTGACTTGATGACACACCTCTTCACACTATCATTGTTTACATATACGTTTTAAACAATAATCTTTTCAATCATTGATGAAATCTAATCGGAATAGCCCTTCTTTGGTTCGAGAAACGTTTTTTGGCCTCTTGTATATAACTTTGTGGTTGATCATTTAACTTCTTTAGCTGACAACATTAATATTTGTTAGATGAAGAAGGGCTTGGGTGGAAGTATAAGGAAGGGTGGGATCTCGCGCACATTGAGACATACTTTATTCTTCAATTCAAGGACCTCCCTTAATGGAGATTTATTTTCATTCAACGTCATATTATTTGTCGAGAATTCAATTAAGATATTCTCATTTACATCATAATTTGGCTCATAATTTGGCTCATAATTCACCGATTCCTCATCGGACACCTCGTGAATGAAAATTGACAATTCATTATTTAAATTTTAGGATAAAGAATTCTAATAGAGGTGACTAGGGTTATGTCCCCTTTTCTACCTGATCCATCGCTTCTTGTTGGACAACAAATCCAAAATAAGATGCGGTTGATGACCTCAGTTTTTGATACTTCAGCACCTGCTTGCACTACCCCTTTTCGACATTAAGGATGACATCGCAACCCGAGAGTTGTAAAGACGGATACTCGATTCTAGCCTCACGAAAATATGTTGGCTAATTTAATCCCTCCTTAGTTTGCATGATATCCCTCCTACCCATATCAAATCTCTCTAAATTTGTCCTATCAACAATTAACCTTTCAACATCCGCAAGGCTAGCCATATGGATTTGATCAACGTAAAATGAGATTCTCACAGACTATCTCATTTGCATAAAAAGTCGATGACTCCAATACAAGTGGATTAGATGTGTTTGTTCCGATGAAGGAGACACAACAATAGGACGTTCAGGTCATACCATTACCTTTTACATATTTCTTATATTATCATCACAAATAGATTCCAGATAGCAAATATGTGAATATGAGTGATGCACCCTCATTCTAACACAATCGGTCTTCTACAATAATTGAATGTTATGATCGAGCTCTATAAATCCCCTAAGATCATTAACGACCTAACTAAGAAGATCATGATTTCACATATTTGTTGACATTTCAAACAATCGAATCCATGTACCCTCTCTATCAACCTATGGATTCTCAATATTAACCGACCATCAGCGAGTCATCGGATTCATCGACTATCGATCTAATACACTTATTGATTGACATGATAAATGTTGTTTTAAATTCGTTCCATAGAGCAACATATCTTTCTCAAGAATTGAAGTCATACTAAAAGATGCCATTCAGGTTCGGGCTCGAGATGCCATCGGTTTCCAAGACGACGTCTAAAGAGCCCGACATAATAGTTTTAATCGGATCAAGTCTACTTCGATCGTTATTCTATTATCGTTCATTATTTCTTGAGATAGGTACAACTATGGGGCGCACCTCTAACGTTTAAAATTCAAAAGATTTGGATCTGACATTAATCGCCTTCGTCTCGTCTACCCAAATAGTACGTCTCTCTATGCCTACCACTCATGCAAAAGTTTAAGCTTCGGCCACGCGAGATTCCGGTTGCACCACTCTAGGCCGAGTTTGTTACTTAAGTTGTGTGTCAATCAAAAACCTCTCCCTCACTTGGTTGTGAAAATGAAGTATAGTTGAGAACTGATCTATTTCTAGAGTCCTCCCTCTACCACCAATAACATTGGTGGTACAATGCATAGTCTCTTCGGACCGGACACATGAGATGCCCTTAGGGGTGTTGAGAAAGTCGATTGAAGACCGATGGCCGGTGTGACCATTCGACTCCCCGCTCTTCTCACGATGTTTTGCGTTACTTAAAACATTTTTTTAAATTTATATCTATGCATATTTATCTATTTATTCATTGGAGTTTATTATATTATTATGAACTTTTATTAACATGACTTTTATTTAAATAAAAATTTCTAGTGAGAAATGAATTTCAGACTAAAATATTTCTCATATAAAATATTTTGTGTTTATATTTACATTTTTTAATTTTTTTATCCAGAAATAAATAAATAAAATATTCTAAATGAAAAATACTCTAAATGGAGACATTAAAACTATATATGAACCTTTTGTTTGTTATCCTTTTTTATAAGAATTCTACATAAAGAAATCACCTATAAGAAAAATGTATTTTAAGTTGAGATTACAATCAATCCAAGACTATCTAAACTCCTTAAGTTGAGTTATATTTTAAATTTGTTTAAATCACTATTTTTATTTGAGATACTTTAGTTAGTTTGTATATAATCTATCATATTAATCATTAAACTTATCTTCTTTTAACTTATGTAATATAATTATGGTACAATCAAAATATTTTTTTTTAATGTAACATTAAACAATTAATTAAAACTGCAATGAATCTAAGCTATATATATTATATTATTTTAAATATGCAAATCTATCTTTCAACAACTAAATAATGAACCATATATATACACCAAACGAACTGTCCCCACAAGAAAATTAAATACCCATTGATTAAAACATGTTTGTCAACAAATAAATAGTAACCGTTGAATCAAATTCCCCCATCACGGTCAAGATAAAAAAAAAACTTTATTATTACCTAATCCAATCATTTAATTACCTTATTAAGTTGTTAAATAAATTAAACCACAATCATGCATCCCTTGGAACTCAATTTATCTCAAAAAAAAAAGTGAAAAAAGAAATTACAAAGGAGGGTCAAAATGGGTAGAAAAAAAGTCTGCTGAGTCATCACTAAAAACACTATTATTTCCATGCCACCATGTCCACGTGTCAGGTTGATGATAATACCATTCCTCCACGTCATCAACAAATAAGAATTCCTCATGACTCAACTCGCTAGATTCATAACTCGTCCCCAAACTCGGAAGCTCAACTATTTCCCCCAACATCTCTTCCTCTTCCTCCTCCGGGGACGCGGCCGGCGCCACCTCGTCCGGCGGCGGCGATGGATTAGACTGAGTATCGAACTGATCCATCGCCGCCGCTTTTGTCGCCGCTTCCTGGACGTCACGTGGGGAGCACGTGGCCGGACGTGGCAAGAATTGGGCAATCATCGGAAAATTAAGAATAGCAGAGTTTCCTTTAATAGAAAGTGCGGCAACGTCGTGAGCCCTCGCCGCCATTTCTGGGGTGGCGAATGTTCCAAGCCAGATCCGAGATTTCTTTTTGGGTTCTCGGATCTCCGATACCCATTTCCCCCATGCCCTCATTCGGACCCCCCTGTAAACCGGATGCTTACTATTATTATTATTATTATTACTATTATTAACCCTACTCCTTTTTGATCCTCTGGTCAAGTCGGAGTCGGAGTCGGCGCCGGAAAAACATGATCGCTTTGATCCACCTCTTGTAGAAGATGAAGAATTTACCGACATTACTGTGCTAGTTGACTCGGAATCCGAATTACGTGATTCTGTCAACATTATATATAAATATATTAGGAATGTATGTCAGTGAGAGAGTATGTATATATATATATACACTATACCAGAAGGATTTTGAAGAAGATGAAGAAGATTAAAATAAAAAAAAAAATTAAGAAAAGGGGGGTGGGGACAGAAATTTATTAGTATGAAAATAATTAAAAATGTGAAATGGAAGGGAAGAAGAAATGGGAAGGTTGTTACATGTTTGACAAGACATAATTTATTTATTTATGTATCATCACTCTATTTCGTCTCTAGTTGATTCGGTGATCTCTTTTTTATTTTTAATTCAAGTTGGTCAATTAATTGCTTATAATTAATCAAAATAATCTATAAAGTTAAGTTCGTTATGTTTTTGGGTGTTTCATTTAGTTTCACTTTATTTTAAAATATTATCGAAATGGTTTGGGAAATAGGAAGAAAATGGACGAGAGAATTTGATTGACTGAAAAAATTAAAAATATTTATCTCTTTACCTTTTTTTCATTTTTCTTTTAAAATGATGTCAACTTTTTTAATTCGAAAAAATAATTAAAAAGTCTATAGAAAGATAAATTAGAAATCTAGATATTTTAATTTTTTTTTTTTAAAGAATTGGAGATCGATATCATATTTAATTTACATTCATGACTTTTTCATTTTATTAATTATTTGCATGTTTTGCTTAGTTAGGTAATATTTTGTTACATGTATTCATATACACAGAGTAATATTTTGTAACTATTATATATTATTTCTCATTTTTATCGATAAAAATTGATATTTTGACTCAGTTTTTTTTCAAATTGTGTATGTTTGGTTGAAGGTCTTTTTGATAAAAAAAAAAAGTCATGAACGAGAAACATGATTAATGTATTGTCTAATTGTTGAACAGAAGAAAATAATAAGGGCAACTAAAGATGAACTTTTTATTGTTGTGGATGGTCTTTAAAGTAATGAATTTGAATTGGGGTCTAACAAATAGTACACAACATGTGAGAAAGATGTGTAAAAATAATAAGTATTTTGGTGGGTTATATTAATTTTTGAGGAATGATAAAATTAGTACAGCGAAAACAATACCATGAATCCGACGTTGTTTCTCACGTTGTTCCACGTCAGATTTTGAAAAAAATAATAATAATTTTGGGTTCCGAAATGTGATTTTTCGAAATTCGAAATGTAACATTTTTAATTTTTCTCTTTCCTACCCACATAAACATGTCACGTCGGATTTTTAGACTTACTTTCTTTACAATTTCGCTGAGTTTATCATTTTTCTTAATTTTTTTTATAAATATTTTGTACAATGATGTTTTGGTTTTTATTATTTATGAAAGATTAATTTCATTTTGACTCTAAAAACATTATTTTTTGGGTTACTATTCATGTATGCATGCATATTGTTATTATGTGTGTTGGCATTATATTCAATAACTCAATGAACAGATCATATATCTAATATAAATATAGGGTGGAAATAAATATAATTAAAATTGTATAATATGCAAATTGTGGAGAACTATAGATTTTTTTCTTTAAAATGATACTAAATGATTAATAACCCTAAGTAAATATATATATAAGGTAGGTAGTATGGGCAATAAGATTAATTAAAGGCCAATTTGATATACTTGCGGGTGCAAAAATCTTCAAGGTAGGACATAAATTTAAATGAAGGATATGACTGATCAAATTAATGCATTTAATTATTCAAATGAATGGGTCCAAATATGCCCTAACATTTTGTTATGAGATTGATCAATATGAGAGATTAAATTGTTTAATGAATCTTTTCATTAATTAATTTAAAGAACTCTATTATTTAACTTATGTTAGGTTTATTATTTCCACATAATATACAAACACAATCAAATAAATCATAAAAGTCGAAACAATCTCGACAAAGATAATAATAACGCAAAACCATCATAAATGTGTATGAGAAAAATGAGACAAAAACATCTTAGTCAACACTAATATCTCATGTTTCAATCTCTAATTTAGGTCTAAGCATCATCAAAAGATTAATGTCTACTCTTAACTAATGAAGACAATTTTAATGAACCTATCCATATTACACTATTTGAAATTATTTTCCCTCAATTTAATTAGTAGTGATTGAGGAGGGATGTATCACCTACCCATTTAGTTCAAAACATATTAATAAAAACTTATAAATTATACATATAATATTACCCATAAATTTATTTATCTTTTTTTCATAATAATATTAAATTTTAATATATTAAATTTTTTATACTGTATAAAAATTAATACAGACTTTAGCTTATTTAATTTCATTAATATAGACTCAAACTCTTCTTACTCGAACAACTATCCATTACATTGTAAAAAAAAGACACTAAATGATCTACCACATGGTTATATGTAAGAATGAGGATGTATCTCGAAGTTGAGATAATGATTAAAAATATTATTGTTTAAAACACTTATGGAATCGATAATGATGATGTTAAGAGAGGCGTCATCAAGTCATTATTGGGAACAATTGGTTGTGTCATATATTATTTTAGTATCGAAAGATATATTAGTAGATTGTAAGAGATTTATGTAATTAATAGTTATGTGGTTGGAAGACTTTTTATTCTATAGGAGCGTCTAGTAGGATTCTTGTGGTATTGTGAAAACATGTGTATTATGGTAAATTGTTATCGTATGTGTCACAGAGATGTTGAATCAACAACTTATTTACTTTTACATTGTCAATAGTTACTAGTATCTGGAGTCTTTTTTTATAGAGTATAATTGCGATTCGCTAGGTGATATATACTCGAGTCTTTGAGTAATTGTTTGAAAGTTTGAATTGAGACGGTTGATATGACATCCCTGCATATTTGAGTTATCATCTCAGTTATCTTTTTATGGACTATCTGGTTGAAGAGAAATTATCGAACATTCAATGATCGTAGTCATCTGATGCGTATCATTCATAATACTATTATTATGTTTTCTAAGATTCGTTTCAAAAAATTGGTGGAATCGATCGAAGAGTTAATCGTTTTTCTTGAAGATCTATGAGTTCGATATCATGTGTGGATAACGTGTCTGTATTTTTTTCTTATTTTTATTTTTGTGATTTTTTATTTTCTTTTATTATGTTTTTAGTTGTGTTTAAACTATTTTTATCATTGGTAATATACCTAACTTATTCAATCCAATCTCTCACATAGCGATAAGACCTCTTAAATGTATATAATGTAGTTGGTGTCGTGTGAAAGTATCCGTAAACTAAAAAAAATCCTTAAGTTAGTACAAAATAAAAAAAAATCTCACACATTGTCATTACTCCACTATTTTACAAGACAACAAAAACTTGAACATCTCTGATCAGATTTTTTTTCCGATTTTCTTCAAATACATCGTAACAAATGCGATGAATGTGACTCTAAACTCTAACTTTGAACAAAATAATACTTGCAGCACGATCAAAGTTAGGTTAAAATTATTTTGTGAAGATTAATTTCAGTTTCTTCAATCTACTACATAGGTTGTGAATATATCAATTAAAATGTAAAATAATTCGGTGCATTAATTATATGGCCATTCAAATATGAGCTGTCAAAAAAATAATTGATTTTTATTTTATTTTTTGGTAAAGAAAAAACAATTGATTTTTAATATGAATGAACATGGGATTTTAATTTGGCATTGCCATGGCCATACATTTTGCATCATTCATCAATTGTTGCCCATATGCCAAATCTTATTAAATTAATTTATTTAAGATTTTTTTGTAGAGGGGGGAAGAACTAGCTCCTTTACTTTACCCATATAGAGTAAAATTAGTAATATTATTGTAAAACACACATATAAATAATTAATCATCTAACAAAATTTACAATTTAATTAAATAAAGTAAGATGAAAAAGAACATCTAACTTATAGATCTCTTCTATATTTCAATATATTTACTCAAAATTATGAAAACAGTAAATCCAAATGTTTGATTATATATATTTTTTATTCTATAAAAAAATATAGTATACCCCATATATAATCTGTGTACAGTAACAAACACTTCTTTAATAATAGTTTTAATTTTAAATAATTTATTATCTTATAGTGAATTTTTTCTTGTATTTAAAGTACTAGCTTTAAATTATTTTTGTACTCATATGGAGTACTAGTTATTTAATATTGTGTACAATCTACTTAAATATATGTAAGTAACAGTTCAAGTGTTCCATCATTTTCTGATAAACTTATTGAAAACAATTTCAAGAGATGTCTCACTTTTAATTTGAGTAAGACAAAAAAGAATTCAAGTATTTCAACATGATGTTTAAATAAATTAAATCATGTTTTTGTAAATTGCCTTATATATAAAATTGATTGAGTTTTCGTATAAATTTAAACTCAAATTCAACTTAAAAAAAATATTTTTAAATGAATTCAAGAACATTATTTTCAATTGGATTCAATACTTGTAGCTTGTTTGATCTTTGGTTATTTTAAACTCGTATTTAGGAAGTATTTTTGTATTTAAGTTGATAAGATATAAGTGATTGTTGGTTAAGAGAAGTGATAGTGTTCAAATTAATTAAGGATAACAATTATAATCCGTCTACGAGGAAGTATTTTTGTATTTATTAAGTTGATAAGATATAAGTGATCGTTGGTTAAGATAAGTGATAGTGTTCAAATTAATTAAGGATAACAATTATAATCCGTCCACGGTTTTTTATTCAAATTGCCTAACGAGGCGGGTTTTTCCCAATTTGAGCGGTAGTTGACCAGGATAGAACATAAATTATATTTGTGTCATCACCCCAATTCTAATAAACTTAATTAAATATTTATTTGTTTTTCTTGTTTTAAAATAGTTTTAAGTTTATTTTTTTATAATAATATAAAATTTTAATATATTATAATATATATAATATTTAAAAAATTGTTTATATAATTTTATAAAAAAAAATAATTTTTTTTAAAAAGAATATGGTATAGCGATGCTCTACGGGGATTTTCTAAATTCGAACAGGACGGGGATGGTAATAAAAAAATCCCGAAATAGAATGGAATGATAAACGCATTTTCTGCTCCATTGGCATCCATATTATCAATTATATTTTTTTTTTAACAAGGAGAACTAGCTTGTCACAATCATGTATTTCTACTTTCATTCAAAACGCTTTCAATAAAAATTGAATTTGTGACATTTGTTTTTTTATGTCAACTTTTTCCAACTTAGGTGGTTCTTATCAATTATATAACTTAATTAATTAATCAAAAACTAAAATATCATCTATTTTTTTATCATTATATATATATAATTAATATCATTTAAATATTAAAAAAAACAATAATCAGCTTTATCAAAATCACTCCCATCAACATGTTTTAAATAAACTCAAGTTTGTTAAATAAATGTTTATTTTGTTTAAATAAGTGTTTATCGAACAAGCTCTTTGTAAGACAAAATAATAAAAAAATGATATTCAAACAAAGTCTTTTGAAAATAAGTGTGTTTTTTGAAATTGTACCCTATTGGGTGAGTGATTTCTCCCCTTAGCTTGAATTCAACCGCATTTAACTAATTGTTTTTAACCTTACAGAGTTTACTTTAGTTATTTACATTCAAATCGAGTTTAACCACATAACTATGTACATTCAATTTGTATTATTGTATTTTTTAGTTGTATTATATAAATAAATAAAATTATTATACCTATATAGCTTGTGTCCCCTACAAACAATTCCTTGTAATAGTTTTAATTTTAAGTAATTTATTATTTTTTTAAATGGTTCATCAATATTAAAAAATTTATAATATAACACAAATAACCACAAAATATGATATAAAAAACAAAAATAATACGAAAATAAAATTAAAAATAAAAACAATTATTATAATAATAATTATTGAGGTAGTAAGTATTCGAAAACAACGATTAACTTCCTTACCGACTCCATTGACTTTCCGAAACAAATTTCAGAAAAAGTTATAATAATAGTATGATGAATGATACACATCGGGAGATTATGATCATTGAAAATGTTCGACGATTATTCTCTAACCAGAAAAAAATTGAGATAGTAACTCAAATATGTAAGTTTGTCATATCAGTCGTTTCAATACAAATTTCTATCCATTACCAAAAATTTGGACATCACTTAATGAATCTCATATACTAGTCACCCTCGACAATAACACATACGAAAACAACTTACCATAATACATTTTTTGTAATGCACATATCATTTTTAAGAATTTTACCGTGAATAGCACGCTCCATCCAAATAACGAGATTTTGAATGAAATCTTTAACTTCCAAAACTTTTTTAACAAAAATATATAAAATCATCTTAGCAAACAAATTATAACAATATCATAATTGGAACTATTCATATTAACGCATAACGTCTTATTTCGACAGAGACATATGTTTGAGTCCTACCAGAAGCAAAACTTTGTTATAAGAAAAGAGCTTTGTTATAAGAAGAGAGGTCTCTAATATTTAGTATCCTTCTATACATAATTTAACTAGATCGAATATCAAACATTTATTTAACTGTGATATATGTAAATATAGCAATAGAAACAAGCTTAATATACATCCCAGTTAGATTTTTGACACTAAATTAAGTCTCGTTCCAAAACTGATTAAAAATTCATTTCTCGCCATAAATAACTTTGTTATAAGAAGAGAGCTCTCTAATATTTAATATCCTTCTATACATAATTCAACTAGATCGAATATCAAACATTTATTTAAATGTGATATATGTAAATATAGCAAAAGAAACAAGTTTAATACACATCACAGTTAGATTTTTGACACTAAATCAAGTCTCGTTCCAAAACTGATTAAAAATTCATTTCTCGCAATGAATAACTTTGTTATAAGAAGAGAGCTTTGTTATAAGAAGAGAGCTCTCTAATATTTAACATCCTTCTATACATAATTCAACTAGATCGAATATCAAACATTTATTTAACTGTGATATATGTAAATATAGCAATAGAAACAAGCATAATATACATCACAGTTAGATTTTTGACACTAAACCAAGTCTCGTTCCAAAACTAATTAAAAATTCATTTCTCGCGATGAATATGTACTGCTTGTGAAATTTCTTTCACTTAATAATTTATTATCATATAGCCAAGTCATATTATTGATATTTTTCTGTATTTAAAGTATTAGCTTTAAATTGTTTGTGTGTTCATATGGAGAACTAGTTATTTAATAGTGGGTACAATCTACCTAAATAGGTTAGTAACAATTCAAGTGTTCCATCATTTTCTGGTATACTATATTGTGCCCTATTTGAAAACAATCAAGAGATAGGTCTCACTCTGAATTTAAAAAAGACAAACTTTTTATTTTCAAGCATATCAACCTATCAATGTTTAATTAGCTTAAATAATATTTTGTAATGTTATTGATGTTTTCTTGTATAAATTTAAACTCAAATACACCTTAAAAATGTTTTAGAATAATTCAAAATGACTATTTTTAATTGGATTCAATACTTGGAACTGGATTGTGTTTTCTGAAATGTTATATATGCTATTGGGTGAGTGATTTCTCCACATTTGCTTCAAAACGGTGATTAAACGACAATTTATATTGGTGACATTCAAAGTTCAAATATATTCGATGTCAAGTACACAACTGTTATATCGACCCTTACATATATGGTGAGATATAAGATTTTAATTGATATAAGAAAATATATTAGAATAAATATAATATTTTTTTTAATAAATAAACTAATCTAATCTACAATTTAAAATATATCAAATAATTTTAATCTGAAAATAAAATCTAAATATGTATAATATATTTATAATTATTACTTATTGCCTTTAATAAAAAGAAGTATGTATATTAATAAAACAAATAGTAATTTTATTGTTGATAAATATTATATTTATTAATTAATTCAATTATTTTTATTAAAAAAAAATTGTTTTGTTTTTAGATATTATTTATTTATTTATTCTCTCATTTATTTAATAGAAAATTTTATTATAAATATTTATTATTATTACTTATTGCAAGTTTTTTTTTAATCAAAATATATTTAAAATTAATACTATGCTAATATTTTTGGATTTATTTTTGTTTAATTAATGAATTTATAAAAATGATTGATTGTATAAAGTTAAATATCTAAAAAAAAGTATAAATCAACCCAATTCGTACCCTAATTTAAGTACATTGTATACAAAGAAAATTCAATTCTACATAAAAAGAAAAAACTAACAAGATAATTTGAAACAAAATATTTTATTTTACATGTGTTTAAATTTTTTTTACATATGCCAGAAGAAGTAATAAGAATGTTTATGAAAAAATCCCAAAACAAAAACACATTTTTATTACATGAATGATCTCCCCTCCTAAGTAAAATTTGACTATAGTTTAAATCCTGAGTAATTCAGAGAATGGTTTTAACTTTTTCATTATCCCTCATGGAGAAAACTCTACAATCATTTATAGTAAAAAATACAGTTTTTACTACTTACCAATCCTCCAGCCATTCTGGAGCTTCATCCAGATGTCCTGGCGATGCAAAAACAGCGGTTCCTCCTCCACATTCATCGATGTGGTTCTCAAGATGTTTCATTAAACGAGACATGATTTCCTGAGGAACTCTCATGCTTCCATTTCTAACGTCGTTCCAGTTCATACCATCAAACCATGGATGATCCTTGATGGACTCGATGCCTTGGCTTCCAAGCCTCGAGCTTTCTTCAACTTCCAATAGCTGAAAGATTATTATTCATTTCTTCACATATGTTAAATGGTGTCTGTGCTTTTTACCTATTTAATCAATCTTCCTGTACTTTTAAAAATGCCTCTAAAGAGACTTTATATGCAAGTTCAAGAGGGACCAAATTAGTTTTTCTCCAGAAAAAAAACAGCAAATTAAAATTTCAGACTTTAATTTTGCAAATTTTTTTTTTTCCTCGAGGAGGCTCACATGACTGCCTCCACTTAATTCAGGGCGTTCTGAGTAGAAATCGAAGATAGACCTTTGAGCTATCTAGAAGAAAAGGGTTGTTTCTGAGGTACAAACCTTGGTGATAATGTCAACAGCCTCGTGGCTAAGAGTGTCGGGAAGGGTTAATTGTCCTTTCGCGATCTTAGCAAATGTTTCAAGCTCACTTTCCCTCCACGATCCAAATGGCATTTCACC
Organism: Impatiens glandulifera; assembly: GCF_907164915.1. Taxonomy (NCBI): domain Eukaryota; kingdom Viridiplantae; phylum Streptophyta; class Magnoliopsida; order Ericales; family Balsaminaceae; genus Impatiens; species Impatiens glandulifera. The sequence goes on from NC_061870.1 coordinate 22,551,796, forward strand.
TACCAATATGAAATAGATCAGCACTCCTACAGCCCACCTGTCACATTTTATAAGTAACCATGTTAAGCAATAAGCATAGAAGAAAACATGCAATCTATACACACCCTTTTTTCTTTATATATATTTATATCATACCAATCGGAGGGAAGACCATGTCCTTTCCCTTGGATTATCTCTGGTGCCAACGTGTCAACCATCCCACACTTTGTAAATGTTCTTTCACCCGATAAATTCTTGGCAAATCTGAAGTCAACTAGCTACGGTAAGAAATATAAGATATAATGTTGTCAGCACAATACATAAATAAACAGCTCAGGTAGAAATTTTAAGCCATATGATCGTTTAAATTCAACCAACCTGCAGATATCCTGTTACATTAATTGTCAAGACATCAGGAGATACACCCCTGTAGAGAACATCAATCTGAGAAAAGGTAATATATCAGTTTCCAATTCATAAAAAGGTGGAAATCTAACATTCACACTATTTTGGACCTTGTGTAGATCTTCTAAGGCGGTGACAACACAGGCAGCACAAAATCGTGCTGAAGATTCGTCGAGTGGCTTATAAAGTATCGATGCGATTGGGCATACAATGTTTGTATTCAACAGTATTCCGGCGTGTGTCGCGTCAGCGCAGGTACAAAGAACTTCTGGAACTCCGGCCGAATTAGAACTTATGTTTTTCATCAAGTTCTTTTCTTTAAGAACCTGAGCTTCTTTTCCAAGACTTGTTATTTTTTGTTTCGAATACCTTTTCAAAGTGAGAAATTTACCTGAAAAAGGTTGAGACAGTAAATATGAGAGAAAGATAAAGACATCAACACGAAGAAACAACCTGTATCGTTTAGAGCTACGACCCCTATCTCGCAGCAGTCTGTGGTGTACACACATTTCCTCCATTCCTAAACAGAGTCAACATTTTTTTTTTAAATCAGAAGATTACATCTTTCTACGAAAAACAGCAGACTAAAGAGAGAAAAACATACCATATCAGAGAGATTGATCTTTCCAAGTGCAGAATAATCAATGGATTTTGAAAATGTCTCCGATGGACTTGACCTAAACAAGAGATTCAAGGTATTAATATCTGAAGGATTTGATATTCAACCAAATATATGAATGAATTTACCTGTGATCATCCTGGGAAAGTTTATTTAGGGGACCAATAGTGGAATCGAACTGTTCTTTCGTCAAAACAGAACACACAACATCACCCACAGCAACAACAGTCAGCATTCTGACATGCTCACCAAAAAGTGTCCATTCACCGAAGTAACTTCCCCTGTTCTTCTCCACCGAAAGTTCGTTATTGCCTTGAATGCCATCCTCCTCTTTTCTCAGGTCAGAAAGAAGACTGCCGATGTTCGGATTGTTTAATACTTCAGAGTCGATGGTAATCTGTACTTGACCTTTCTGGATAATGAACAATCCAGAAAGGAACTCTTCCTGCATATGAACTCTGGATAAATCTATGTAAAAATACTAAAACTTAAAGTTGAAAGTATACATCAAAAGAGCCATGTTTACCTTATCAACAATGATCTGTCCATTTGAGAATGAAATTTCAGAGAGGGAATCTGCTATTTGACTTAGCTGTAAAATTGTTAATCTCGAGAGGAGATCTACTGATCGAAGTAACTTCAATGAGGATAAATTTGCAAACTCTGACACAAGGATTCCCCGAAAATCTTCTCTTTTTAAAGCCCAAAGTGTTCCATCTGTCACTGCTCGCACTGAAGCCTGGAGCGGTTTATTATACCTGAGCATAGTGAGTGAATGCTTAAGAAGGAAACACCAAATGCAAATGCAGACATGTTTGTTCTGCAAATATAAGTCGAACCAGAAGAAGATTCCCAGATATTAAAGTAGGTCTTACATAAGTGCTAGCTCCCCAAATGATGACATTTTCTCTGCAGTATACTTTTGCAGAACTCTAGTGACAACTCCATCTGCTTCTTCCTGTCATTGATGTTCTTAAGTTATTCAGGGAATTCATAGTTGACATGTCCACTCCACAAATATTTATAGAGAAAGGCGCAAACCTGAGTTGCCAAGACCTCAAATTCCCCACTTCCAACGACATAAAAACTGTCACCTTCACCACCCTGCAACACAGAGTGAGTTGTGGATTTCTCATGTTTTAGAAACCAAAAGATTCACCACTTCACATGAAAAAGAATTGGAAATACTTTTGTTTTCTGTTTATGGATCCAGATACAAAACGTTTGAAAGCTAAACTTATAAGTTTAGTTTCTAAACTTGTATTTGGATTCAGATCCAGAAATAAAAAAAGTGTTTTCAAAGGGAGCCAAAAAATGTCTATATCATGTCCAAGTTGAATTGGTCATAAATCCAAAAGATTAATCATATAGAAAATTTACACCAGTGAAGGGGGTAAAACTTGTCCAAATCAGTTGCAAACAAAAATTCTGAATGACCAATTACTGACCTGTTTTACTACAACTTCTCCAGCTTGAACCTCAACTCTTTGCATACAATCCAGTAGAACATGACACTGAGAGTCTGTCAGCTTACGGAAAAGAAAATGATCGTGCAATGCCCGTTCAATATGTGCCTGCCAACATATATATGGTTGTGGAACTTATAAATTTATAATCAATCTTTTTTTTTTAAAAGGTCAAGTTTTATTAAAAAGAACGCAAGATGCGTTTAAAAAATTTATAACCAATCTTATAAGTATAGAATATGAACAAAGAATCCAGATGGCTTCTTACTTCTTCTTCCCAAGTCTTTCTGTGAGATGGAGATGGAGGAACCCAAGTCGCTCCATTCTCTAAAGAACTTTCGATAGCTCGAATTCGCGCACGTGATAGATCGTTTCTTACACGTTGATTCTTGGACATCCAGCTCGTGGTTGAAGGAGATTCCGATCCAGTAACCTCAACAACTTGAGGAGTAGGAGCTCTAACAATACCGTCTACAGTTTTTAACTGAAAACTAGCATCCTGTGAAAGAATAGATGCTTAAACCACAAATTCAACTAAAATTGTTGAATAAAGGAAATTTGCTTACATTGGTTAATCCATTAATATGTACAACTATCACAGTGATATCATCAGTTCGAGTCTCGTATTGCAGCCAAAGTCTGTATGACTCAGCAACAATAGCAGCACAAGCATCTCGGGGATCTTTATGTTTTAGAACCTGGACAACACAAAATCAATATATATATAAAGTAAACACGAAAGCAATCCATTTGAAAAACTTCTTGTTTTTGTTTTGCATCTGCATCCAATTCCAGATACAGAAACACAAATAAATTTCTGAATCTGTCTCGACTAAATTTAGTTTCATAAACAATAGCAGCATGCATCTCGGGGTTCTTTATGTTTTAGGACCCGGACAACACAAAATCAATATATATAAAGTAAACACGAAAGCAATCCATTTGAAAAACTTCTCGTTTTTGTTTTGCATCTGCATCCAATTCCAGATACAGAAACAACACAAATAAATTTCTGAATATGTCTCGACTAAATTTAATTTCAAAAACAATAAGTACCTTACCATATCAACGACAGCTTGGCTCGAAAGGAACTCAAACACACCATCACTAGCAATCACAAAGAAAGGATGATCTGGAGTAAGCTCCAAAACAGCGATCTCGGGATTTGCAACAACTCCAACTGTTTCGGCAATAGAATCGCCTATACTTCTAGTAAAAGCTGTTCCAGGATACATTCCGTTTTCAACCCAGAGTCTAGGAGGATCGCCATCATCTTCTCCTTCTTCAGTACCCCAACACTGTACATCTGGGTCTTTCAGCCCTTCAATCTGGTCCAAGGTAAGAACCCTAGCTCCACATAGCTTAACCCTTTCGAGTTCATCAACTCGAAATGGAGTTTGATCTATAGACAGGTCAACAGCTTTGATATCATTCCCACTCCTCTCAGCTACAACAGCCCTCGAATCACCCGTATTAGCAACATACAGTGTTCTACCACGGATTAAAACAGTAATCGCGGTTGTCCCACTCATACTGTCATCTAAAGAATCAGCGTGCAGTTGTGAATTTGTTGCTAGAAACGCAGCATGACAAGCCTGAACAGCGTTTGATTTGAATTGGCTATTCCTGAGTAGATTCTCACATACCTTCCTCTTAACAAATTGAGAACATTGAGCTCCAAATTCTCCATGTCCATCAAAAACCCCAAAGAAATGGTCATTGAGATTGGTTCCAAATGGTGTGTGAATGCAGAAACTATCTTGATTAGCTTTGTCTAGTGCATCTGGGTAATACCCTCTCTGAGATAAGTATGAATATTGCAACTCATAGTTCCCAAACGGAACCTTAACACTGCGTGATCCCTCTGGAGGTAGAAATTGCGCTGAGACTCTTGAAAGCCTAGCTATGCCCACCTCTGAATCCCTAGTTAAACTCAGCTGATTCAACTGATCCCTTCCTTCCCCGTCTAAACCATCTGAAGAACCAGGTGAGAAGACAGAGATCTCTCTCTCTTTAGGACTTTCTTTGATTTCCCCATTTCTAGGTGCACAAATATCACCAATCCAGACCCTCGAACAAACACAACCCATCACTGAATCACAGCTACCGGAGTCACTAAAAGCTTCATTAGTTATCCAGAGTTATTATCAGCGCTGGAATTCACAAATTACCAAAATCAATTATTCAGAACAAATCTCTCAAGACTTAATTCTTCTTCCACTTTAATACCCATTTGTGTAAATTATGAAAAAACTTAAACTTGCAAAAGGAAAACATACAAATAATCAAAAGGAACTTCATAATAAGGATAAGAAATGCTTACTGGTTAAGTTTATAGATTCTCGGATCAAGAATGCTGGCGGACGATAACAGCAAAACTTGAGACTCAAAGGGAGAGACGTATCAGTGCATGTGTGGAAGGTCAGGAGGACTTCAGCCTTTTGTGTGGGGAGCGCAATAATTGCACGCGCTCTGTATATCCACGCGCCGGCTTGGACGGAAGGGAATGGGCCACCTCTGCACACTGAAGAAGAAGAAGATGATGACGATGGTCAAGCCAAATTCACAAATCACCATACTCAATCTAATTCAATTATTATATATATATATATATATATATATATATATATATATTATTATAATATAATTTTTTATTATTATATGAATATCTCGATTTTTGTAATATGTATTTAAAATGTTATTGGGTTTATAAATATGAAGTTATTATGCACTAATTTAAGGAATAATATAGATTCATTTTATTGAAAGATCTAATAAAGAAATAAATAAAACTTAATTGAATAAACCAAATTTTATCGAAAAAAGATAGAACAAAATTTGTAAGAAGAGTGGATTGAAAAAGATCATGATGTATTTAAACTTCATATTTAAGAATTTTATACCAATCAAATAATTGAGAAAATAATATAACAAAACAAGAAAATAAATCTAAGCTTGAATACAAAGATCAATCTACCAATGATGTAGATGAAATCAGAGATGATTCATTAGTAGAGACGGGTCAGGATTCTGAGTTGGGTATGCTTGAAAAAATATTTAGATTGTGTGCCTTAAAAAAAATAACGATAAAATTTTGAATTAAACGAGGGATAAAGGTAAGTTTTGTCATTTTTTAATTATTAGATAATTAATAAATTAAATTGATTTTGTTTAGAAATTAGGGGTACTGTCACATTTTTTTTTCCGGGTAAGTTGGAGCCCCTATATAGATCCGCCACTAGTCAATAGGAAAAAGTCATCGATGAACCACTTGAATCCACCTAAAGTAGTTTTTAAAATTTTTAAATATGATTTAATTTAAATTTATTTAATTTCTTATATGTTGATCCATTTACAGACTAAATTCTATTGATAAACACTATGAAATATATATAACATTTACCAACCTAAAAAAACTTAATTTAATATCTATAATACTTAACTCTTATAATAAATATAATAAATATTTTAGTTATAATTAATTATCAAATTTTCAATCTTGATAGAGTAATTAATTGTGTTGAATTTTTTGGATTTTCTTGTTTATGCTAATAAATGCAAGTCCAAATTCTATAGAGCTCGTGTAGTTTCCTTCTTATTTTCAAATCTTTTTTACTTTTGAATTTTTTTTTTATTAACATTTTATAATCGATCAAACAGAAATTATACTTTAATGCATTAATTGGGTTAGCATTGTGTGGTTTGAATTGATTGGTACTTTGATAATAAAGGTTGGGTTATTTAAAAGTTACAAATTTCATATACCATGAAATAATGTTAATTTATTTTACTCTTAACAAAAACATTATACCAAACAAGAAACTAACAGGATGAACTTATGATGCAATTCTTGGCTCATTACTAAAACATTATTTGAAAATTATTTCATGGTGGGGGCTTACCAATTACAAAAAGGATGGCCAATTATGATATCAATGACTATTGTTTTTCATATTTGTGACATTTTTGTGTTCTATCATCATTTGTACTTTGATTTCTCAGTTACAATTTTTCTTCTTTTTTTTTTTGAATTATTTTAAAAAAATATGTTGTTTGATAAAATAAAATGGGTTATTTGACATTTTTAAAGATAAATTATTAAAAAATTATATTTATATTTGAATTTAATTACATTATTGAAAGTAATAATTATTAGACTACGATAAATAACTCGTTTAATGAATGGGTTATTCGAATAAACTCAATTTTTATCTCAAAATTCAATCATCATATTATTAATTTATTTATCTTTTAAAATACCAAAATTATCTCTTACTTTTTTTTAATATAAATTAATTATTAAATAAAAATATAGAGATAATAAATAAATTGGTCAAAAATCAATTTTTCTATACTTTTAATAGAATAAGCTTTTTTTTTTTTTAAATCCAAACAAAACTCAAACCACTCTCAACCAAGCTCATAGTGCAATGACCCAAAAAAAAACCCTACTAAAATGAGAGCGTGAAGGCACGCGCCATATCCAAAAAAAAGTGCAAGATATTTGCGGTCAGGATAAAGCAGGCATGAATGAGAGAATATAATAGAATCGATGATTGGAATATAATAATTAAATTATATTAAATCAAATTAATTATTAAAAATAAATAAAATAAATTTTATGGGAATGAAATAGAATTATAGAATGGGTGGGCAGATGCATTTTCACATCAACTATCAAGACAGCTAAACAATTCAATCCCTACTTTATTGCAGACCAACCACAATAGACCACAACAATAGATGACCTATTAAAATTTTCATATTAAATTTGCATTTTAAACTAAAGTAAAAAAATTATGATTAGACAATTTAAAATAAATTTCTGAAAAATAATCATATCTCATTTAACTTGTTTAGTATTATACATGTTTATTGAATTAGGAGTACAAATTAGAAAATTATACTTATTTTTGGTATATCAATAATATCAAATTTTTCGGTAAATCGAAATTACCGGTACAGGTAAAAATATAAGATAAGTAAATAAATAATTACTATTAAAATATAAATAATTTATATTTAATTTTTCAATTTAAGAATTAAGTTGGTAAAACCATTATTAACTTTTTAACAAAATCAACTATTCGTAAATTTAATTATTTTTTTAAAAAATTTGAAGTTCAAATATTAATGTATATATTTTCACTCTCAAACTTTAATATATTTATTTATTAAATAAAAATATAATTATATTGTAATATTATAGCGTTTGTTATATGGTATCAATTATATATGGATTGATTTAAGGGTTATAAGTGGTAAGGGAGTATTAATTAAGAGGTATAAGTTATATATGTTATTTGGATTTAGTTGAAAGTATAAGATAGTTATAAATTGTATAATTTTGTATTTAATTGAAAAATTGGAGTATAAAAATGTTATATAAAATGTAAAAGATATTTTTGTCCTTTATATTTATATAAATTTAATTTAATTGTTAAATTAATATTTACTTATTTTTTTATTATTTCTCTCCAATCATGTGTTTTTTTTTATTATTACTTATAATTTGTGAACACATTTTGTGTTATGTTATAAAATAATGTTAACAAAAATAGTTTTTTTGTTCATGTTAAATATTGAAATTTTACTTTTCACCTATAGTTCTTTTATTTATTTATTTATAGGGAAATCTTAAATTTTATTTAGATCTCATTTAAGAATAAGTTTCTTACCTCTATATTAAATTATAACTTTAGTAATAATAATTATTTTTACCTTATTTAAAAATGTATGTAGTACAATAATTGACAACCAATTAAGTTAACTTCCTTGATAACATAATTTTATAGATTCAACAAAGTATAATTATAAAAAGTGTAATGTATCGAATCTAAAATATTTATGACCTAATGGTCTTAAAACACTTACAATTGTACATATTTTTACAATGACAAAAATAACATGTTATCTACCTTACTATCAATAGCAGTAGTGTATATGTCTACCTTTTCTTAACCATACGAGAAAGTTTTTCGATAAACAATTATCTTTCAGCATCATCATTTAAAGATGTAAATATATCAATAAATTGTGCATTTGTAATTGCAATAGTTGGATTTATGTTATCAACTGGATCAAGAGGAAGAAAAGAAATCATTTCACATACTTGCACTCTTTTCATTGATAAATCACTCTTTTCATTGATAAATCATGTTGGTAACTAGTTTTAGCAACTAATGCAGCCAAATTGTTTGTTGCCTTTGTAAAGAATTCTCGCATTGTGATTGTTTGTTGCCTTTGTAAAGAATTCTCGCATTGTGGCATTCATTTCCTTCATGCATGTCATTAGAGGTTTGGATTTATTTCTCTTATTCGGTCTTTCTTTTTCTACATCACTAGTTCTTGCATTAAATGACCCCGATATAGGCTCTTTTTCAACATTTTCATACTCTATATCATTAGTTCCCACTTCATTCTCCATTACTGTCATTGCTTCTACAGGTCCTTCAGTAAATTCTCTAGTTGCTCGATCTTTTCCATATACAATACACCAATCCTTATAAAATGAAAGAGATTTGTCTCTCAATTTATGTGCATTAGGATCAACCTATTCAAAATAAAATTATAAAATATGAGACTAATATATGAAAAAAATAAATAAATATAACATTGTTTACCTTAACACGTGCCTCCAAATCAGCATCGTCATCATAACAAGTAATGATTTTGTGTATCTCATTCTATCCAAATCCTGATAAAGTGCACATTCGATCAACAACTGCAGTATATATATTCTTTTTCAAACCTTAATTATTTAGTCAATATGTGGTGTAGGATGTAAGTCAGTACTAGGAAACGCAATCAACATCTTTCATACAAAACATTTAGGCATACTGACCGAAATGCATTATCCGTCTTCATTCATAATTTTACAATAACTTTCAATGCTTCAATAAAAACTTGTGTTTTGTCATCCTATTTATAGTTTTTGTTCTGAGTTATACATGATTGATAGATGGAGGAATAGATTAGAAAGTCGATAAGCATCGCTCATAAGCAAGTAGCATAACTATGCTTTGCAAAAAAGAAAATTCGAGTTCATTTTATATCGTTTCAAAAACCATACAAATTGCATTATGATCGTCATAATTATCCACTTCACCAATGTAATATTCATCATCAGTATCATTCATCTATTTATAGTGATAATTAAAATTTAATATTATTAGTAGAAGATGTATTAATATAAACATACATCAGTCACATCTCAAACAAAACTCAAGACTAAAAAGCAATATGAAGAATTAATAATAAAGTATTTAACAAATGTTGATTAAGACATACTCAAGATTAATAAAGTAATATGAATCAAAAGTGAAAGTTTATATTTGGTTCTTATCAGATGCTATCATTAGTAATTTTTCATAATTACTTACTACAAGTGTTTTTTATTCTCAATCAATGTTATTACTTATTATTGTTTAAAGAATATCTTAATCATGATGGATTGATCAATTTCATAATTAGAATAGATTGATCAAAATCATTCCTAACTAATGTAACTTTAATTTACTTCTTTTAGTTTTGTTTATCTCTTTTTAATTTATCTTTATTTTTCATAAAAGAGCACAGGATTAAAATCAATTATTGTATACATGTTATAAGTAATCTTATTACTTTGTATTAAGATAGTACAGGTTATAAACAATCTTATTACTCTAATTGGTACAATTCAAGTACTAAGCTAAGAAAAAGAGAAAATCACTCAAATAAGTATTAGGGTGAAAAAGTTTGAAACAATAGTATTTACACATGAACCTGTGACGAGTATTGATCTGATTATCTCTTGAAGGTCAAAGAACAACTGTAAGACTAAAATGATATATTTTGTATTTTATCATATAGTTTTTCTAAGCTAGTAGATACTTAAAAAACAGTCAATTAATCAAAAGATAGAAAAAGAACATCTCAAGAAAAAAAATTATATTGTGTATGTTAAAAGACATACCTACTCAAATCTTATATTCTTAGTCTCGTCTTCAAACAATGGGTTCGTCCTCAACTTCTTAGGCATCAGCCGATATAAATACTTGATTTTTTTAATCTTCTCTGAATCTTCCTAAATTTATGCTTGTAAAATGAGTTTCCTGAATCTTCTTCGAATCTCTCCAAATTTATGCTTATAGAAATGAGTTTCTTAATTCTTCTATAAATCTCTCAAATCCTGAATCTTTTACGAATCTCTCCAAATTTATACTTGTAGAAACGAGTTTTCTGAATCTTTCAAAATTTATGCTAGTAGAAATGAGTTTAAAGAAAAGATAGTTTAAGAAAATGAAAAATATAGAGAAAAAAGTTTCAGATTTAAGATGGATGAAAAGAGAAAATGAAGAATTACTAGATAAAAGAAGAAATGGATGAAATTTTTAGAAAATATGACTTTCAAGATAAAAAAATATAATAAAAATATAAAGATAAATAATAAAATATTTTTTTATTCTGGTTTGTAACTGGTTCTATTATGTACAAGTTTGTACCTAATTTGATTTGATGTATAAATTATATAACTTTTTAACATTGTTTATTATTCTATATTTTTATTCTATTGTTTATTTTATACTGCCTATATATAAAATTCTTAGGTATTTTATTTTACAAAAATATAAAATTAATTTGTTTTCTCTACCGTGTTTGATTTTTATTTCAAAATAGATTTAATGAACTTTAAATATGTTTATTTTCAATACGAATGGTATAATACTAATATCATACCAAAATTTCAGTATATCGTTAATATTCGGTATGGTCGATATGTTACTTGTATCATATTGAAATTTCGGCATAGTATCGTTATAATTTTTCTATACTGAAACTTTTGGTACGATATTTGTATGATTTTTCCTATACCGAAACTTTTGGTATAGTGTATAGATAAAAAAAATTATGGTATACCGTATTATCCACACCTACTTAAGAGCTTATTTGATCTTAGTTTTTTGGGATTCTTTTGGAATTTAAAAAAAAATGGATGAAGTGTTAAATTTGGGTTTTTATTGGGTCAATTGAAATTCTGAACATATTTCTTTCAACCTCACAATTTGTTTTTTTTTTATTATTAAAATGATACAAAACGAGTAACAGTTGCAAACATCGTTAATTTATTATATACGTGAAAATTATAAATAAATAAATGTCATTATCACTAATTTAATTACCAAATTTAACAAATGAAGGAATTTGACTACCAAATTTTAAAAAATTATAAATTTTCTAATCAAAATCTCAAGTGGTTAAAATTTGATAATTAAATTGGTGTCATGAATATTTTATTTATTTATTTATAAATTTTATATAAATAATAAGTTAACCGTGTTTCAAATCGTTAAATAAATTTAACTATAAAAAACTCTAAATTGTGAGTGTTTATTGAAAAGATCTAAAATATCAAATGATCCCTTATTTGAGCTTTTAATTAGTTTAATTACTAAAAATATCTTTTGTATTTAAAATTAATAAAAATAAAGTAAGAATGCATTAATTAATAAATTGATGAATGTGTTGAATATAATAATAAAAAATAATAAAAAATAAAATTTATAAAGAAGTGAGAAAAAAACTAAGATAAATTAGTTACAGGAACTCTTTTAAATTAGAGTTTTTTAAATATTCATTAACCATTTTATTATATTATTTTTCAATTATCAAATTACTTAATTTATTAAATAAAATAATATTTTTTTTATTAAATTTAAATTTTAAATAATAAATATTTTTTTAATTTTTATAAATCCCTCACTTTTTATTTTTTATCCACCACCACAGTTATTTCTTAATAAAAAAATCTCATCATTAATTTATATCAAAATCAGAGTTCATTTCGAAAGTCATTGTTAATATCTATTAAAAGAAATGATACGGGCAAAGACACACTAACAAAATCAAGACCATGAATTCAACGTGCCCTAACACGTGTGTAAGAGGGAGAAAAGAAAAAAATAAAGAAAAAAAATCTTTAAATTCATTTACATGTTTCTGTTATTTAATCTCCCTCTGTCTCAACTCTCTCCGGTAAAAATCGTCTCCAAACTCAAAACTTTATATCTATTCATTCCATGAACTCAAACAATACAAAGTTTTTTTCATCGTAATTATAGATTTCAAGCTTTAGTTATACAAAAAAAACTTTTTATTATGCATAGATAATGTCTAACTTATTCGACTTTAATGTTCAAGAATGCAATAGAGATAACGTCGGAGAAGATGAAGCATTGAACAAATCGTCCGTTGAACCCGAAAAGTACAAAACAAGGTCATGTTTTAGCTGAAGAACATGGCTTATAAAAACAAGAACATGGCCACGTTCTTGTATTTTTTTATTTTAAAAAATTATATTTTTTTCTAAACAATTTCATGTTTATAAAGTGAAGTTAACATGAAAAATACACAATGTAAAGTGATGTTGTTAATAATTATATTAATATGTATTTGAAGAACATGACCATGTTTTTACAAGGACATGTTCTTTTAACTTTTCAGTTTAAAAAAGACTTGATTTTTTTTTCAAACTAATTTCATGTTCAGTTCCTTACAACTCAATTTCCAGCGCATTTGAACTTTATGTTCAGTGCCTATGAACTCCATATTCAACGTCTTTTTAGTTAAAATCTTAGTTTTTTCCAAACCAATTTCATGTTCAACGCCTATGAACTCTATGTTCAGCGCATATGAACTCCATGTTTAATGCCTTTTTCAGTAAAGAAAACTTAGTTTTTTCACAACGTCATTTTCTTTTAACTTTTTAGTTTAAAAAACTTCTCTTTTTTTCTAAACAATTTCATGTTCATTTAAAAAAAATAAACACGATCATCAAGGCCAAGTTTTTTTTAACTTTTCAGTTTAAAAAACTTTTTTTTCTACACAAGTTTATATTATTTTTTAAAAGAACATGGTCATGTCTTTACACGGCAATGTTCTTTTGTAGCATTATAAGTTAGAAGTTATTTAATCAAGGACTAATTTAGAATGAACTTTTCATAGTAAAATTTCCAATATTTAAATGATATTTTCTTCCCAAGAGGAAATGCGTGAATTTTATTCATAATATGCCCAATTAACTGGATTCATCATTTACAAAATAGGGACCAATAATGGTGAAAATAGTAAGCATAAATACTTCACCATTGCTTGTGCCGAAAGTGGTATGAAACCATCGAGGTCCAAGAGTGTTTTACAATCTAGACTTATAACTAAGATAAACTACAAAACTAAAATTAATGTTGTTATTAGAATGAAGGAGAATTTGTGATAACATACATTAAGCCATGTGAAGACACGCCATATTAGATCCTACAAAGTAATGGACACACATGCAAAAAGGAGATTGAAGTTAAACGGCGAAGTTTTCAATCGTTTGTAGTGAAAGATGGAAGGTATCATAACTTGTCTTTTGATAAGAGAACATGTAGAAATTTAATTACACAAGCTCGAAGGTTGAGGTTAGGAAATGGGGATGTTGAAGCACTTATTTATTATTTCTTAATAATGTAGAGCATGAACTCTAACTTTTTATACTTGCTTGATTTGGATGAGAAATTTCAAATTAGAAACGTGTTTTAAGTATATGGAAGTGCATGATTGTCTATGAGTATTTCTTAGATGTTATCATTTTTGTTACAACCTATTTGACTAATCATTATGACATTCCATTTGCTCCATTTGTCGAAGTCAATCATCATGATCAATCTATTTTACTTGGATGTGGCTTATTGTTAAGTAAAGATTCAAAGTCTTTCACTTGGTTGTTCACTACTTGGTTGACATGTATTTTTGGTCAATCTTTAAATGTCATAATCGCATATTAATGTCGATCCATGGTCATTGCAATTGAGCAGGCATTTCCTAAAGCTCATCATCGTTTTTATTTGTGGCATATCATGAAGAAGTTTCCTAAAAAATTAGGAAGCCATGCTGAATACAAACTAATAAAAAAGGCTAAAAAACATTATATATAACTCAATTATTATTCAATAATGTGGAGACGATTGAATGAGAATGATATAAAATTTTCTGTTGGAAGATAATGACTAGTTGAAGTCTTTATTTTTATAAAGATCTAAATGGATACATATTTATGTGAAATGCCAGTTTTGGAAGGGATATCCACATCTCAACATCGTGAAAATATGAACGCTTTTTTGATGACTTTGTGCACTCCAAAACATCTCTCAAATAATTCGTGGAGCAATATGATAAGACTTTGTTGAAGAATATTGAGAAAAGAAAAGAAACTAGATTTTTAATCGTTTAATTCTCTCATACCAATTTTCAGTAATTATGTTGTTGAAAGACAATTCTAAAGCTTCTACACTCAAGACATATTTAAGTTGTTCCAACAAAAAGTTAGAGGGTTGATGTTCTGCAATATCTCCGTGTTGAAAGAGGTAATGACAACTTTTATATTCAAAGTTGTGGAGAATATTTTGGGGGTAAATGAAAAACATTCAAGAGATATTTCTTACAAGGTGCACTATAACAAACTAGAATGCAATGTTAAATGTTAATGTCGAATGTTTGAGTTCAAAGGTATTTTATGTAAGCATAGCATTGTTGTGTTGAGAAATATGAAGGTGAATAAGGTCTCAATGTGTTATATCATGGATCGGTGACATAAATATATTAAGCGTGAATATCAATCTGTCACCTACATTTATGATTCTGATATTACAATGGAAGAAAGAAAACGTTACAATAGTCGAACTTCATTGATGCAAGAGGTTCACATTTTGGAGCAAAATCTGAAGACAATTGTTCTGTTTTGTTGAATAACATAAAAGACTTGAAGGAACAATTTATGTCTTTAGAACTTAATCATGGAAGGAATGACAAAGTCACAAAATTATTTTCATCAACAGAATACGTGATACACTCTTCTGTGATAGTAAGAGCTCATGGTTGACCACAAACTAAACGAAAACAATTTTTCATTGAGAAAATTGTAAGGAAATCGGCATCGAGATTCTGAAAAAATGTTTGACTGTATTATTTTGTATCTTAATTATTTTCCATGGGATTTATGTTATGTTTAATAAAAGTTTTATAATTTTTTCTGTTTACAGCTTCAATCCCAACATCAGCTCCACAACCTTTAAATGAAAGTTTAAGCATGAATGACACTTCATTGGCGTTTCTCCTGTCATATCAACTTTCGCAGATAGGGTCAACATTGAATGCACAAACAGACGTGAATGCCTACTATCCATTCAAAACACACATGATTATGATATTTTTTTGTGAACATTGTAAAGACATGAAAGCATAGTAATTCTACATTAATAATAACATGATAATTAAGAAAATTTATCCGTTAAAAAATTGTGAAACTTTATTTTTTAAGGATTGAAACTTAGTTTTTAAAAAGAAAACTATTTTTTTCAAAAGAATTCATGTTTTAAGCGCCTATAAATGTTATGTTCATCGCCTATGAACGTTATGTTCAGTGCCTATCAACATCATGTTCTTATCAATTTTAAGTTAAAATAACTTAGTTTTTTTCAAAACATTTTTATGTTCTTTTTTAGAAGAACATGACCATATTTTTACAAGGCCATGTTTTTTTAACTTTTAAGTTAAAAAAACATAGTTATTTTTCAAAAGATTTTCATATTCAGCGTATATGAAGGCTATGTTCAGTGCCTATAAACGTCGTGTTCATGGTCTATCAACATCATGTTCTTGTCATTTTTCAGTTAAAATAATTTTTTTTAAAGAATTCATGTTCAGCGTTTATAAACGCCATATTTTTGTCAATTTTAAGTTAAAATAACTTTATTTTTTTCAAAACAATTTCATGTTCAGCGCATATGAAGACTATGTTCAGCGACTATCAACGTCATGTGATCATGTCTTGTCATTTTTAAGTTAAAATAACTTAGTTTTTTTTTCAAAACAATTTCATGTTCAGCCTTTATGAAGTCTATGTTTAGCACCTATAAACGCCATATTTTGTGCCTATCAACACCATGTTCTTGTCATTTTAAAGTTAAAATAACTTAATTTTTTTTAAAACAATTTATGTTTTTTTAAAAGAACATGACCATGTTCTTGTATTTTTAATGCCACGTTCTTGTATATTCTTGTTTAAAAAAACTTGTGATGTATTTGATCCACGTTCTTGTATGTTCTCATAACAAAATATACATTTCTATTAATCATAATCATAACAAAATTACTATAACAAAATTTGTTCAAATATACATTTGTGTCTAATCTCTACGCATTTCTAAGTTATTTTTACATTTTTATTTTTTTAGAAGTCTAAAAATAAATGAGTCAATGAATTTCTATTTATGTTGTTAATTTTTGAATGGGAATAATGCCAATTTTACACACCAAGTTGTAAGAAGGTGTCAAATTTACTTATTAAGTATCAAAATTCCATTTATATGTATGAACTTGTCAAAAAGTGTCAAATATATTTAAAATAACAGAAATGTTAAACCGCGTTGAAATTTTTGCCACATGTAATATCCACATATTTTTTATTTTTTTAAATTGACATTACTTTAATTATTTTTTATTCAAACAAAATTAAAATATTTTCTTATTTATTTTCTCTCTCTTTACCCTCACAACTTACCATTTTCTTTAAATATTTCTCTCTTCATTTTTCCATCTATGAGTAATTTTATTATTAATAATAATATTTAATTGATTAATTATAAAAATTGTTCTAAAAAGTAACAAGTTATTAAGACTTGGCCACAACACTAACAATTTAGGAATCGGCCAACAAAGACTTCACCACAACATTGACAATTTAGGATTCGATCAATGAATGTTTCAACCAATGATGATGATAGTGTAAGGTTTAACTGAGAAAGACTTGGATTTGAGGGTTACGTCTGGGAGTTGATAAAGTTTAACAAGGTGAGTATTATGAAAACTAAAATTAAAACAAGTCGGTTAAGGGAGATTTTACCTTGATTCGGCATTGTCCGCTAATGGCGACAATGATTTAGGGTTCGACTAATGAAGATTTTGTCCACAACATCTATGATTTAGGAATCGGCCAACAAAAACTTCCACCAACGACAATGACTATTTAAAGTTCAGTTAGGGAGCACTTGGAGGTTAGAAGATAAAAATTCAAAAGAACTTGGGTTAATCAAAGAGATAAAAGTTAGAAAAAAATGGAGAGTTGTGGAGGGATGAGAGAGAAAGTAAAAATAAGTTTTGTTTAAATGAAAAAATAATTAAAATTAATGTCAATTTAAAAAATAAAATATGTGGATATTAAATGTGGTCAAATTTTTGAGGCCGTTTAATATTTTTGTTATTTTAAACATATTTGACATTTTTTGACAAGTTCATACATATAAATAGAATTTTGATACTCCCTCAGTCCCACTCAAAGCTACTCAACTCACTCCAATTTTAGTCTCGTTACAAGGTACTCACTCAATCATTACCTTTCACTTTATTCTACTTTTCTTACATATTTTTAACTTTCCAATCATTACTAACTTTACACTTCAAAATTTTAAACTTTAACACAATATTAAGAAAATTAACAAAATTACCAAATTAATTAACAAAATTAACAAATTAATTAAAAAAACCAACCCAAAACAAACCCAATAAAAACCCAACCCAAAACTAAACCCAAAACACTAACCAAACCCAAACCTAATTAACTAAACCCAACCCAAAACTTTACAAACCCAAAATCCAAACATAAAAAAAACCAAAAAAAATGTGAAAAAAATCCCTAACGTTTTAACCTAATCTCGAACATTCCTAAACTATCTTCATTCATCAGCCTCCAAAACAATACTCCGTCTCTCTCTCTCTCTCTTAAACTCGCCCCCTTTACTGTTTCTCTAAAATGGCGACCGATCCGCCATCTCCTCCACCCAAATCATACACCAAAACAACGTCGTTGCTTTCTCCACCACTCGATCTGTGTGTCAGTGATGAATTGGACGGAAAAAAAAGTCCAAATAGGCGACGAAAAACTTATCCAGTCACCACCACTTGACGAAGACGAGAATTACTCCATGAACGTTGGGAATCCCAAAAGGAGGAGGCTTTCGAGGAACTACGTGAGGAAGCGTAAGCCATTAGAAACTCAGGAAGAGAAAGAACAGTGGCAAGCACGCCTAGAATCTTTCCTCCAACGCAGTTGCCTTCCTAAATCGCCCGATCCACAGGTATTACGTCGTGTAAGTAATTTCATGTTGTGTTTTCATTTTTCTATTCCTAGATCCGTGTTTATTATGAATTGTTAAACAAAGATAAACATGAATCCACATCTAAACTCCACTATTAAACATTCCTTAACATCACAGTGGTTTACATTATCAATATACATTCATCTTGTGCCAGTCTTTCAGTTCACATGGTTTGTTTGATTCATAATCATTCAAGACCTAACCAACAAAATAAACCCTAACATATTTTCATTACCCAAACCAAAATAAACCCTAACATATTTTCATTACCCAAACCAAAATAAACCCTAACATGTTTTCACTACCCTAACCAAAATACAACCAGAAGATAAACTAGTAACCTTACTAATTCAGTAGCTTTAAACTTGTTCTGCCTCCAACTTCATCAACTCTAAGATAACTGGTAACATGGCCTCATTAAGGCCTGCATCAACACAGTAATCAACACATAATGACACCAAATTGTTGTCTACCTCCAAAACTTCTGGTAGTGCTCCTTCCCTTAAAAGAGTTTGTTTCTTCATATGTGGCAGTCTATAGTTGTTATGTCCTCTTTGCATCATAATCTCAACCATACAACTCTGAAGACTTAAAAACACAAAATTTAATTTCATTAGCTCAAGTTTTTGAAATAAAGTAAGAACAACTAACACTAATTCATCAACATTCATAGGTGCCTCCTCCTCTTGTATTGATTGCAATGTCCTGAACCAACCTAGGTCATTCACATTCAAGTCTGGTGAAAGAGCAGGTTGTTGCATCAGATGGATATTAAATCCATCTGATGAAGCAACTGCTCTCCACTGAATGTCATCATCACTGAAATGTGGTCTGGTATTATTCTGCTGAATCACAATATTTGTTCCTTCTGTCAATGGCCACAAAGCTTTCAAATATGGAACAACCTGTTTTTCAAAGACATCCATTCATTTAATTATTCACCAAGTGTTATAATTCAATAACATTTCCAGTGAACCAGATTGCAAAACATAACTCAATGATGAATTAAATCAATACTTTTATTCTGAGAGTTACCCTATTGATCATATAGTCCTTAATAACTTCTCTTGTAATAGAGGTAATTGCTTTAGTCTCCAATGTCCTTGCTGCCCTATTAACATTTGACCTCTAGGCTGAAACTTGTTCAATGAAGGGATACATCCCTATTTTTCCATCAAAAATACATAAACCTTGTGAATCATAGATTGGCCTACACACAGCACATAAAAACATCACTTTTATGATATAATTCTTGTTTTGACATGACCTGTAAAGGTCTGGTTCATCAGGTGATAAGTAGAAATTCTGGGCCGTCTTTGTAAGATAAAACCACTTCTCATCTATGTGGACAATGTGTGCCATAGATTTAAATCTGAACTTATTGATTGTTGTGTCAACTACTATAGACTGCAGGCAGAATTGTAGTCTCAATAACTTCTGTGCACTGGTAAGTGAGATTTTAATTGCATTATTGTGTGTTCTGATCTGTTTTGCCTGTTTCCACCTCCAAAATGTTGATTTCCCAACACCTAGGGCTTGTGCAGCCCTTCTAATGGTTGATCTTCTTTTCAACATGATTGTTTTGAACAACTCAGGGTCAAACAGTTTGTGTTTTTGCCTTACTAAACCTTGCTTTTGATTAGTGAGGTAAACTAGCAACCCATCTCCATTTGTTCTTTAGCTTGAGTCCAAATTGTGGTGATGGTTCTTCTATGAAGTCCAAATTGTGTTGCTGCCTTTGTAAGTGTACCCAACTTCAAAGAGCCTTCCTTGTAGTGGCTTAAAATAAACTGAACAATATTGTTCCTTACACAATCACTTAAATTTGGTTTTTTGTTTGTCATATTTGTGCAGGAACTTGGAGTTAATGATGAGAAATTGAATACAAAGAAAGATAGTGAAGAGAATTGAATGCTGTAATATGTAATCTGAAACTCCAAAATGTGTTTTTGCCTTTTGTAATGAATGCTGAATGTAGGCATCTGTTTATATAAATGTAATTTAGGTGGGAAATTTCAATGATCTGTAATTTATGTATTGGAGGGAAATGTTTTGGACATTTGGAGGGAAATGTTTTGGACATTTGGAGGGAAATTTGTAGTTTCTGACTAAAATGTTAATTAAAACTGATGTTAGTTGCTAAATTATGTACTGTAGCGAACTGTTTGCTCCACTAGATGTCATCAAATTAATTTAAGTCTGTACTGCAGTGTTCATTTATTAGCTTATGTTCAGTTTTCTTAATTCTTGTTCCATTTGGGCACCTGAGTAGCTAAGAAAGGGACAGAGGGAGTACTTAATAAGTAAATTTGACACCTTCCTATAACTTGGTGTGTAAAATTGACATTCTTCCCATTTTTGAATTCAGGATGGCAGTGATGTATTTGATCCTCAACGCCTCCATTATTCTCTTTCCTACAAGAAAACAAGTCAGGTAAGTGAAGAAAACTCTTAAACAATTAAACATGTTAAAATTGTATCTTACATTTTCTTTTGTAGTGCCACAATCTCATTTTTCTACAATCCAGGTATATGTCTCCATATGTATCATTGTATATACTCCACAATATGTTTTATTTGTTTTTGTTTTCCATAGAGATTTCAAGACCTGTATAGTGAACTCAGTCACGACATCAACAATTGGAGATTTTATATTTTACAAAAACTTGATAAACCTATCATTCTATTGTATCAGGGTAGTAAAATAATATAATATAAATATGGAGAAAAATTATTGTATCAAAGTAGGAAAATAATATTTTGAGAAGTTCAACGTATTACCAATGTTTTAGCTGTACAATATTTAGCCCGTCATTCATAATATTATGGCAATGACATGTTGTCTATTATTTGGATTTATTGGAACGCCATGTTTATGCAGAAAACATAAAATGGGAGCTATGTACAATAAGGAGGAAAATCTACAAAGTTACATGTTCACACTAAGATGGTTAGATAGCTAAAAAAATAAAATATTTAGAGATGTTATTTACAAGTTTAGCTGTCTCAAAGTCTTCTATATCAATAATTTCATTTCATCTTTAAGAGATTGTTCATAAGACTATTATCATGTAGCCAAAATTGCAAAATAACATCAAATCACATTAAAAAAAACTAATAAACATCACTTCAATTAGGTAGAGCTTACATATGATTTTGTAGTGAATAAAATTTTCTTAATCTTTCGTCTTTGTTCTTGTTTATCCCGCGAATTTAGCACAAACATTGATTATGCTGGAGTCCAAATATTTGCAACTTTCCATTGTATGCAAAATTGATGTGGTTAGGGTGGCATACTCACTTCTGAATAATGGAGCCCTATAAAGAAAATTAAGAAAACAAATGTGAAGCTAACAAAATCTTATAATGACTATGAAGAGTTCTAAAAATGTTACCTTAAGTTATCATGTTCAAATACCAAGTCCACAAGTTCTTTATCGCCTATCTTGGCATTCTTGAAGGTAATGACATGTTTCTTTAAGAGTCTGGTCAATATCGGAGATATAGGAAGGTAATGGCATGTTTTTTTTACTGATATACTCTCTACAGGTACCCCTTTGTTGGTACACCCTTTGCAGGTGTTTTTTTTTTTTTTTTATAGAGGGTGTTTCAAATGTTCTTCTCTTTTTGAAGTATTCTTTGAGGGCATCCATAAGTAATTGATTTGTGTATATGGCTTCGTATAAGATATGAATATCGTCTTTATATATTTTCGTTGATGTTATCTTCGACAACGATTGCGTGACACATGAAATCCTCTATGCAGCCCTCTATGCAGCTTCAACCATAGTCTGAGCACTTTCTGTAAATATCATGAAATCAACTGTAGCATTGGATGGTGGTTGCTCTAGCTGCGGTGGTGGATGCGGTGCCTCGGTGGTGGATGCTCCAACTGTGATAGTGCATGTAGTGGCGCTCTACATGTAGTGGTTGCTCTGTTTTAAGTGGCTCCTCTACCATACGCCTACTGTTTGGAAGTGGAATGCGTGGAACTGCTCTTCCAAATCCAAAACCTCCTAGATTGATTTCTATGTCCAATCTCTTCTTAATCATATAGTCATCTCAACATGACAATATTGGATATCGTCGATTGTATTATCGTCTTATTGTGCAATCGACGACTCTATCCAAGTAACATAACTGAAAATATGTATATTCAATACCTTACAACATTTACATTTGAATAAACTATAAAAATAAAGTACTGATATTTGAAAAGGAGTAATTACCAATAGAAATGTCTGGGGTTCGTTGAAAAAATAGTTTTTATTTTTTTTCCATTTGTTGCAGGAAACAATCAATCCCTTTAGGGTGAATTGACACCAGTTGAACTTTGAGATGTTATCAACATCATCAGAGATTTAAAGATTTTAAATCTGTAATACAAAAATTTGGTCAGAAGTGTATGATGTTTGGAATGTCAGTTTTTAGATTCACTGTATACCTGCATTGCTGATTCTGTGAGGTTCATGGAAAGTTGTTAACAACATAGACTACAAAATTTATCTTAAAATTGTTGTCAATTGCTCGGTTCTTTTTTATCTTCTATGGCATGTCCCTTGTTTTGGGAGCGTTGTTATTCTGGAATCTTCATCTTCTCCACCACTCCATCAAGAAATGATTGTAATGGAAGTTGATGTTGTCGTTTTGAGTAGACTCAACGATTTCGATCTCTCTAAGGATGTCCAATATGCATTGAACATGCTCTTCGTATTGGAACTTCGTCGTCATTCTTGAGGATGAGGGCACTCCTCCTGCAGTCAAATGATCTGACAACATGTCGAGAGAATTCGATTGGGCATTTTGAGATTGCAAGTGAAAGCAGCCCTCCAAAGTCAATGTCATTGACGGCCTCTTTTTGTTCGTCTGACAGTTGTTGAACGAGATTGTAAAGGTCACTTGATGAAGTCCTTGTCATGAAAAGGTTTTGACTAAATTTTTGCCTTTTGAGGGGAGATTAACAATCTCTAGATTCAGCGGTAGTTGTGGCAAGTAGAACAAGATTCATGTCTTTCGGTGGCCTTTGAGATCCACTACACTACAAGAAAATAAACATAAAATTGTTGAGAAGAAAATTCAAGTTTTTAAAACAAAAAAAAGTTAAAATTACACGACTTTGTAAAAAAACGCTTCATAGGTACTGAATATTAAATTTTTGAAAAAAACTAAGTTTTTTTAACTGAAGAAGACGCTAAACATGAATTTTTTTTATAAAAAAATCTAAGTTATTCTAACTGAAAAAGGCATTGAACATTGAGTTCTTAGACGCTGAACTTGAAAAAAAAAATTGAAAAAAATGGTTTTTTTAACTGAAAAAATCGCCGAAGAAAAAAAACTATGTTTTTTTAACTGAAAAATGCGCTCAAAATGAAAAAAATACAAAACATGGTTTTACAAGGTCATGTTTTTACACGAACATGGTCTTCAAATACATATTAATCTAAATATTATCAACATCAGCAGCATCTACTATCATCTAACAACTAAACCTACAACAAAAATAATAAAAACCTAGAAATTACCTTTCTGTGTTTGACGTTTGAAAGCGATTTCAAAAAGTTTGATTTGTTCTTGAAAAGTTAAAGAACATAACAACAAGATAAAGATGATAAAATGAGAAAAAATGAACAAAAATAAGATTTCGAGTCTAACAAAAACTAAAGTTTCGAGTATAAACATAAAATAGGGTTTCTAATGTTTGTTGCGCCTACTTACCATTTCAAATGTAGAAGGAAATCGCCGCCGAAGAAGAAAGTTGTCAATCACTCTTCTATTTTTTTGATTGACGACGAGAAGATTTTTTTTTTCTCTCTTACCCCGTATCATTTCTCATCTATGAAATAATAAAATTTAAGTTGTATGAATTTTTTTTTCTTGAAAAGAAATAAACTGAACAAACTAAACAATGGGATAATAGCAAAAAGAAACCGACAGAAATATCTGTCGATTCTCGTCCGTCCGTAGCACAATTCGGCAAGAAGAATGAACCAATCTCACATGATCAGATGCCTCTTGGCTCTCATCACTCCATAGCCATAGAGGAGAGATTACAATCAGATTCTATACGACACGAATACAGAATTCAAACCCGGTCGATTTTTGCACTTTCCTTATCCAGAGAGGTGAAGGACCAATCAGATGCTCAGAATTATTCCCATGGCGTCCTTCGTTCGTCCTTCCCTATCTACATCCACCCTTTCTTCTTCTTCCTCCGCCGTCCCTCGTCTCGCCTCTCACAACGACTCCCGGAGGAAGATCACCTTTTTCCATCTTGCCACTGGTAAGTAAGCCCTGTTATCATTTCATATTAATTGATTATTTTCCAGACCTATTACAACGCAATCTTCCTTTACGCCTTCATATCATATCAATGTCTTTTAATTGTTTGCAAATCTGTATTCCTAAGCATATGAGAATCATTGCCATGACTAGGTTTTGGTAGATTAATTAAGTTAACAAAACTGTAGCATTGTGAATCAAAGAAGCAAAAAACTTATACTGATTATTCATCCAGTGAGTCCACAAACACAGTTATCAACCCTAAAATCTTCTAAGTTTTCGAGAGGAGTGGAAGTGACAATTGCAGCTCGAGCTACTGGAAATGTTGCTCAAGAGACCGAAGAAGATACATTGGATTGGATACAACAAGACAAGAGGAGAATGCTTCATGTCGTTTATCGTGTTGGAGACATGGACAGGACAATAAAGTATGCAGCTTTCTTTAGTACACACTGTTTCCTATTCCATGGACTTGTTGAATTTAATCTTGAGGAAACTGACTGCAGATTCTATACTGAGTGTTTGGGGATGAAGCTGTTGAGAAAGCGTGATATACCTGAGGAGAGATACACAAATGCTTTTCTAGGATATGGTCCTGAAGATTCTCACTTTGTCATAGAACTCACTTACAGTAAGCCAGCTAAACACTTTTTAATAGATAATAGTTTGCCAACCTCTACCCCAAACTGATTCGATGTTTCCATTTTGATGTCACCACCAGATTATGGAGTTGACAAGTATGATATTGGAGCTGGTTTTGGACATTTTGGTATTGCAGTTGAAGATGTAAGTTTCTTATTCTGTGAGACTCTCACACTGTAAAAAGTGGTTTTGATTTAAAAAGTGATTGAGCTTAATTAAGACCATCTTTTGGATTCATAATCATCTATACTTAATCATTCCATGGAACCTTGCTCTAGACTTGGTAGTAAATAATGCTGAATGATTATTGATTTTGGAATAAATGCCATTAATACTTGATTTCCTAGGTTACAAAAACAGTAGACCTCATAAAGGCAAAAGGTGGAAAAGTTACCAGGGAACCTGGTCCTGTCAAAGGTGGCAAAACTGTAATTGCATTCATTGAGGATCCTGATGGCTATAAATTTGAACTTCTCGAAAGGGGACCAACCCCGGAACCCTTATGCCAAGTAATGCTTCGCGTTGGTGATCTTCAACGGTCTATAGAGTTTTACAAGAAGGTGATGCCTTGAATTTAAGTAAATGAACAATAACCACTTCCTTCCCAAACAAAAATGAAATTTTACAAGTATTTTTTTAATTTTTTTGTAGGCACTTGGTATGGAGCTTCTCAGGTTACGGGATAATCCAGAATACAAGGTAATCAATTGTTCATACATCTTGGTATGAATAAATTGTTGATTTAAGAAAGTGAAATTAAGATCTTTTTTACCATGTGTTATTTATACTATAGCGATGTTAGGATATGGTCCAGAAGATAAAAGTGCTGTTATGGAGTTGACATATAATTATGGAGTGACTGAATATGATAAAGGAAATGCTTATGCACAGGTAAAAGAGATTCTTGTTAGCCTTCTTCCTTTTAGGCACAATGATTAACGATGCTTTGACATATTTCCAGATAGCAATAGGCACAGACGATGTTTATAAAACAGCAGAAGTAATTAAACGAAATGGTGGAAAGATAACTAGAGAGCCTGGTCCCTTACCGGGTATCAACACAAAGATCACAGCTTGCCTCGATCCTGATGGATGGAAACTGGTATATATACATTTAGTTGTCCTTCAAATTCTTCATTCATTTTGAAAACCACATTATAATTTCCTTGAGACACATAAGAATTGATAATGTTGTACCTTAAAACACTAATGCGTTTACTTTGTAATAAATTGATGCAGGTTTTTGTTGATAACATCGACTTTCTGAAGGAATTGGAGTAATTTAAGGCGTTGGCAAAGGTTAGACTTGATTTTGTAGATACATATATATGACTCCAATAATGGCCATTTATGGATGTAAACCCAAAAATACAAGACAAAACTAATGTGTTGTTTAATGGAATATTCTAATTTTTTTTTATCTGGGTTTATTTTTGGGCTGAACTATGGTGGTTGGTTATATATTGTATAATGAAACTCAATATATAATGAAATGTTGCTAGTCAGTTGGAAGAGCTATGCATTTTATTAAAACATGTAAACTTAATATCGATAGGGAAAGAATCGAGTTGCTTTCAAGTTGAGACAAAAAGACCATGATAACATCAAAATAATTTGGGATCTCCTTCAATTTTATTTTTGCAAAATGATGTGATTTGTTTCAAAATTTTGGTTTTTTGGTTGTTTTTATAAATAGGTAGAAAAAAAAGAAGATAAAATCCATAAATCTCACCATATTTTTTCCTCCTGATTTTGATATATGGCTAGCTGACTATAAAATATGGATTCATGTTCTAAATTGTTACGTACCCATATTTTAAACTTTTTTTCTACTTTTTACTCAGTTTATTTTAGGGTGGCTAGTATGATTATGATATATGGCCAACACTCTAAAATATCATGTTCTAAAGTTACTTAGCACATTTTAAACTTTTTTTTCTTGTTTTTTTATTTGAATTTATTTTTAGGGTGACTAGTCCAGGTCATGACCCATAAACATTAGCTTTTTTTTTTTTTTTTTTTTTTTTTTTTATGGCAGATAAGTTTTTTTTATCATCAATATCTTTTCATTCAACTAGTTACGTTAAAATAAATAAAAAATATTATTTCTTTTGTTCAAATGTTAAAAAAAAGTAAAATTTTTAATTCTAATAAATCGAAAAATTCTCATTCCGTAGTCATATTTTTTGAATTGAAGCGAACACGTGTGACATTAATCCTTTAAGACAATTGTATTCATAATTTTTTCTTTCGAAAACTCTTTAATTTTTTTTTTCTATATTGTCCACCACATAATGAGGAAAATTGGTTTTTAGTCGTTCCCAATGTTGTTACTATAACTCTATTCAATCTATTTGACAAATAAGTCGACGACATAGGTTGGTATATCTCATTGAAAATGAAAAAGGATTTTGCAAAAAAAAACTACACGATCTTGACAAGGTCGCAATAAAAAATAATATGATCAATGGATTTTTCACTCTTTAAACAAATATTGCATTTGTTAGTGAGATGAAATCTCTTCTTTTTCAGATTGTTGAATGTCAAGACTCTTTCATTGATAACTTCTCAACCAAAAAAACAATATTTTCTATCGATTTTTTTTTACACCTCTTTCCAAGGAAATGGGATGATGTTCTTTAGAGGGATGCATGATAAATGTAGATAGTTTTGAAATCGGAAGAGTCAGTCAGATAAAATTTGTCGTCGGTCTCTAGGTCAATCGAAACATGGGTAAGAGCATCCATGAGGAGAGTCTGTCTCCCCTACTCTTCGATGGAAAACGTCAATTTAAATGAATTCTCCAAACAATTTGATTAGATGTGAGATAAAAATAATCTATCATTTTATACTCTTTTTTATTAGAGATCTCAAAAAAGTCTTAAAAAGAGTTTGACAATTTTCCGTTGGGGTGCCACGGATCATTCTAGAAATCAATTTTCTTACCATACTCATATTGAAATGAGAAGGGGGTGAAGTTTCTCACATGTTTTAGTGATTCGGCCCAAAGGCTTCTACCCATAAACTTTTTTCAAAAAAGAGATCTCAATTTGTTATCTCGAAGTTTGTACTTGGCGATGATTATTTTCTTTTAGAGGGTTGCATTGTTGTTGAGAAATCTCTACCACCATTTACAGAGGAACGAAGTGTTGAAAATGGAGAAGTCCTTGATTCTGAGTCCGTCGTTAACAACGCCAAACTTCGTTGTGTTCCATCTCACCAAGTGAGTGATGATTTAAAAAAGTTGGAATTGTTCCAAAAAAATTTCTAATAAATGTGTCATTCTGATGATCACCATATAGGGATATGAAAGAGTGACATATCTACTGTAAAAAAAATGATGTTTGAAACTACTTTAATTCATGAATTGAATCAAATGAGTTAATATAGCTTAACCCCCACTTCAGTTTTAATTTGAGTGGTTCTAAATAGAGATGAGAACTGTATTTTAGTCGTTGTGTAGTGAAGTATATCTGTTCCCGAACTTGATTCGTCGAGTAGTTGATTCTCAACGGGTAAATAATAACCCGATTAAATAAGAATAAAATTGTAGATGATGAAACTTTTTATTAAAAAAAATAATAATTTTAAAATTAGTATTATCAAAATAAAAAAAATGGAAACATAGTTACCGTACAAACTTACCTATTTATCTTAGACAATTAGACAAGCAGAAGAAAATAGTTGAGTTTGAGTTTTTCACATTTTTACCCAAAACTTTTTGCACGTTTTCATTTTAAACTTTTTTTATTCTCAACCTCGAACCTAATTAAGTACATTCTCTCATTCATATTCTTGAGTACCATCGGTACACATTGTCGTCCTTTGTTTTAATTAGGAATCGAATTTGCTTACTTAATATGTTACACAAATTATTATTACTATTTTAAAAATATATATATATATATATATATATATATATATATATATATAAATGTTTCTTAGAAAAGACTCAAATTTTAAGAAAATTACCAACTAAAAAACTCATTTTTAAATTTAAAATACACTAAAAAAAAATTATATTAAACAATAATTCATTTTCAACTCAAAAATTATTTTCAAATTTAAAAAATATTTTCAAAAATAAATTTACATCAACTTTTTCAAAAATATATATAAATTTATCAATTTTTTAAATTAAAATAAAATAAATTATAAATTAATAATTTATACACGTACAAAAATAAAATAAATATAATTAAATTAACACAAATTAAATTAAAGAATATAAAAAAAAATAATCAAAATAAATATTAATAAATAAATACAAATTACACCATCAACAAAATCAAATAATTTGAAAATATGAAAAAAATAAATTAGGTTTAAACTTTCAAATATTTCCAATTACTTCCTTCCTATGCTCTCGATCCGTCTATCGATAAACCCTAAACCCTACAATCTTTCTTCATCAGCTTCTCTCTAGATAGGGGCACGCATACGTGAGAAAGTCGATGTTATAATCCAATAGATGGGAATCGACGAGTTTCAGTAAGCTTGGATTAAAGAACCCCCTAAATTAGGAACGCCAACGGAGAAGAAGAGAAAACAGATATATTTATACCCAACAAGACAAAATGGGAATCGACAAGAAGCGGAAGAAGATAACCCAAGAGCTAGAAACTCAAGAACCGATAACTTCTGATCCAGCTGAAAATATCGCAACCAACGAAAATCTTAAGAACGGGAATGAAGGGCCAGATACCCTGCATCCAAATAAGAAGAAGAAGGGTAAAGTGAAAGGGAAAGAGAAAGAAATTGCTATCTATGGGAATTATCGACATTACTACGGCTATCGAGTATGCACCTGTTGTCTTTTCCTTGAGTGTAATGATTGTCTTCTTCTTCTTTTTGCTGATTTCATTTGGGTTTCATTGCTTATATAGATTGGTCAAGGTTTAGATGAAGACCCTAGGATAAAGGTTATGAAGAAGGAATGGTTTGAAGGAAAGGATTGTCTGGACATTGGATGCAATGCTGGTTCAATTACTATTTCCATTGGTTAGTAAAAAAGAAGACTGAATTTTCATTACTTGTTAGTTGTTATTTGTTATCTAATCCTTATCAACTTTGTGCAGCAAGAAAATTCGATTGTCGTAGCATCCTTGGAATTGACATTGATGATGGTAAGTAATAATGTTTTCAATAACAACTACAAAGAATTCACAGTTTAAATATGGCATTGACATTGATAATGGTGGTGTTCTCTTTGCTTTGCAGCTCTTGTGAAAGATGCATTCTGGAATCTTAGAAGAATTGTGAATATGATTAAGCAAAAGAATGCAGCTACTACTACTACTAAAGATCTATTTGATATAGTCTCTTTTCAGAAAGAGAATTTTGTTCAAAGTGCTAAGTCACACGAGAACAAGAGCTATCATACCATTCTTTGGTAAATTTCAATATTTTCGCATGTATGTATCCTGTTTGTGTTTGACAGTAGTATTGAAATATTTGATCCTAAATTATTGCAGTTTGAGTGTGGCAAAATGGATACATTTAAATTGGGGTGATGAAGGACTGATAACATTATTCACGAAAGTCTGGAATCTTCTAGAACCGGTAGTTTTGTTGTTTCGTATCTTTAAATTTTGATTCAAAGTTTCGTTGTAAGAATTTTTGGTGATTGTAAACTTCTTTGTTGTGTCTTTGATAATGAAACACAGGGTGGTATCTTTATTTTGGAACCTCAGCCATGGTTATCATACTACAAAAACCGCCTTGTATCCAAGGTATTTGAATGTTTGCTTCTATCCTTGTTTGTTTGAACTTTTGATTCTAATTTATTCATGATTTCTGCAGACTACGCAATCTAATTATCATGGTATTAAGATTTGTCCAGAACAATTTCAGGAAATTCTCTTGGACAAGGTCAGTGATAATTTTGGGTCTGTGTTTGTTTCATTGATAAGTTTCATTGATCAGGTCCTATGTTATTATTATGACTGCAGATTGGATTTAGAACGGTTGAGAACATCAGTGCTGATTTACCAAGTAGCAAGTCTGGTTTTAACAGGCCAATTTTAGCATTCACCAAATAGATGCAGTTTTGCCATAGAACTTGGATATAAAGTAGCAAATTCGCCTTTGGCCTGCTTGAACCTGTTTTTGCGAACTCCATGGATCAACAGAAGCTTTTGTTTAGTTCGGTTTATACTTTGGATCAACAGAAGCTTTTGTTTAGTTCGGTTTATACTTTTATCTAAGTCGTGGAGGTTGGTTATTCATGAACTTTAGATTTGTGGGTTATGTTAGACCTTGTTCTATATAGTGGGTTAAATAATTTGTGGGTTATTTAAAAAGTTATGATTGATGTTGATTTTGAAGAATGAATTATTATTATTTTTTTGGTAAAAAAGTTAAATGATATTAATATATATATTTTTTTAAATAGTGGAATAAATGATATTTGATTACATTGTGATTATTCTAATAGATAATTCTTTTAATGTCCATCATTTTTTATTCAATTTTTTTCAATATACTTAATTTTCTATTTACTTTTTTAAAATATCTACTACTCTCTACATTTATTAATTAACTCTAAATTCATTAATTACACATTTCTCTGTATATATTTATTAATTATTTAATTTTATAAATATAAATATATATAATTAAAATTAATAATACTTAATTAAATATTTTAAAAAATAAAATATTATATATAAAAATAAAATAATTTAATAAATATTAAAATAAAATAAATTATATAAATATTAAATTAAAATATATTATATAAATGATTAAAATAACACCTATTTTATCTATACTTCATTTATAAATATAATATATAATAAAAATTAAGCTTATAATTTTTTAACTAATCATTTTTTTTTTTAAATTCTAGATATATTTTAAATTAAATAATTTAACTAAACTTTAAACTATAATAAAATAGTATACACTAAAATAAAATACATTATATAAATTAAAATAAAAAATATTTTATCTTTATAATTCAATTTTATTTTATATTTATGTATTTTATTTTAATGTTTATATAAGGTATATTTATTTGAATTATTTATTTTTATTTTTACTTTATTTTACAAATATAATATATAATTAAAATTAAACCTATAATTTTAAATTAACCAATTAAGAATCTATATATATTCTAAATTAAATATTATATACTAAAATAAAATATATTATATAAACGAAATAAAATAAAATATATATTTTATTTTTGTAATACAATTATATTCATAAAACTTTATTTTATCTTTATGTAATGTATATTTATTTAAATTATTTAATTTAGTATGTTTAGTTTTAATTATATATATTATATTTATAAAATTATGTAAACATAAAATATTATTGTTATTTTAATATATTTTATGTTAATATTTATTTAATATATTTTATATTAATATGTAACATATAAATTTTATTTTAATTGAGTATTATTAATTTTAATTATATATATTTTATATTTATAAAATTAAGTAATTAATAATTTTGTAAAGGAATTTATGTAATTAGTGAGTTAATTAATTATTTTAAATTATTTTAGACAAGAAATGAGTATTTTAGGATAGTGAATAGAAATGTAGGTATATTGGGAGAAGTTAAATGCAAACAAAGCTATTCTTGGTTTAGTTTTGGTTTTGTTTGAATAGAATGAAATCAAGTGAAATTAGTAAGTATAACATGTTCTAATTTGATGTTGAGTGAAAATTAAAAATTAGTTTTAAAACTTATAATTTTTATATTAAGTATAACATGTTCTAATTTGAGAGATGAGATCTGTTGTTCTAAAATTTATGTTCCATTTTATACCACATTTACAAAATGTAGATTTTTCTTTCTTTCTCTTCATTACTTTTAATTTATTCTTTAAAATAATTAATTTTTGTGAAGGTGCTACATAATATAAAATATCATTTGTAACAGCAGATTTGAACCCCTAATTTGACCCCACCAAGATAGTCTAGTGATAAGAGTCGTCTGAAAAGTCGTTTTAAGAGACTAAAATGTCACGAATTCGATTTCATCTGAAAGCGCTTTGAGTTTAAACGGGGGCATATGGGGTGTCATTCTAGTTTCCCTCTAATTAAAAAAGATGTTCTAATTTGATGTTTAGTGAAAATAAAAATAAAAAATTTAAAACTCATAATTTTTAAACAAATTTTGTTTTAGATGGTATAAATAGGAATGACACAAGAATCTCAAAATTGAGAGTTTAAGTAAAATCGTTGTCAAGTGTAAACTAGTAAATTTTATTTGAAATCGTAAGAATTTAATTTGAAAAAATATTACTTATATATTATTATTTTATTTATATATATAATTAAGTATTTTATATTTTTCTAATTTAAAAATTATATATTTAAATAAAATTAATTAAAAAAAATAATAATAAGTAAATAACATTATAAAAAAATTATATTTATAAAATTAATTATATAAATTTATTTATTAAAATAAATATATATATTTTTTAAATGTAAATCGTATAAAATCATAAAATCGAAATTATTTATAAAATTATAAAATCTTATTATAATAAATTTGTAAATTTAAAATAGTAAGAGTTTACATATTTTAGATTTACTTAAAATCAGTCTAGTTAATCTATTATAAAATCGTAAAATTTTAAATTTTAAAAGTTAACTCGAGATTTTAACCTTATAATGGGAGGTAGAATCCGATCCAATTGGAGTCGAAATCGAGTCAATTCAATACTTATTCGAATAAATATGGACTAATTTAAATTTTTATGATTTATACAATACTTTTACATGCAAACTTTAATAATTTATTTTTTGTAAAAAAAATTAAAATCTTTTTTATAAACGTTTTTTTCTCAATATTATGTATAATAAATTAATAATATATAACTTAGTTTTCTGAAATGAATATATATATATATTAAATAATTAAATTTTATCTCTAAATTTAATTTTGTTATTATAAAAAAAAACACCTAATAGATTAAGCATATATAGTCTGTAAACACACTTAACTAGACACAAAACTTGTAGTTTGACGGGTATTAGTCATTACCTCTCAAACAACTTCTTGTTACCGCTAGACTAGAAAAGGGAATAAAAATGAGACAACGGATTAAACATGTAGCCCGCAAACACACTAAATCATTTAATTAGACGCAAAATTTGTCGTCTGATGGACTCAAATCTAAGACCTCAGGGATGCTAAGAATATCCACCTCTTGTTGCCGCAAAATTTGGCATCTTACAGGCTCGAACCTAGGACATTTCAATGAGGTTGAGGATATCCACATTTTGTTACAGCTAGACTAGGAGAGGGGATAATTTTATTATTATATATAAATAGTAATAATATTATTTATTTATTGGGAATAATGATAAATTTAGGACTGTTATTGAAACAATTTTTCAAATTTAGAACTCTCTTAATATTTATCATTTATAGAACTCTTCTTTCCTTGTTTAATTATATTTAAAACTCTCTCTAACGTCCGTTATTTATTTAACATTATATTGATTTTTTTATTCCTTTATTATTATTCTAACCTAAAATCTTGGTTTCTTTCTTTTCTTCGTTCGATTCGGCAATCAGCGACCATGACCGACCTTAATCTAATCAAACCAATTAAAAGAAAGTGATAAAGGATCTACATGGTATGATCAACCTGGACGGAGGCAGTTCACAAAGAAAGTGATAAAGGATCTAGATGGTATGATCAACCTAGACGGAGACAGTTATATTATCTGTGATAACTATGACAGAAACATATTTGTATCCCCAATCCATAGTAAGAGATGCCCTAGCCCCACCAGAAACAATCAAAACAAGTCAAGTATCCCCAGGTTGAACATTTAAAGAAGAGACATTAACCTCATAGAGACTAATGTTCGAAAGAGTGAAATAAACAGTACCAATAAAATGTATTTTGACGACATTCTCGATCTGGGGAAGTTCAAAGGGAATCTAGGCAGAAACTCCATTCTTAATGGACAAATCTTTACCGAAATCGAATGACGCAGAAGCAACTCAATGAAAGTAATGATAAAATATGCTGGAAAACAGAAAGCAATAAGAAGTTTATTACAGGAAAGGCATGGGAAATGGTTAGAACAAGAGGATATGAGGTAGATTGGAAGAATGTG
The DNA here is from genome assembly GCF_907164915.1 of Impatiens glandulifera. Classification (NCBI taxonomy): domain Eukaryota; kingdom Viridiplantae; phylum Streptophyta; class Magnoliopsida; order Ericales; family Balsaminaceae; genus Impatiens; species Impatiens glandulifera. The sequence continues at coordinate 22,587,464 of NC_061870.1, forward strand.
GTATGGTCTTCAAAGATTATTACTCGTCACCAATTTATTCTCTGGCTGGTATACAGGAAAAAGGTTGACAACAAAAGACAGAATTCGAAAATACATAAACATATCTGATATCAATTGTGTCCTATGTTCGGGAGTTGAGGAAAGCATAAACCATTTATTTGGGGAATGCTCTTTTGTAATACAAATCTGGAGAATGAATGCTGCAAACATGAACATCATCAACTTTCTAGGAATATGGGAAGAAATCCAGGAGTGGATGAAGAATAAAGTAAAAAGAAGATCCTTCTATGTAAGTATGTTGAAATGCTACTTTGGAGTAGTAATCTACAATATCTGGAAAGAAAGAAATTCAAGAACTCACAGTGGAAGAAGTAGAACCGCTGAAGATATTTGGAGAGATATAACTTCAGATGGAAATGCACTCATTCAATCCTGGAGAGGAATCGAAATGAATGAAAAAAAATAGAAAGCTCTGCCAGATATGGGATATTTCGTTTGAGAATGTCACAAGTAGAATAAAAGTAAAAACGTTGTAGGCTCTAATTGATTGTTTGTTGTTTGTAATTCAATTATTTTTTCATTGTCAAATCTAGAAATTGTCTAGATCTGATCTTAAACTTTTGGGTTTTTTTCACTCTTTTGAATTTTTTTTAATGAAATGTCACTAAGCTATTTTCCCAAAAAAAAAATCTTTACCGAAATCGATCCCCTTTTTGAACAAATCGACGAAAATAAAGCTTGCGTCGGGGGGATGATTGAGCATGGGTTGTAGAATGCAGAACGTATAAGAGGAGGAAGAAGAAGGAGAAGAAGAAGGGAAAAGAGAAGGTAGACGCCATCAAAATTGTTGAGGACGATAGTACTTTTTAAGAGATGTTGATGAAAAAGAAGTTTAGAATAATAATAAAAAAATAAATAAAAATCAAATTAATGTTAAATAAATAACGGTTATAAGAGGAGGAGGAAGAAGAAGGAGAAGAAGATGGGAAAAGAGAAGGTAGGCGCCATCAATATTGTTGAGGACAATAGTACTTTTTAAGAGATGATGAAAACGAAGTTTAGAATAATAATAATAAAATAAATAAAAATCAAATTAATGTTAAATAAATAACAGACGTTATATGGAGTTTTAAATATAATTAAACAAAGAAATAAGAGTTTTATAAATGACAAAATATTAGAAACGTCCTAAATTTGAAAAATCGCTCCAACCACATTCTTAAATTTATCATTATTTCCATTAAAATTTATGTTGAAGGTGGGCAAAAATAATCGAAAATCATATATTAAATATTTTATATATATTCAAAACAATGAATAATATTAATATATGGCATACAAATAATAGGAAATTAGTAAAAAGCATTAAAAAAAATGTAATGTCCCATAAAATAAAAAGAATACTAAATTGAAGATGGGGTACGTTATAAAATTTAATTTCAAATACTTTAATATTAAAATTCAAATTGTTTATTCTTCTTTTACTATTTAGACACTATTTAGACGTAATAAAATATAACATTAATTTATCTTAGAATAATTTCAATATAAGTGTATAATCGGTTATAACATGATAAATTAAATGAAATAAAATCTTTTTTTTTCATTTTCAATCTCAAAATATAATCTCAAAAAATTGTTTAGATAAGCTTTTTTTATTTTATTTTATTATTATTATTTTATTACTCTAAAAAAATATAATATATATTTTAAAACATAAATATTTATATATTTGATTAATTCATTTTTTTTTATTATTACTCAATTGCTCTATTATATTATTTTTTGAAAATTTAAAAATTTTGGGCCTTAAAAAGGGCCCAATTCCATAGGTTAGGTTGCCTTAGTGCCCTTACCCTGGCCTAAGGCTTAATTAACATCATCATCTCCATTCTTTTGAATAATTTCCTTATTAATCTCTCTCGATTTCTCTCTTTATCTTTATCTTTCACATTCTCCATCTCTATCCAGTCCACCATTTTTCGTCTGTTTCTTCTAATCAAGTCTTATTTCAAGAGTTCAGGTATTTATGATTCCGCTTTATATTGTCTTGATTTATTAATCATTGATATATGTTTAGGATTCTAGTTCTTCTAGATCATCTAGATTAATGAAATACTTACAATTTAATATCATATCATCTTTATGTGTTAATATTATTAAGATTATGATTATCTTCATCATCTCTATGTTAATATATTAATATTATGATTATCTTGATGATATTCACAGTTTCTTTAATTAAAAAAAAAAAAAATTTTAAGTTTGTAGGGTTTGCGCTCATTGGTTATTTAAAAAATAAAAATAAAATAAATTTCAGATTTATAGTAAATACATATATAAAATATATATATATATATATATATATATATATATATATAAATGATTTTTTTTAACCTTCTATTTCTTCACACTTTTCATATTTTTTTCAAACAATAAGGTGATCTCTCTCAAAATTCTAACTAAGATTATATTTATATGGAAGAAGTTTATTATTCTAAATAAAATTAATTGAAATAACATGTTACCAAAGTATTATTATTATTAATTGAAATAACATGTTACCAAAGTATTATTATTGTGAAGGTTGATTTGTTGTGAATTTTAAATGATAATATATTTGTAATTGATACTTTTATATATATTATTGATAAATATGTGATAATTATTTGATTTTTCATGTGAATAATATTTCGGTCCATAATAATCACTTACAAGTTAATATTTATATTAAAAGCTAAATAAACTAAATTTTAATGGTGTGAGATAATTATTTTTTTGATGAATACATCTTAAAATAAAATCCTAATTATATATTTTTTTAAATGTGTTTATAATTTTAGTTAATGTTAATTATATTTTTTTAACTAAATAAAAACAATTTTAAGGACGGAAAAGAAAATGTTTTAATTATTTCGGTTGTATAGATCTAGGCATTGCGTTTTAGATTAATCGACCTACTATTACCGTTGAGGGTACACTACTAAAAAACGGACCTTAAAAAGTGGAAAAGATCAAATCACAAGTGTTTGATAATCCATAATCGAGGAATTCCAAAAACATTTAGAGGCAATGTCTCTATAGTTATTGTTGCTATGGAGTTCATTGAGGATATTTGAAAAATCGATAAAACTGAAATTAGCACACTTTTTTTTAGAGTTTAACCTCAATAAAGAAAAATGAAATATTATGGAATACATTATAGAAATGTTTCACATTTTTCAAAATTAAAGTATTTCATCATTTACAAGCCTTATATAAGGGAATACATGATATAAATGTCTTTAATTTTGAAACAAGATGAGACATTTTCATAATGTACTCCTTTATATTTATTTAATTTTTTTATATTTCATTGAGGTTAAACTCATCAGATTCGTGTTAATTTCAAATTTATCGTTTCTCAATTTTTTCAATGAACTCCTTAGCAACAGTAACTTTAGAGATATCACCCATAAATGTTTCTGAAATTCATCGCTTAATGATCATGAAACACATGTAATTTGATCTTTCCCACTTTTCAATGTCTCGTTTTTCATCAAAGGTATCCTCAGCCGTAATAGTGGGTTGATCAATCCGAAACGCAAGGTTTAGATCTATACAATCAAGGATAATTAAAACATTTTATTTCCGATCCTTAAAATTGTTTCCGTTTAGTAATGAATGAAATTAATATTGACCGATATCGAAGATGCAACAAGTTGAACTGAAATCATAAAATACAATTAGTATTTTATATTAAGATCTCAAAACATAATTTAGTGTTTTATATCAACTTGTAAGTGATAATTTTGTGTGATGATTAAATATTGACAATAAATTATGCAAAATAATAATTTGATCAAAATATTGTTCACATGAAAAACTAAATATTTGTCACATATTTATCATTAAATATGTATATAGTTAGGTCGACAATATCGACTTGTCCACACAATATCCACACATGAATTACAAATATACTATTATTTAAAATCCACACCAAATTAGCATTAGAAAATACTTTACTAGCTTGTTTCAATTTTTATTTTAGAATAATAAGCTCTATACATCTTCATATAATCTCAATTCTTTTCTTTCTAATAATTTTAATATAAATAAGTCTAAATGACCCAAAATAATTATAAATTTTTTATAATATTTTTGTTTTTTTATTTATTTTATACAGAAGATGGATAGAGTGGAACAGAGATTTGAAAGAGTAATGATGTGGCATTGTACATGTCACCTAATAAATAGGACGGGCGTATCAATTTTTCTCTCTTTCATTTTAAATTGTACATGTCACCAAATTGTATTTAATAATTTCTCTCTCTTAATTCTTTTTTATTTAAATAAATTATTTAATATTTTCCCTTCTTTAATTTTATTATAAAATTATTATAAATATTACTTAATTTAAAATTTAAAAAAATAAATTTATAATTTTAACTTAAAATACAAATTATTAATATTTATAATAAATAAAATTCAAATTACTAATCTTTAACAATATATACATACAAATAAACATTATATAAAAATGAAAGTTATAATATTATTTAGAAGGTAAATTTTAATATATATTTTATAAGAAAATTAAATAAAAATAAAAAGAGACTTTTTATTTTTTAAGAGAAATAAGAATGATTTAAAGAAGAGAAATAATAATTTAATATGAATATTTTTTAAGAGAAATAATTCAAATCATGAATATATATATTTAATTTTTATTTTATATATATTTATATTTATAATTTAATATATATTTTAAAAAATATCTGCATTTATATATTTTATTAATTTGATTTATTCGTTCTCCTTAATATTATTTATATTAAAAATACATAAATAAATTAATTAATTATTAATCAAAAAAAATAATTAAATTAAAAAAATTAATCATAATCATATTTAACTTATTCTTTTTTATATATATGTTTATTAATTTTTACAGTTATTATTTTTAAATATATATATATATATATTAATTTAAATATACAATTATAAATTAATATATAAAAGAAGAAAAAAATATAAATAAAGAGAAGAGAGAGAAATTATTAATGAAAAAAAGAGATAAATAAATATATTAAAGAAGACCTAGTCATCAATCCTAATCACTTTCACACGTCATTCGCTACACTTTCGTTACAATATTTTCACTCTATCATTACTCGATTTGAAAGTTTCTTTGTAACCTTTTTGGCTAGCCATGTTAGCATTATAATTCTCAGTTTCTTTGATTCTATTTCCATGGCTTCTTTCTTTCTCTCAATTAGGTTTTTTTAGGAGTTATTATTATTTTTTAATTTTATTGTTGATAGTTAACTTTTACTTCATCCTATATTTTAGAAATCACTCTTTTCCATATCGCTAAATACATGTTAATATTATTTTTAAAACTTTGTAACTTTTTTTTTTCTGGACTTCATACTAGAGTATCTCTGTCCAAAACAAGAAAAGGCTATAAATAAATAGAGTTTGTTGCAACAAAACCATTTACATATAACACTAATAGAAGTTTAATTAGGGATTACACAAACACTAAACAAAACATGTCCAAAAAAATTAAAAATAATAGATACATGCTTCTCAACAACTAATATGACTATGATCATACCCGTTTGGTTGTTCAAATCGGCCAGATCGATCAAATCCTTTATTACTTCTTCGATAAATCTCTACTCACGGGTTTTTCGCATTTGTCCTTGGTGCAGCTGCACATTCAAATTATAAAGAATGAATCATTGAAAACAAATCTTGAAAATAAATAAAAAGGTTTTTCATACCCAAACCAATTGCATCGCAACTTTTCATGATCCTCATCCTCTTACAAGAATTCATGAACATTCTGCATCCATTCATCCATCCATAAATCAATTTTAACTTTTTTTCGAAAAAATTATAGGTAGACTTAAACTTACTGCCATGGGACATCTCCGACAAGCATCCAATCGCCATCTTTATCTTCATAAGTAAGCACGAACTCAGATCCATGAAGAACATCCATTAGTTTGCTTGCACTCAATCCATCCCCACCACATTTCCCTGAAAAAACAGCAGCAATTTCTGATCAAATCAGAAGTTAATTCATAAAGAAATTTGGTTAATTTGATTATATTACCAATTGTAAAGCAGCTACTAAACATCTTCTCCAAAGCAGATGACATTTCCATATAAGTAGAATACATCTTCAGATCAACTTTCCTCAAGTATGGTGCTCCATCCATACTTACTTTCACATAAAAACAGTCCAATCCCATCTTCACATTTGTTTCGTTATCATCGATATTCTTACTACTAACATTGCTATTCGCCATTGAGTTCTTCCTAAATGATCGAACTGGTGGCCATCCCACAAGCTGAGCCCTGTTAACCGAAAACACATGATTTTCAATACAATATTTGAACTAAATTTACACAATTTCTAGAAGATATTAGAGTCTCATACAGATCAATGATTAGGGTGAGGTACCATATATCAAGATTCAAACCAACTAAGTATAAACAAAACACTTAATTCAAGGCGTTCTTAATGAGAATTTTGAATCAAAATTAATGTGGACTCACTTAGCAGCTGGTGCAGTAATCTGAGGTTTCCTCTCAGGTGCTGGTTTAGGTGAAAGAGGGATGATGGAATCTTTCACAGAAGGTGAACTGGATGAAACCATGGCTGATGAACCAACATCTTTCACACCACAGTTAACAAACAAACCACCATTTTTGGCCAAATCAAGTTCAGATCCATCTTTACCAGAGAAAACCCATTTACCAGAACCAGTATTAATGGTGTTGAAGAAACCCCTTTTAGCACCAGAAGTTAAACCCTTGAGGTAACATGAATCTCTTTCAGGAGGCGATTCAGAACCAGGCAGTCCAAGCCTCAACTCTGTTTCTTTCAAGTTCAAACCTTTAGTTCTTCCACTTTCAGGCTTGTCAGAGTTCTCCATTGAAGGAACCCCTGATAAGCCTATGTAATCATGTTCTTCTAGAATGGCAGACATCAAAATTGAAACCTTCAAAGGAAAAATGAACCCTGGAACTGCAGAAATGAATGAGTTTGAATTCTTTTTTCTGTATTTGAGAATGGTTTTGGTTGATTACTATTTGCAGGAATTGGGGAAGAAGAAGAGAAGAAGAAGAGACAGACCCTTGGCTTTTGTATGGCTTATTATATAACTCTATATTTATCATATTATCCTCCACTAGTCCCACCTGTAAAACTATGAAATGCCAACAAAGAATAATATTAGGAAAAAAAATAAAACAAGAATCATTAATCATGCATCTTTAGAATATGAAAAAGACAGAACACTCATGCTCATATAGGTTTGATTTGATTGATAAGTAATAATTTATTTGTTAAAATTATTGTAGTATATTATATTACAAATTTATAATTAAATCATACTAACCCTAACCCTATGTCATATTCATATTCTCACCTTATTTTGACAGGAAGGGAACACAATGATGCTACTTCAATTATGTGATGAATAAAAACTTTCAACCTTGTTAAAAAAATATATACTTTTAACAAACAGCAAAAGAAGAATGGTGGATAATGATTTAATTGTTTTGGGTATGAAATAAAACATTGGTATTCTATTGATTGGTCATTGGTGAGATTGAAAGGATATACTCTATTGTGAGAAGATTTAAGATAAGAATTGATTATAATAATGATTGAATTTGGAAATATTTTTTATAATATGATTTAAATATTAATTTAAATAAAATAATAGTATAAAATAGCCTACTCAGATAAAATATTAATTTTAAAAAATATACATATATATTAAAATGATTATATAATTGTATTTGTTAAGTAATTATATATTAAATCTAATAATAAATATAAATATAATAAAAAAATACAGCTAAATTATCAATATAAACAAAACGATTAATAAAATAATTGTATAATAATATTAAGATTATTAACTAACTTATTTTTCTTAATTAAAATTTATAAATTTATTATTTATTATTTATTAATTATATATTTAAATAAATATTTTTTTTATCATTAAACATAAAAAAATATATTATTTATTAAATTATATATTTATATCAATATTTATCTACACATAAATGTTAATTTCAAAATTATACATATAAATATTAATTTTTAAAAATTATATAATAATATTAAAATTAGTATATATACTTTTCTAAAAAACAATAGTATGCATATTACATACTAGACTTTATCTATATTTATTTGAAAGTTAATTAAAAAATTTAAACATAACATTAAAATTTTCATATAACCTACTATAAACACTAAAATTATTGTTTATTTAAATATTTATCTGCACATAATATTAATTTAATAGATTATATATATATACTAATTTTACTTTTTAAATAGTTATATATTACCTATACTAATAAATAAAGAGTTACAATGTAGGACACATCTTATCTTAAAATATTTATAAAATAAAAGGTAACAGGCGTGGTAAAGATATAACACTTCACTTATTGACTTTATTATTATTTAAAGACAAATTAACCGATTCAAGATTTTAACGTGTATAATAAATTTTATTAAAATAAAATAAAAATAATATACATTTAATTTTAAAAGATTAATTAAATTAAAATTAATAAAATTATTTGGATAGAACTTTATTCACATTATCAATTTTACGAGGGATGATATATATAAAATTGTTGTATTATGACTAGTATTACGTGACACAAAGAGTTTGAATTGACAAATCACTTAGAATCGACAAATCACTTATTTTTTGTATTGTCGAGTGATGACTAGTATTTAAAATCTTTTGTGAACTATTACTAAGATTCATTGAGTGATGCCCGAGTTTTTAGGTATTTGCTAGTAGGGTGACAAAAAATATTCGATCCGAAAAAATCCGAATGCGATGGATCGAATATCGATCCAATTCGATATATTTACCGGATTTCTAAATCGAACACACAAAAATTCGGATACCCGAAGTCGATCCGACAATTTTTTAAATTTAAAAATAAAATAACATATTTATACAAATTACAAACACCAAGGGTCTAAAGTGAAATCTAAATTGCCCGCTCGCGTCATTATCAAATCTTCTATCGTGCTGTATCCTCTTTCTGGCCTCTGTCTCGCTCAAGCCTCAACACCGAGCTGGAATTCATCTTCGATTCTCTAGATCTCCTGATAATAACAAGGTTTGCCTCCTTGGGAAATGATGCATTAATGAATGCTTAATGTCGTACATGCTAATGCTGACAAGGTCCTGAATACTTAATGTTGAGATGCCCTGATCAATTTTGTGAAACTTCTATTGGTCAAGATATGATAAACCTATTGGCAACGGATGATGATAAGTGGAAATATGTACGTTAAGTTATTCGATCTTATGTTGAAGACAGTCGCAAAGTAACTACTATGTTTATTTGTTTGTAGTTATTGTGTACATTTAATTAGGGATGATCAAACTCATTAACCTAATAGATTTAACAAAATTAAAGAATATTAATTCAAGATCTACAAACATGAGTGAGAAATCTTTGTCGGAGAGAAATGAACCTCCTATTTCTACAAGTCAAAAACCACTTAGACATCCTTTCTCTAGTGATGTTTCTTCTTCTAGTTCCAACTGTGATAATAATAAAAATAGTTCTATTTCGTGGTCTCATTTTGAAAGAATGGATTATATAAATTGTGCAAAATACAAATATTGTTCTACACAAATTGGTTGTGCAAAAAAAAATGGAACAAGTCCTTTAGCTAATCATATCAAGATAAACAACTTCCTGCTAATATGGACAAGAAGCAAAAAAACTTATAGAAGTTGAAATTAAAACTATTATTCGTGATAAAATGAGCGGTAAGATACATCTAACTCAAGATACATATAATTTCCTGTTAATAGTTTTTGTTTTAACTCCCATAAATTTTTGTTTCTTATCCATATTAGCAGGAAATTGTTTACATTTCTTAATATGACTAGCTAAAAGAGTTGTTCCATTTTTTGTCATAAACCAATTTTTGTAGCACAATATTTACACTTTGCATAATTTATATCACCCATTCTATCAATATGATACCACAAAGTAGAACTCTTTCTCTTGTTATCACAATTAAAACTAGAAGAAAAAATATCACGATGCCTCAGTGGTGTTTGACTTGTAGAGATAAGAAGTTCATTTCTCTTAGACACAAATTTCTCACTCATGTTTGTAAATCTTGAATTAATATTTTTAAATTTTGCTAAATTTGTTAGATTAATTAGTTTGTTCACCCCTAATTAAATATAAACAATAACAACATACAAATGAACATAGTAGTTACCTTGTGATTGTCTTCAACATAAGATCGAACAACATAACATGCATACTTTCATTTATGATCATCAATTGACAATTTGCATACTTTCCTTTATGATCATCAATTGACAATAGGTTTACCATATCTTGACCAACAGAAGTTTCACAAGATGGATCATGGCATCTCAACATTAAGCATTCAAGACCTTGCTAGCATTAGAATGTACGACATTAAACATCCAATAATGCATAATTTCCCAAGAAGGCAAACCTTGTCGGCATCAAGAGATCTAGAGAATCGGAGATGAAGTCCAACTCGTCGTTGAGGCTTGAGTAAGACATAGGCCAGAGAGTAGAATGAAGATTTGGCAGCGACGCGAGCGGGTAGTTTAGACTTCACTTTAGGCCCTTAGGTTTGCAATTTGTATAAATATGTTATTTTATTTGTAAAATAAAAAAATTACCAGATCGACTTTGGGTATCCGAATTTTATTGTGTCCAATCCGGAATTTGGTAAAAATATCGGATCGGATCGATATTTGAATCTGATCCATCGAATTTGTATTTTTTTGGATCAGATCGTCTGGATCAACGAATCGAGTTTTTCATATTAGATTTTTTGACCACCCCTAATGACAGACTTACATATTTGGGTTATCATCCCAATTATTTTTTTGTGGACTGTCTAGTTTGAGAGAAATCATTGAACTTTCAATGATCGTAATTGTTCGATACATATCATTCATAATACTATTATTATAACGATTTCTAAGATTCGTTCAGAAAAGTCAGTAGAGTCTATCGGGTAATTAATCGTTATTTTAAAAAATTTACGAACTCAATAACTTATTTGGTATCATTTTTTCTTAATTTTTTATTTTTTCTTTTAATGTCATGTTTTATGACGGTGTTTAATTGGTTTTTATAATTTTTAATATAAATGAACATTTTCAAAATAAAAAATTAAATTACTATAATAAAATAAAAAATTAATATATATAAATTTTAAATAATTTTTTTTTTCTATCTCATTTCCTTCTTATTTTAAAATAAAAAATTCACTTATCATATCATCTCATGTATATCATTTTAAGGTGGTTAGAAATAAGTATTATATCTATACATATATATTTAATTTTCTATTAATTATTAAAGTTCTTCCCTAATAGGAGTGGATTGATGGTATGTATAGAGAAAATAAGCTACCAGATAAGAATATATTCAAGATTTTCAGCGTGGTCAAGGTTGCGATACAAATCATTGAAATTTTTTTTAACGCAGCCAGATGATGTAACGTAACCAAAAGAACTTTTTTTTTTCTAACCACAAAAGGTATAAAGGAGGAAAATAAAAACTTAATTTTTATTCTAACAGGACTATGATCAATATTGATTTTAGTTATTATGAAATATTTTGCACATTGTATTTTACTTTCTTATAGTTTCATTTTGTTGAATTTGTGATAAATCATGTCAAAACTTAATTTGTATGTATATTTGCCGAGCCAGAATTTCAATGAAATAAACACTTGTTATTATCTAAATATGGAGGTTTGGGACAAGGGTTTAAGTAATAAAAAAACAAACAAGCCATACTGATACTATTAGGTTGCCTGCCCAAATGAGAGTAACTGGTGAGTAGAGTAATGACAGATAGAAGACAAAATATGATATGATTGTACATTTGTGCACAGAATCAAAGAAAATGATGGGACGAATCTGATCTCTCTCATTCTTGGGAAGAACTACAACCCAGATCGATCCTCTCAATTCATGGATTAATCACTATCTCAACACAAAAACTTATTCTTTTCTAATTCAGCCTCCCTTCCTCCTTCAGTTGCCAATGGCAATGGTGAAGAAGGTGAAGGTATTCAAAATTCTTGCCCATCAAATTAAGAGGTGGGTCCAAAATGAACAAGTAAATAAGTCCATTGAGAACCAAAATACATACATTTAAAAGAATTGAATGCAGTAGAGTGGCCATTCCACTTTCTTATTGTAAGTACGGCCACTTTACCATGTTAGGCCAAGTACCCCACAAAACCACACCAATCTCCAATCTCAAACTTCTAACTTGTGCCATTCTTATTGGGTCCCACATCCTATTTCCCAGCACTTTTCCCCCACACTGTTCCCATGTGGGTGACCAGATAAATACAATAATACTAAACCTATCAATTTTTCAATACACAGATTCATAAAATAGAAAATTGAGGGTAGTATCATACAAGAGTTACTCAGTTCTTGTGTCAATAGCATGCCTAAAACAGTCTGATCACCATCATCATTATGCATTGCATGCATTCCAGTTATCTTCCACTACATGCACAATTAATGAATATCCAGAAGGTAGAGTTGGAGGGTATTTCTGTCTTTTGAGCTTCTTGAAGGTTTTTAGTTAGGGTTAAGTGATGGTTGTGGTGGTGGAAGGACACTTTTGATAATAAAAGTTAAATTTCATAGACCTTGTCAATGATGTCTACTCATAATAAAAAGATTGAATTTGCTAGCTAAGTTAATTATTCATCTTATCACTTAAGGTGGGGGCAGTAGTCAGTCAGTCACTCACAGTAGCCCTTAATGAAAAAAAATGCATGATATGATGAAAAAACGAGAAATTACTGAAAGCAAACTAGACAATATAAATTATATGTCTAGTACCTGATTTATGGATGTCATAATCAAACCAGTAACCCTCCAATGAGGAGGAGACAAATGAATCTTCATACAGCACTACTTGACCCCATTTCAAGATTTGATTAAAGGGTGAGGAATCATAAACTTTTATTCTAAATGGACAATCATAACTCTATGAATAATTCCATAGCTTCAGACCAAACAAGCATGATAGGTGGTTAATGGACCCCGCCATACATATATTATGGTAATATAGATAAGACATATCACTAGTTAATTAACCAAAAACAAAAACAAAAACAAAAACTTATCTCAAGCATGAGTTAAGTAAGTTCCTTCAAAAATCAATAATGGTTCTCAACAAGTAACAGTTGAACATTGCTTGGATATAAAAGATTTACTTTGACTTGTAGATTCAGAAGAGTACTGGAAAAAGGACTCTGAATGTGCTCTGTTATGAGGAAAACAATGTAAAAACATGACTTTATGATATCATAGTGAAAGAATCACTCAATACTTATTTAATGGGATAAAATAGAATGTTAAGTGGAAGAAGAATTTGTAATGGGACCTAAATATAAGGTCTTTCTACATTGAAAATTGTATTATTTAGATTCTTCAAATAAAGCACCATCCTAAGTGCATGGTGAAGTGGATTATTCAGATAAGAAGATATAATTTCCATTTCAGAAATGCAATAACCAGGAGAATCTTGTTTAGAAATCTCACTTTCTTAGGTTATCTGAGAAAGTAATTTGATCTGATGTTACATTTCAAAGAAGATGAGTCAGTATGAAATATCATTTCACACGATATATCATAACTCATAAGTGTCTGGATCAAAAGATAAATTAATGATCCCCTAAAAAACTAAACAACTGTTAAACAGCAATCAAATGACTCTTTGAACTTTGGAGCTAATTCAAGTCCCATGAAAAATCCTGCAAGTCATCAAGTATAACATCCACTTGTGTTTCTAATGTGGGTCCTAAGTAAAGAATATGACTTGTGAGTAGTTTGGGGAGATGAATCTCAACACTTTTTCTTTAACAAAGTGCGAGTAATGAACAAATCTAAAGAAATAAATGGTAAGCCTCTAAAAGCACTAATACTCATGTGTTGAAAGCTAGACTGTTTGTTTGACATGTGGTCAATTAATTGCTAACAATAGGGTTCAACTCAGAAAGAAGAAAAATTCATGATCAATTGAAAAATTAAGCACATGTATTGATTGCTAACAAGTCATTGACATTTCTAATTCAATACATCTACAGTTTTCATCAAGAAAACAGACTAAAAAGCAACTCAAAACTAACCATTTTGAACACAAGTTTAAACATAAAGATGGTTTAACTTTAACATGCTGATGAGTGATGAGACATTTAGGAGTCAAAGGTTCAGACTTCAGCCCATAATGGTTGATTCAGAACAAATTTCTACTATAGTGGAATAACAGGATTAAGTCTGTATTAATCATCCATCATCTCTCATAACAGCTTTGAAAAAGAGGAAGCTATGAAAAAACTAAGGACAGCCTAAGAATTAGCAGCAAGAAAAGAGGGAAGGATGGATGGATGGATGTAACAAGTCATGAAATGACACGCAACCATTCAGAAACATGTAAAAGTGAGAATGAAACACGAACATAGACAGGGATTAAAGGTAGTGAAAGTGATTTTGAGAATGGACAAAAGAACAGCTACAGTTGATCGGAGAGCAAAAGAAGGCAAACCTGGATGAGAAACGGCGATGATGCAGAATTGTTTCTTTTCTCATGATGAATCTCAAACGGAATAACAGCGAAATCCCATTTCATAATGAAAGATTGCTGCATGCATCTCATTTCATAATCAATCATTCAATCCGATAAGAGGACGCCTGAGAAGAGCAAAAAAATGCGACCGGCGAGGGCTCAAATTGTTTTTTTTAGTTAATTTTCCTTTCATTCAAATAAAGAGTTTCATTTCAATATTATTTTCAAATAATAAAAAATAACATAAAAAAAATTAATAACTAAATTTTAATATTAAATATTATGAAAATTTAGAATTAAAATCTAAATCCAACAATTTTAATATTTTTTAAATTTTGTTAAGCTGACTTTAAATACTAACTTATTTAAATTTTACAAGAATTAGCAAATAAATAGAATAAGCAAAAAAATCAATAATGCAGTGTCGAAATTTTTTTTACTGTTCAATACTATAATTTGTCATTACCCGAGAATTGGTAAACAACACCGAAAATATTTTTTTTATTTGTTAATTGACTATAGAGCCGACTTAAGATGAGATAACATATGCAACTATTCCCATGGATCCCCAATTTTTAAATATATAAAAGTATTCATTATATATTATATAATTATTTTAAATTTGTGTGCCACAACATTTGAATTTGTATTGGGTGTCTCCCGATTATATACATATGAGCATATACATATATGGACAATGTAAAAAAATAAAAAAATAAAAAAATAAAAGTCTCTAAATTAAGATGAGTTTGAATAAAAGAGAAACAATGACAATTTCATCTCCTTTGATGCGAAATAGAGATATACACAAACTCGAGAAAAATTACCAAAACAATTGACAAATTAAAATCTAAGTGGTGAAAATAAAAATGAGACACATTCCCGTACTAAAAAAACATAAAAAAAAGTCCACAACAAAATAAATTTTATGTTTTTCGTCGATCGTAAACTTTTAGCTCCTTTTTGGACGATGGTGGTGTGATTGTGGGTTCGGACGGTGGTGGTGTGATGATGGGTTCGAACGATGCTGATGTGATTATGGGTTCGAACGATGCTGATGTGATTATGGGTTCGGGTATGAATTCATGTATGGGTATAGAGATAGGAGGGTCGATATCTTAGAGATTTTTGATATTCTCCCCACAACACGGTGGTAAAAATGTTGAACTTCGAAGAATGAGACATCCATGGAATAAAAATGTCTTTTTTGGAGTGAGGATAGTAACACTTATAACCTTTTTGGTTTGGTGAATATCTGAGAAAGATGCATTTAGTAGCACGAGGTCCAACTTGTTTTAGTTGTGGTTTAAGGAGGGTTTCGATTGGGCTTTGAAATTTGAGAATGTGTGATGGCATACGATTAATGAGATAAACAACGATGGATATGGCATCACCCCAATATATTTGGGGGGCATTGGATTCGAATAGGAGTGATCGGGTTACCACAAGGAGATGGCAGTTTTTTCGTTCGATGACTCCATTTTATTGGGGAGTATCAACACAAGAGCTGAGATGTATGATGCCCTTTGACTTTAAGAAATCTCCAAGGTTAGAAGAAAAGAATTCATGTTCGTTATCGATTTTGAAGGCTTGAATGGTGGTTTGAAATTGGTTTTGGATTATGAAGAGAAAATCTTAAAATAGTTGACATAGTTCAAATTTTTCCTTCATTAGGTAATGTCATGTCAGACGAGTGTGGTCATCAATAAATGTCACAAACCACCATTTTTCATCTAAAGAGTTAGTGCGAGCAGGACCCCACACATCGCTATGAATTAGCGATAATGATTTAGAGGGTTTGTATGGAATGTTTGGGTAGGACGAACAAGTATGTTTTATAAATTGGCAAGTATCACAATGAAAGGAATTGGAATTTTCATTGATAAATAAACTAGGAAATAATTTTGTCAAATACAAAAAACATGGATATCCTAGTCTACGGTGTTATAACATAATTTTGACACATTTATTGCAAATGGAAGTGGAATAACATGACATATTTGTAGATTGATTAGGTTGCAAAACATATAGCTCCGAACACAATTTAGCATAGTCAATCGTCCTCCCCATTCCCGTATCCTGAAATTCACAATCATTCAAATAGAATGTGGTAAGACATTTTAAATCTTGAAAGATCCTTCTAATTGATAATAGGTTACAATCAAGTTTTGGAATATAAATAACATTTCTTAAACAAATGTTCGGTGTTAGATGAGTCGATCTAATTCCGAGAACTTTTATAGGAGATGGGATCAGCTGTCTCACTAAGTTGTCCCTTTGCTGCTTCGTTTTGATTAATGAGAAAAATAAATAAATTATATCATTACATTTATTTTTATTAATTTATCAGTTTTCTCTCCCTCTACTTTTCTCTCTCTTTCTTTTATCGCCCGACTTTAGACCCTCCATAGCTGTTGTTCAGTCCACCGATCGTCGTCGCCATCCATCGACCGTCGTCGTTATCCACGACAACCGTCTACAGCTCACTGAACGCCCAAACATCTGGCGACCGACGACTGCTCATCCATCTATGGTTACCTTCTTCCCCGATTTGCTTCTTATTTCATTCAAATGATCTTTTCAAGTTAAGGTTCGTCTTAAGTTTGTTCTCTCACTCGTTGTTACATTCATTCAACGGAAGTTGATTTATTAGTAATCTAGGTTTGACAACATTTTTCTTAGCTCAGCTTCACATTAAATTAGAGTTTATATTAGGGAAAGTTGAGGATGAACACTATATATTTGATATGAATCATTTGTTACTATATTTTAAAAGTGAAATTTTGAATTAAATGCCCTTTTGATTCAAAAGGGCCTTTCCTAAACATGAGATGGGAGAACTTGATAATTTGGAAGAACTGAATTTTGGCGCAATGGCCTCACTGGACCTATTTCAACTGATATTATAAAGAATTTCTCCTCAATTTGATATAAAGTAATTTGATATGAATATTTTCTTACTATAATTTGATAATTAAAAGTTTTTGTTTGATTGCATTGATAGTGATATTTTGGGAATTAGTTTATGTTTAATTGCATTAGGGGAATTATTTTATGTTTGATTGCATTAGGGGAATTAGTCTATGGGCGGGTCAACCCATAGCATTTTTAATTTTATTTTTAACCGTTTTAAGTTTATGGGCGGGTCAACCCATAATCCGACCCAAGTATCCATTTACTCTCACATATATCCAAATTAACCACAGCTCTCGACCCGGCAATCCGAACACTTTAAAAATTAAGCAACATTATATATATATATATATAGATTAGTTAGTTAAAAAGTTGAACTTATATTGTTAAAATGTCACGCGTTTATCAAATTTTGGGTTGAATTTAAAATATAAAGTGTTATTAGCCTAGTTAGTTAAAAGTTTGTACTTGTTTTGTTAGGTTGCAAGTTCGAACCATACCTATAACATTTTTAATTTTATTTTTAACCGTTTTAAGTTTATGGGCGGCTCAACCCACAATCCGACACAAGTATCCATTTACTCTCACATATATCCAAATTAACCACAGCTCTCGACCCGGCAATCCGGACACTTTAAAAATTAAGCATCATTATATATATATATATATATATAGATTAGTTAGTTAAAAAGTTGAACTTATATTGTTAAAATGTCACGCGTTTATCAAATTTTGGGTTGAATTTAAAATATAAAGTGTTATTAGCCTAGTTGGTTAAAATTGTACTTGTTTTGTTAGGTCGTAAGTTCGAACCATACCTATAGTATTTTTAATTTTATTTTTAACCGTTTTAAGTTTATGGGCGGGTCAACCCACAACCCGACCCAAGTATCCATTTACTCTCACATATATCCAAATTAACCACAACTCTCGACCCGGCAATCCGGACACTTTAAAAATTAAGCATCATTATATATATATATATATATATATATATATATATATATAACTTATAATTACAATAACTTTATAAATACAGTAAATACTTAATAACAACTTATAATTACAGTAACATAAATTGATATCAAATAAGAAGTTTCAACTTAAGAAGTTTTCATTGTAAATGATATGTCCAAACAATATAAGATTACATAACATTACACAAATTAACCCAACAAACCTACAAATAGACAAACATAATAAAATTACATCAACCACTTACAAATCATCACAATCCAAGTAAACACAACTACTATAATAGCAACTCTAAATTTCATATTTAGAGAACATATCTCATTAGTCAACTTCATAAAAATCCTCTTTGACATCATTGTAATCAACTGCATCATCACAACTAATAGACTTCTTCAATTGATTTATCTCCATATGCAGTTTTTTATTATCCCTCTTGAAATCATTGATAATTATTTTAGTTCTATCCGACAATTCCAGGTCTTGCCATAAGAAAAAGCCACATCCATTTTCCTGAATATCCAATAAAATTTATGAATATTCAATAATTAAACTTTTGAAGTATTCTTTTATAAAAAAATCTTACTTTAAATTTTAGACATGAAAAAAACGTCTTCCTGGATTAGTTTCCTTCCATGTTGTCCAAAGAGATGCTTTTAACCCACAATAACATTTTATATAGAAGTTTCACCTTGTTCGTCATTCATACGTCTTTGATTCAAAAACGATGTTGATGAAGAGGTAGCAGCCATGAAATCTACCTATATAAAAATATAAAGTTGTTTCAAATTGTACAAAACAACATCAACTAAATGGTACAAAAGAGTGTGAACTTTGTATATATAGACAAAAGACTAATTCCCCTAATGTAATCAAACATAAAATAATTCCCCTAATGCAATTAAACATAAACTAATTCCCAAAATATCACTATCAATGCAATCAAACAAAAACTTTTAATTATCAAATTACAGTAAAAAAATATTCATATCAAATTACTTTATATCAAATTGAGGAGAAATTCTTTATAATATCAGTTGGAACAGGTCTACTGAGGCCATTGCGCCAAAGATTCAGTTCTTCCAAATTGACAAGTTTTCCCATCTCATGTTTAGGAAAGGCCCTTTTGAATCAAAAGGGAATTTAATTCAAAATTTCACTTTTAAATTACAGTAACAAATGATTCATATCAAATTTATAGTGTTCACCCTCAACTTTCCCTAATATAAACCCTAATTTAATGTGAAGCTGAGCTAAGAAAAATGTTGTCAAACCTAGATTACTAATAAATCAACTTCTATTGAATGAATGTAACGAGTGAGGGAACAAATTTAAGACGAACCTTAACTTAAAAAGATCATTCGAATGAAATAAGAAGCAAATCGGGGAAGAAGGTAACCATGGATGGATGAGCAGTCGCCAGTCGCTAGATGTTTGGGCGTTCAGTGAGCTGTGGATGGTTGTCGTGGATGGCAACGGCGGTCGGTGGACGGCGACGGCGATCGGTGGACGGAACAACAACTGTGGATCTAAAGTCGGACGATAAAGAGAAAGGGATAGAAAGGTAGAGAGAGAGAGAAAACTGATAAATTAATAAAAATAAATGTAATAATATAATTTATTTATTTTTCTCATTAATCAAAACGACGCCGTTTTGATTAATGAGACAGCAAAGGGACAGCTTAGTGAGACAGCTGATCTCATCTCCTTTTATAGATGCATTGTTAGTCACGTGAACGGTGAACATATGATTTTGAATACGAAATTATGTAGTAATGATTTGTTTCCCGTCATGTACTCTGATGCCCTTAAATCAACGATCCAATTTTTAGAGTTAGATGTACATAAGTAGGCGTTAAATGCCTTGAAGCAGCTAGTTGTGTCTTTAGAGGCAATTCTGGAAATGTTGTCGCTATTTCTAGAGGTGTGTTGGAGCAATCTGGGATTAGCGACGAGGAGTTGATAAAGAACTTCTAGTTGGACATCGATTGATGGAGTTGTATCAACGAAAGAGGGATGCCAATTGGCATTAGAGTGGCACTAGTAAAATAAAAATATCAAATTTTCATAAATATTCAATATTCAAAACATGATATTTTAAAATGAAAATATTAAACCATCATAACTATTCAAAAATTTAAAATGATATATAAGAGTATTTTTCCCTTCTTTGTCGCCGAATTTCCTTACATCAAAAAGAAATTTGAGTTATTTAAAAGCAAAAAAATAGCGATCCAATAATAGAATACTATATTTGTGAATAAATGAGATAAAAAATGAATAAATGAAGCAAACTCTTGTGAACTATGGAAGGAAATAGTGTTAGTGAGATATAATATGAATAAATGAATAAATTCTTGTGAATGAGTGAGAGAAGAAGAGTGATAAGGGAGGGAATTTGAGAGAGAGAATGATGTATCACGCCACATGGTTGGAAAAATGATAAAGGGTGAGAGAGAGAAAGAGAAAAAATTTGTTATTTTTTCAACGAATTAAATTATGCCACGTCATTTTCTCTCCTAAATTTTCTCCCTCAATCATTCTAATGAGAGAAATAATGTAAGTGAGATATATTATGAAGAAATAAAGAAACTCTTTTGAATGAGTGAGAGAAATTATGAAGAGAAAAAGTCATTTAGAATATAATAATATTTTAGGAATTAAAGTTTTCTTTTAACATTTGGGCAACTAACACATGAAGTAGAGACATAGTAAAAACAATATATTTTTTTAATTTTTAAGTTTTAATATTAAAAAAATATATATTATATATTATGAGACTCGAAAAAGCTCGACAAGTCATCAAACATGTATGAGCTCGAACTTGACTCAAATATTAAACGAGTTGCCTCGAGCTCGACTCGAACTCGGTCAAAGTCAAGCTCGAGTTGAGCTTTGATCGAACAGCTCACGGGCAACTTGACTCATTTGCACCCCTACCCTCATCAACTCACTTCACACTATCTAGGGAAAAAAACTACATATTTTTAGATAGACAAATAAAAAATATGAATATTAGAACCCCTTCCTTCATATTTAAATTTTTATATAATATAAATTTATATTCTTAATGTCATTCGATTCATTCTAACAATCTAGCCTAATTATAACTTTCCCATTAATCAATTTTTAATAACCTACACCAAAACTATTACTTTTCATTAGTTTAATTCTTATTCCATTCATAAAGTTACAATAAAGAAGTTTATATGGAAGTTGGGCTGGGCTTTTCATTGGGAAGGAAGGCTAAAATAAAATTGAATCCCAAATTTTAGATGAATACATAGATAGGACTTAGGCCTACTTTATCCCATATATATCAGCTTGGGCTCTTATAGTTAAATGGGAGATGAGGATTAAATTGAGAAGAAAACTAGATAATAATACCAATAATTTATAAATCTATTTGGAAAAAAAAATCATTAAGATATCTTAAATTAAGGAATACCATTCTTTGTAAGGGTGAACTACCTTCATAAAATTTCAAAAAAATATAAAATAAAAATAATAATATGAACATAATTTAAAAGGGAGCTTGACACATGCTTTATCATTATTAATATTTTTTCTTATTGAATTCTAATAAATTTTTATTTGCTCAGAGTTTTCTAACAAATTAAGTGAACCGGGTTTTGTAAACCGGGTTGGTTGAGTTAGAACCCGAAGAGAAGTGGTAGGTATGGCGTCATTTTAACGTATACATGATGTTACATTTAGTTTGTTTTGAAATATAAAAAGAAGAATGAAATAAATAAAACAAATAAAAGTCGGCCAAGGGACATGATTAATCTTGTGGGCCCCATCTGAAATTCTGATGGTGCATCATAAGTGAGCGTTTTTTTTAGTATTATATTATAATATTTTTAGTGGGTCTATATTTTAAAATTAGTTTGAATAAAAAATTATATTATTTAAATTTATAATTATTTAAATTATTTTTATTATTTAAAATTTAAATTTTATAAAAGGAAAATAAAATTATTTAATATATTAATGAATGAATTAAGTGATTTTATAATTAAAAATATATATATGATAGAGTAGTTGAATTTTGAATATATATATATATATATATATATATATATATATATATATATATATATATATATATATATATCAAATGAGCTATGTATTAAAATTTGGATTTTTATTAATTTTTTTAATTAAAACATAAATTATTTAAAATTTTAATTAGTTTAATTATTATAATATTATTCTTATTTAAACTTATAAAATAAATAAAAATATTTTAATTAATTAATTGAATTATACAAAGTTAAAAATAAATAAGATCCAGTAAATGATTTTTTATTAGTTATAATTTGTCTAAATTTTATTTTTAAAATATTTCAAAACAAATTTGTTTATGTATATTTTTTAAAATAAATTATTGATCTGTGTATTATTTTGTATTTCTATGATAGCCAAATTTCTCACAAATAAAAATAATCACATTGTCTTTTGAAAAATAATATGCATTTTCTATGTTTTCCAATATATATTTAGTGTTTGCTATATATTTATTTCTATTAGGGTATCATGATCAATAATTATTTTATTATTTCTTATGGCAAGTGTTAAATATTGAGCATAAATAAATTATTTATATGTATTTATAATTTAGATTAAATTTATTATTATGTTATTATCATTTTATAGATAATTTTTTATTTATAAATTAAATTAAATTGATAATAATTAGACTGAAAGTGGGCCGTTGGGGTTTTATTTGTCATTTAGCTATAGAGCTTTTTTAAACAAAGAGTGGGTTGTCGGGCACGTGACCTGACACGTGACTAGAAAAGGCTGAGACGATTATTTTGATAGTTGGCTTCTTTCTGTTAGTGTACGTTTGTTTTTATAAAATATAAACATGTAAGAACTAATTTTTATAAAATATTTAAAATAAAAATAGCTACCATAAATAAATTGAAAGCCAAAAATAAAATTACAGTTTGAATTGGAGAGTTTGGTAAACATGTAGGTATAATTTCAATTTTTTAATTTGATAAATAATTAAGATTATGAATTAAAATTAAAATTTCAATAGAATTCAAATCAATGTAATTTTATAAATAGTAATTTCACTCTTGATTGTAATTCTAATATTTATTTTTTGTTATATTTTTAAAAATAAGTATTTTATTATTTTATTATTTGCAACACAATTAATGTATACCACTCATATTTTTTTAATTTAATAGGTTAAAACATCGAATCGATATATTTTTTAATTTAATATGTTAAAACGTCGAATCATACATTTTTAACCTATTTATTTATATATATATATATTAAAAAATTAACACTTGAAACTTAAATTTTGTTTTATAAATCAGAAAGTTAATCATTTTGAGTCGATAATTTATTTTTGAATTTAGAAGTTAACATATTTAATGATTATTTTTATTAATGAGAATTGAACCCTATAATAGGCATAGTCCTCTCGTAGCTTAGCACATATTTGGATGACATGTGGCAATATAGTGGAGACTTGAAGTGGCTCGAGATTCGATGCGTTTCAACATTAGTTTGTGTATCAGATATATTTTTTAAAACAAAACATTATTTTAAAAGTTTTTTGAAAATACCTGGGAGCTTTAGAAATTAATATATAAAAAATAATTAATTTTATTAAAATTTTAATAATCTGGGGACTAAATAACAATTTAATTAAAATCCGGTTTAAATTAATCAAACATAATAAAGATTATATATATATTGAAAACAGAGTCGCCTTATGATTTTAGAAAAATCAGTAAAATGTACGTGTATAAATGTACTTTATACCAGACTTTTATAAGGGGTCATTTTTTTGTCACGTTTGGGAAAAGGTTTTTGCGCTATGTCATCTGCGTCCGTCAAATGACTATTTATTTTTTAAGTAAAAGTCTGGCTATTGAAAGATTTATATATATCATAAAGTTCCTTTAATTAGTAGTCTAGGATCTTAAACCATGATAGATTTAGATTTTGTAAATAATTATACAAAATTATTTAAAAGAGTGTACCTATAATTGCGTTGATATAAGATTAAATATAATACCTGAAAAAAATATCAAAAAAGTGTTAGAGTCTAAAAATAAATTCCAAGCGGGATCTTAGCCAAAATATTTGTTTAAGAAATATCCCGAAAATATTAAAATATCTTTTTTTTACCTTTTAGGATTATTTGAAAATGGATTGGTATTCCAAAATTACGAAAATAATTTTGGATTTTGAAAAATGAAACCAAACAGGCCTTATGATTGGAGTCCTAGGGCTTGGGTCCGTTTTTGCCGATTTGGGCTCGGATAGTCTTGGTTTAGACCGGGATGGTCTGGAACAGGGCTCTGGAGCGTGGGTCCATGGATCGGAGGGCTAGGTCCTGGGTTTATGAGACTCGGTCTCAAACTCGGACGACTCGGTCCTGAGTTTGGGAGGTTTGGTCCTAGGTCTTGAGTCTGGGAGGCTTGGTCCCAAGTTAAGTTTATCGGTCTAGTTCTATTGTCCTAGGTTAAGGGTCCTCAGTCCCAAGCTAAAAGTTAGGAGCTCGGTCCTTGGTTAGAAAAATTGGTCCTAGGCTAAAGGGAGTGCTCGGTCATATGTTAGAAAACTCGGTCGGATTTCTCGGTCCTAGGCTAAAAACATCGGTCCTCAACTTTGGTCCTAACTCAAGAACATCGGTCTTTGCTCTCGGTCCTAACTCAAGAACATCGGTCATTGGTCTTAGACCCAGGTTAGTTTTCTCGGCACCGACTAAGATCCTCGGTCCTCGTTCTCGGTCCCAGGCTAATAACATCGATTATTTGCCTTGGTCCAAGAGGACCGAGTGTTCTTGAATTCATCAAAAATTGTAGGTACCGTATCTTTTGATACAGATCATGAAAACATGATATGTAAGTTGCAAATGACTCATATGATTGTGGAGATTAAAACCCCTAACCCTAATCCCGATCTATCAATCCTTATAAGAATCAATTTCTTATAACCATTTTTTGGGCAAAATTTGAGATATTTTGAATTGGACCATCTCATGGCCTAATTCTTATTCCAACAACTTTAAAATGATGATTTTAGTCGAACACAACCAAAAAAAGAACATCAATCAAGCTCTATAACAATTTTTATAACTAAAATTCAAACTCATTTTTTAATAAATTTCAGTTGGATCAAACATGATCGAGATGTTGATATAATGATTTGGAAATCATCCTAACATGTTTACAAACATGATAGGCAACTATTTGAACCAAAATTCGAGCTTAAAATCTCAAGAACATTAAATTCAAAAAAAATAGATTTTCAAACCAAATTTTTGTTTTTTTCGTTTTAGGTTGATTTGATTGAATCTCTTTTAACAGAAAGCTTATAAATCATCTAATGAGTGATTCTAAACAAAGAAAACATGAAATTGAGCCATAGAAATGATCAACCCGATCAAACTTGAAAAAATTTAATTTTCAATCACAATTGGAATTATAGTGAATTTGGAAGCTTACCAACAATTGGAGAACACTCCAATGATGTGTGGAAAGATTTCCCAAAGCCTGGATCGAAGTTGTGATTACTGGAGAATATTTTTTTAAAATATAGTTTCTTCGGAATTCTTGATTCTTCAAATTAGACTATAATGTGTTATTATTGTTTGATGGATTGGAAGTTTAACACCTATAGACTATTTATACTAAGTTAGGTCGGTTGTTGAGATTGAATTCAACTTCAATTTTGTCTTTGAAGTTGTTCTTCCACATTTCCATTTCAACTTTGGCAGCCTAGCTAGGGGATAGATTTTGACTTCGCACCCTAAGGGAAATTATTGTGAGGAGAAGACGTGCACATGGTTAAATTTTAGAGGGATAATGATGGATGTATGCGGAGATAAGGCTTCTAAAATAAACATCGGCATCGATCGAGTTTCCGGCGATCCCCTTCATCGGCGAAGAAAACGGGTAAAACAATGTCGTTTCATTTAACCGAAATGCGGCATTTTGGCGTTCCGTCACGTACGCGTCTGGGCGTTTTTGGCTAACGTGGTTGACGTTCGTTAGTTGATCTCCTGTGGCCCCAGGCGCGCGTTCGCTTGGTTACAACCGGCTGCGTGGCGCCTTTTGGGGCGCTAGATGAAAATTCAGCGCTGATCCAATAGTCCAATCCTGCTAAATAATTAAACATAATTTCGGCTACATAGAATTATGAGTTTATATTTTTAATAAAAGGGTTATTTGAAATCGAATTTTTAACCCTTTTTTGAGTTTTTCTTCACCAAAAATTCCACAAAAAAATATTTATGGAAACATAATAAATGTTCATTATTTTATTTTTGGGTATTTTGGGTATTTTAGGGAATTTTGGGGTATTTATTTAATTGTTCTAAGTCATAAATTATACATAATTTATATTTAAAATCATAATTAAATAATTTCAACCCTTTTTGAATTTAATTGAGTAAAATAAATATAATATTTTAACCTCAAAAATTATTTTTGAATTTTTAATTAATTTTTCTAATTAGAATTTAATTATCATAATAATTAACCATAATTTGATCTTTATTCTTTTTTAGAGTTATTTTAAATTTAAAAATTCAAAATATTATTTCATATTATTATAAATTAATAATATTATTTATAAAATTAGGGTAGACTATATTTTCATGTTTAATAACCTTAAACAAAACACTCTACATTTGATATTGATATTGGTTGTGTCAAACAAATATTTTAATAATATAGATAATATATATTAAAATTACTTTTATTATATTATTTTTTAAAAATAAAATTTAAAATTTAATTACAATTTTATAGTTTTCTAAACATACGAAAATAATTATAATTTAATGTCAATTTTAGTAAAATTAAAATTATAATTTTAATACTAATTTCAATTTCACTCATCCAAACATATTATAAGAGTTTATTTAGACAATTTTATTTAGCTGTAGTATTTAAAAATTGAGTTATTTGAATAAAAAAACTTAGATGTATATTAATATACAATAATAATTTATTTTTTAAAATAAAAAATATTTAATTAATAAAAAAACAAAATATAATACATTATTTAATAACCTTAACCAAATAAGTTCACTAGATTCATAAAATGCACCATCATGTTATTTTAAGGCATTGTTTGATTTTTAGTTTTTGGGTTTTATAATAATTTTTTATTGAAAATTCAATCATTACTTATCCATTTAATCATTCTTTATCTATTAAAATACTAAAATCAACCTTTATTCAATTATTTAAAATTAATTTATCATTTAGTGAAGGAGAAAAAATAATAAATATTTTTGTCTCAAAAAAGAAGAAAAAAAAAGAAGAAGATAAAAACGAGTGTTATATTTTAACCTCCCATCTAAATAGAAAAATAAGTTTATTGTCCTATTAATTTATGTTTAACTCATAATGATAGTTTAAATGTAAAAAAAAAAAAAAAAATTTTTTTTTTTTTTGAGTTCAATTCTTATTAAAAATAATTTTATCTAGAGTATAAAGATATAAAATTGAGAATAATCATATTATTTTCTCAAATTAAAAAATAAAATATGGTGAAAAGTATTTTCAATATAAATATATTTCCTTTGACTTTTAGTGTGCTATCAAATATAAAACCTACCTATAAAGATATTGAGCTATCAAAAGGCATGATATGAATAATTACATTGATTAACAATACAAGATTATAAAATTGTTCTACTTGAGTGAAGTGGAGAAAAAACTGGGAAAAAAGCTGGAATTTTTTCCTGATGTGACAAAATATTAAATAAATATAAAGATTTAAAAGCATGATGTTTGTAGGCCATTGGGATCTGTACTTAAATAAAGGATAATTATGAACAAAAATAATAAATATTAATATGCTTTGTTTATTTAATTTTTGTTATGAAAATGATTGTAGTCTGGGTTAATTAGTTTAATTAATTTAGTGCTACAAAGATATATGCCCCCTTTTGCTTGTCTCCCAAATATAAATATTTCATTTTTCTTTGTTTATTGCACTTGATTTGCAATTCATGTCTTTGCTTAGGAACAAAGTATCACATTTACTTGTAAAAGCATAAAACTTTTCTCACATTCTACTGTAGATTAGTTATTTGATCATATCTCATATGTTGCAGCTAAAAGCAATCTCTTAAAAAATCAAATATTTTAGATTATTTTTTAAATAATAACACATCAAATTAAAGTGAAAAGATAAAAAAACAAAAAAAAAAATTGACATAGTTAAAACGTTTGAATTTATATATTTATTTGATTTTTTATTACATTTATTTGATCAGATTTGTTGGATTTGTTGTAAATTGTAAATTAAACTTTTAAAAAATAAGAGCTATAATATATTAATCAAATTAAATTATAAAGATAAATTAACATATTGAGAAAGTTAATGGAAGATAAAAATCTTATAACCCAATCAGTAGTATTTTTGTTTTTAGACAAGAGTTGTATCAAATATTTAAAATAATATATGGTTAGTGGTGATTTCTTAAATAATCTCAAAAGATAATTAAAATATTATTGAAATATCTCTCACATCTTCACATCATTTAATTTGTTAAATAAAATATTAAAATATGTTTATTTTATTAAAACAAATATTATTTTTTTTATTAAAAATTAATACATTTTCAATATTTTTAACAAAACAAAACCTCCGCCAGCAGTATTCTCTTCCTATCACTTCTTCGTGATAAAAATATGATCTCGTCGGACCTCACCGGGCCAAAAAACACGATCACTGAGGTCTGCGATGTTGATCGATATAACTCTTTGCTTAAGAAACCGGATTTCATCTCTGGGAACAAGCTTAGCGCGCAATAAGGAATGGCGGGATGGATTACTTGTCTATAAAGGCTGGGCATCTCAGGGAAATGTTAACCACATAGGGATGCCTTCAGTCTCTTTTCGAACCTACTCATCGAAAGATGCCCAAGCTCTTTGAGAGAATAAGAACTTTCTTTCTCAATATAACCACTAATTTTTATTTTTAAAATAATTCACCTATAATTTAAATAATTCACCATCCAATCAGTCTTATATTTAAAAATATTAGTCTTTTGATATATTAAAAACATATTAACTTAAAAAAAATTAACATAATTACTACATAAAATTACACAAAACAACAAAACTAAAAACATTTATTATAAAATAAAATATTCTTTATAAAATTTAACATTCTTACAAAATGTTAAAAAATAAATTTAGTTACAAAAATTAAAATTAACAAAAAAAAATATATATTAATATAATCTTTAAATTAAACTAAAGTGGAGGCGAAAGAGTGTTTTGTATTTGAGATAAAATTAGTAACATATTAGACTAGAAAAACGAACTATCACTTTATAATGAAATAAAATTAGTTTTATATCTTATAAAATAGAATAATATATTTAATAATATTAAAATATAATTATATTTTAATTTAATTTTAAGAAATAATGTTTAAAATGTTAAATTAATATCAAATATATTTATTATATTATATATATTTTTTGTTATAATTTATAAATATAATTTCGATATATCCTGATATACTAAATTTTTTTAAAATCTCATATATACTTTTGTAGTAAAAATAATTTCGGTATTATAATTTTTCTCACCTTATAATCTTTTGTCAGTATATCAAAAAAATCGATATTTTATTAGATATATTACGGTAATGTATTTTCGATATACCTATAATATCGATAATTTTTTTCACTCTTATAATATTATATATTGAGTTGTTTTTTGAAGAGGTATATTAAACATTAATTAATTTTAGTGTGCTCCTCACCTTTATTTTTTCTTCAATAGAAATTTTTTATTTGGACCTATCAAACAATTGCCTCAAAAAATAAAATCATAACAAATATTTTGTTTTAAAATTAATTGCAATAATTAGAGTTTTCTAGGTTAAAACTAAAATAACACTACATGTGTTATTGACGCATGTGACATGATCTTGACACAAGAAAGATGTTAGTGTAATAAACAAACAAAAATATCAGAAGAAGCCAAAATTAGAGTCTTAATATGCATCATAGAAGAAAGAAAAAGAATGTATGGGGAAATTTATTTAATGCCTTATTGGGATCGACATTGAGAGAATAATGGGTAAAATTAAAGATAAATAAAATCAAAATAGTAAGTATATATATCCTTTCAAAAAATAGTAACAAATTAATGAGGAATCCGATGACTAGGCATGGTGAAGATGAAACAAAAAGAACACACCCTTTGATGACTTAATACTTCATAGAAAACATATTTTACAAGTTTCAAAATTGCATGTCTCCCTTTTTTTTAAGGGATAATCTATTTCATGATTATTTTTGAATAGGTTATTTTACAATACGGTAAAATCTTGTTAAAATAATAAAGTTTAAAGTTAGACAAAATTCATCAAAAAATATTAAGTAAAAAAAAAAACAATAATTTATATCCGCATACATTGAAATGTTGTGGTTCTACTCCAATACATCAGTACTAAATATTGTAATTGATATTGTTTCATCCTGCAAAATTCATTTTCAACTTGCGTTTTCCTATCATTTAAAACATTCTCTGTCGCCTTTTCAGCTCATTGAATATGTTCTTCAATGTAATTTTCCGAAGTATTTAGGTTGAACAATGAGACCAGATATCTCAATATTGTGAGTTGCCTGGCCTCAGTCATTTGTGTCATTTCTAGGCCTTAGTTTTCACTTTTAAAACCACAAATACCCTTTAATCAGAACACACCCAAACTCAATTATCCATTCAATAATGAAACAAATTTCCATTATTTTCTTCTTCTTCACCATTTCTTACCCTAGTAAATCATCTCTTATTGATAGTGATCATGTCATTCCTTATTGCTAATTGCATAAATATTACCATCATTTTATTCTATTATTTAAAATAAAGTAGAAAAATAAATCAAAATTCAATTAATAATCATGTTAGATTCCCTAGTTGGCAATGTATTTTATACATATAATTAGTGCATGTGTTCTTTGGATTAACCTCTAAATACTTCAATTAATCCTCACGAGAATTTTTTCCGAAAAGAACCTCACGAGATTAATTATTTAAAAACACAGCTGCATAAGTCATGAATCTCTATTTTAATCAAATCGAGTTTCAAATTTCAGATTAAAACTTATTAATTCATGTATTTTTGAATTTGAGCGATTCAAGAAAGGAATGTTGTTATCACCTTCAAATACAATAGTAGGTTTTTCTTGTGGGGGGTAGAATGGTCTTTGTACTAGTACTTATTAATTTGTCTTAGTTAGGCGCGTTATGCACATATAATTGAATAAAATAAATATAGAGAGAATATTTATCTATGAAAAACGACAAAGAAGAAAAGGCTAATTTATTGGCATGAGGAGAAAGATATTAAATTAAAATAAAATAAAGAGATAGAATAAAAGTGGGGTTTAAGATGACAAAAGACAGTGATACCCCGACAAAGATTTAACAGTACGGACCAGACCCATTCTCTATTCTTATTCCTATTCTCAAAATTAATACTGGATGTCGTCCCTAGAGAATAATATATTTTCAAATAATTTATTATAAATTAATTGTATAATAAATATTATTTTCAATTTTATTTAGCATTCTATATCAAATTTTAATATCAAATTAAATTCACTTTTTAATTTTATACATTTGTTAAACAAATAAGGTGTTAGGCTCGAGATTTAATAAGGGTCTTTCTGTCTTTATCTTGTTAGTTCCAAGGGAATGTGCATTATGGACGACAATCCTTTAGAATATTAGGGACTCCCGTCGAGGGAATAATTTTACTTTCCTATACTTAATTAATTAATTATTTTATTTCAAATAAAAATAATAAAAACAATTCCTAGTGATATGTGTTTCCTGATGAGAATCATTTTAATTAAGTAAAAGAATTACAATTTTTTATTTTAAAAATATTATTCACTTCAACTCTAAGTCGTTTTTAATATGAAAAATCTTTGACTTTAATTTTAAGTCTGAATATCTTTGTAGTCTATTTTTGTAATGAAATTTTTACCTTTTAGAAAAATATTATATTTTATACAATTATCAACATTTTTGTAATAATAGGTAAAAAGTGTTGACCTCAATATTTAGGACTTTTTTCCTTAGAAATGGTTAAATCATTTACTGTCATTGAACAATATATACTATAAGACAATCAATAAAAAATAATTATTACAATTAATAATCATATGAAATAGCTTTAAAGTTCGTAAGAACTCAAATTCATTCAAATTTGAAATAGATCAACAACTTAAATCCATTCAAATTTGAAACACCTCAATAGGTTCAACACTATTAGAGATCCTTTTGATAATATTGGTCTTGGATCTTTTGATATTAGTATACATTAATTGAATATAATATCAGCTTTATTAGGTGTTTGGTGGAAGTCATGATTGTGAGGTGTCATGCTAACTTTCTATATTCAAAAGGAAAAAAATGATTTATCAATGTATGAGGCGGTTATTAAATTGACTGAATCTTTGGATTCGGTTTAACAGTTTAAAAACCACCGACTATTTAGTTTCATCAATTCAGTTTGTTTTCAATTCGGAGTAAGTTATCTTCATATCCTTATTTGTCGGCATCTAAGCTATATATATTAACTTTGTAGGCTATAGTTTGTGGTGCCCATCTAGTTAATACATAAATTTAATTATCTATATATTACATATTACAACATGTGTGGTTTGTGACATATCTTAATTCTTAAGTCTTAACAACTCATTTTTGTTTGTTTCTATTTCTATAATGATAATTCTTGGTTATGTATAAACACTTGAAAACATAAATATTGAAATAGGTTATTTTCAACAATAATTATTATTTTTCTCTGATAAGTCCCACTTCTAGTACAGTTTTATTAATTCTCCAAGCTAACCAAATAAATTAACAAACTTACAACTCTAATTTAATAAAAAATAAATTGAAAATATGCCGGTTGGAGATTGGTTTAAATTTCTCTTATAAGTGAGTTTACAACTACATTATACTAATTTTTGTAGTATAAAAGAATGAAATATAAGATGGTCATAACACTTTTGTATTTTTTTTTAATAGAACCATTACATTAATCTATATGTTGGTATGTATATATAACAAATTTATGATAAAACATCAACAAAACATTAAAATAAAAGTTAAGACTTGAATTAGTACAAAATAACATGAAGCATAAAACTAAAAATATATGATTTGGATTTTTTTTTTTTTTTAATTAAATAGAACTAGCATTCCACCTCACATCCATGACCCCCGCTTAAACTTAAAGTGCTTTCAGATATAATTGAACCTGTGACATTTTGGTCTCTTAAACCGACTCTTATCACTGGGCTACTTTGGTGGGTTCCAAATAACATTGTTTGCGGCTTCACCCATAACTTTAGCTCTAGATAAAGTTATATAATTAAGATTTTTATGCTGTGTTCCATGTGATAATTTAATTGAAATATTTTTTTAGGGCTTTTAGAATTAATGTTGATAATTCTTTCTTTTTTTTTAAGTTCAATGAATGCTTAACTAGGAGAAAAAACACAATAAAAAAATTGCTTGACAGTCAAAAGCAAAAATAACATTTAAAAACGTCAAAATGAGACTAATATATTTTTTAAAATAAAATTCATTTAATTGATCCTGCAAAATTATTGCAACCAAGTAGAAAATGAGATGAATATTGAATTTCATAATTATTCCATGCATTGTTATAACATTTATATATGATTTTTTTACTTTTGTAGATGATAGAATCATTTTATTAATCCATATATTTGTGAATTGTAAACTTATAGTTAAACCCGTAATAAAAACATTTAACGATAAATTAGAACTTAAATTAAGTTAAAATTTTAGCATAACTAATAACACGCAAATGTGAATTCAAATCAACTCGAAACATAAATGTTAAAGAAAATATTATGGTGTTAATTTTATTGCATTGACATACTTTTTTTGTAGGGCTTTTCAATTATTCGAGAACTTTCTTTATAGTTTGCGATAAATGTCTATTCTAAACTTTAAAAAAAAGTATAGGTGTTATTTGTACCTTAGTGAAAATCCAAGGACCTTTTCATTATTTTATTGCTATACACACCTTTTTCATTTCAACTTTTTTGCAATAAAGCAAAAGTAAGAGAAAAAAGTAAAGACAATAAAAAAGAAAAGAAAGAGAAGAGAAGAAATACTACCACATTATTCAAAACAAAAGCTAATAAAGATAGCAGCCAGCCAAGTGAACACTTAAGGCTCGTTTGATGTTGTTTTTAGGGTTTTTCTACCAAAAACCCTAATATTTTTTTACATCTTATTTCTTTTAAACAATCAAAATACTAAAACACACTTATTTTTTCAACTAATTAAAAACCCAAATAATTATTTACTTTTTCATCAAACAATTTATTTTTCAAAATAACCAATAAAATAAAACTAACATCAAACGAGCTCTTAGAGTTTGTTTTGATATACAAATTTCTTAGTTTTATAGGATTTAAAAAAATACTCATTACAACCATAAAATATTTAATTTATCAACTAAAATACAAAAATATTTTTTACTTTAATTTTATTAAATTTTAAATATAAATTCTTAAGTAATAATAATTTATCCTAGAAAAATAACAAATAACCCACTTTTTTTTTATTATTGAACAAGCTTCTAATGACAAAAACTATATTACATGGTATTTATTTGGATGTTTATGACATGCTTTTACATGTCCCTTTCATGTTCATATGAAAATAAATTTGATCTGTTTTTTTTCACAAATAAATAAAAAGTTTCTCAATTAAACCAAACAAGTCCTTGAGAAAGAAGAGACGTCTTGATTGTTGTACTACTTAATGGAAAGAAAGTATACTTAAGAAGACTCTCCAAAGTATTCTACAATGTCCAAGAGATGGAATAAATAAAAAAAAATCAATCAATCAAAAGCCAAATAATTATTTTTTTTTGGATTGATTCATTTTTCCAACCACACTTTGAGTTTTTGTTTCTCCCAGATGAATCGCGCCGTTTTGCAGAGCTCTCCGGTGCAGCCGTCGATGATGGTTTCCGGTGACCGGAACCCTAGCTGCTGGTGGAACAATATCAATACA
Organism: Impatiens glandulifera; assembly: GCF_907164915.1. Taxonomy (NCBI): domain Eukaryota; kingdom Viridiplantae; phylum Streptophyta; class Magnoliopsida; order Ericales; family Balsaminaceae; genus Impatiens; species Impatiens glandulifera. The sequence continues at coordinate 22,623,088 of NC_061870.1, forward strand.
TCTTCACTCCCACCTCAACCTTTTCCTTTTCATAGTAATAATAATTTCTTTACTTCCCCTCCAAACCTAATTTTCCCTCACCAGCTCCTCCCTCCCACGCCGCCGCCGCCGCCGTCAACAGCCGTCGCCTCATCTTGGCATGGGGAATTCAATTATCAGGATCAGCTTCCTCCAGCCGAGTCATGGAGCCAACTTCTCATGTAAATCTCTCTCTCTCTCTAAAACTTACTAATTATAGTAAGAACTAAAAAACCTAGTTTAAATTTCATGCAATTATTATAATTTAATTAAATTTAGTAACTTTATTTTATTTTTCATATTGTAGGGGAGATGAAGAAGATAAATCTGGATTAGGGAAGAAGTTGGAGAATTGGGAAGAACATGCATCAAATAACTTGGTTTATGAGCATGGATCTAATAATAATAATAATTGGTCACAAATGATATTATTGTCTAGTCCAAAATCTTCTTCTTGTGTCACTAATAACTCCATGAGCAACAACAATATGTTGAATTTCTCTTCCAACAAGCCTATCGAAATTTCTCGACCACCGCCCAATCGCTCAATCGAGGTAAAAACAGTTCAGTACAAGTTAAATCGATAGATCTTTCTTAGGATCATATGAAACGAATTTAGGGTTGGACTAAAATTATGATATTTTTTCTTTGTGGGTCAATTAGTGTAACAACACATCCATTGGTGGGGTAGCTAAGAAAGCTAGGGTTCAGCCTTGTTCAACACAGGCCACATTCAAGGTAAGTCATTTTTTTTCTAATATTTGGACCATAATTCTTTGTCTTTCTTCATTGTCCATATTCTTGAAGCTTCATTATTCTTTTTTTAAAGAAAAAATAAAACTTCATTCTTGGTTGTATATATGATGTATGAAAATGGATTTAATTAAGCAGGTGAGGAAGGAGAAATTAGGGGATAGAGTTACTGCCCTTCACCAGATAGTTTCACCTTTTGGAAAGGTAATTAATTAATTAATTGTTTATATAAGTAATAAGGGTTAATTAATTAAAAAAGTTATTTTTTTTTTCAGACTGACACAGCATCTGTCCTGTTAGAAGCTATTGGATATATTAGATTCCTTCAGGGTCAAATTGAGGTGACAATTTATTTTTTCATTAATAATAATTATTATTTTGCTTATAACTATAATGATAATTTGAAATATATATGTATTTATGTTATGCATGTAGGCCCTAAGCTTGCCTTACTTTGGAAATGAAGTAGGAACCATCAAGAACCAACACCCTGTAAGATAGAGCTGTTATTGTATTTAAAATTTACATTTTATAAAAATAAAATAAGGGTATTTTGATTGATGAATATAGTGATTGAATAAAATTTTGATAAAAATAAATACATCAAACAAGTCCTTTATCTATTTTAGTTTTGAAAAAAATGAGATTATATAATTTTAACCATTGTTATTGTTTGAATTAATCTTTTTTCAGATCCACCAACTCCAAGGGGAGAGAAACAGCTTGTTTCCTGATGATCCTGGTCAGGTATAATATTTATATGATTTGTATTTTGCATTTATTAAATTAAACAAAAAATTGCTTTATTTACTTTATTAATTATTCAACAGCTGTTAAATGACCATTGTACCACAAAAAAGAGAAAAGGAGCTCCTTCTCATCAGGTAAACAGCTAATAAACTAATTATGGATTAAACCTTTTTTTATAGGTAATCTGGGTGTGTTTTGAGAAATTATATATATTTTTTTCAATCATACTTAATTAATAATAATTAAAATATTCTTATTTTATTTTATTTTTAAAAAAATAAATAAAATAACATTATAATAATTCAAAAATATTGATTTTTTTCCTTTTCTTTTATCATATTTTACTTCTTTTTAACCATTCAATAAATCAACTAAAAACCAAAATATTTTTATTTTATTTTATTAAATTTTAATTTAAAATATAAAAACATTTCATTAATTCAATTATTATTTTTTAATTCAATAAAAGTTACACTAAAAGTTAAGCATTTAAATTATATTAATTTTTATTAAATATAATACAAAATTATTATATACTATTATATATAATATTTTTAATAATACATAAAATATATAAAGTTAAATAAAAAATAGGAACATTTTTTTTCACCTCTCAAATTATCCGCCCCTACTTCAATTTAAAATTTTCTTATTAGAAATCAAACCACCTCTTATAACTATTTAGTGGAATAGTCAACTAATTAAAACCTCAAATAATATATTATTTTATTAAACATCATTCTTTTTCTTCAAAAAAAATATATAATTAAAATTTCAAATAACCCAACATCAACCAAGCTTTTCTTTATGAGTTATGATTTGAATCTTATAATAATTATTTTTATAAAATTAGGGTGAATCTGATGAAGAGGCAATAATAATAAATAAGAAGGATCTGAAGAGCAGGGGTCTATGTCTGGTGCCAGTATCATGCACAATGCAAGTGGAGAACAACAACATTATTAATGGTGCGGATTATTGGACCTGCAATTTCCAACAGAACTAGATGATCAATTCTCTTTTATATATTATGGGGGGAATTAATATTTCATAGCTAGATCTAGCTAGGTTGTTTATTAATTAATTGTTCATCAAGAAAATTTATTATTATATAACATCATGAGCACTCACTCTTATGACTTGTTTCAAGGCTGATTGCTCTTGATGCTATATGCATGCATGCTTCTTGATGAGAATTAATTAACAATTTATGACATATCTTGTAATATCCTTATTATTATCATTTGCACGACTTGATCAAATGTTCATTCTCTATCAATCAATGTTTCGTTTTTTAGTGAAAATTAAAAAGCTCAATCTATTGTTTTCATGGCTCGATTTGAATTAGGTTATATGGGCTCAAGCTACTATATAATTTTAACAATTTAATGGTTTTCTTTGTTTTCTTATTTTAACATATTATTTAGTTATCTCTTTTTTATTTTTTACTATTCTCACGCATCATATATTTATTAAGACATTCAAATTTCGTTCAACAATTTAAAATGCGTATATCTCAAAAAGTAAATATTCAATTTAAAACATTAATACATTCAAATGAGTAGTCCGTACACGAAATTGTGTCATTTTGAAAATTTTAAAAAATTAATATAAAATCTATCACAATTCGAATTTTCTTATATCACACATTTGTTTTAGTCGCCAAACTATTTTCAACAAATTATAATGTATAAATTTCGAAAAAAAAATACACATTTAAAAATGTATGTAAATATCATTTAGTTTAAAAAAGAGTTAATTAATTAGAAAAACAAAAATTATACTAGAACAATTTGATAGTTTGAACAAATCCAGCAAGATCATTATGACTTTACTAGACTAATAAAAAAAACAAATTATAGAGAGAAGGCAAAGAAACTTATCCACGTTCAATTATGAAAGTTACAAAGTATCAATCAGCTAAAACACTCAAATTAGTTTTAACTAAAGTAACAAATAGCCCTTATACTTTACATGTATTACAATTTCAGTAACTTAAAACATTCTATTAAAAATAATAACCTAAACTTATTAATCTATATTAAAGCTACAAAGCTACAAATCTTCTTGATTCATTTATCTTGATACTCCCCCTCAAGATGCACATCTTGTAAAAACAATCGCGATCGAAGAAAGTTGAATTGTGGATAGTCCAAAGCCTTTGTAAAAATATCAACAATCTGCAATTTAATGGATATGTGCTGCAATTTTATAAAACCAGATAAAAACTGATTTCGAACTAAATGACAATCAATATCTAGATGTTTTGTCCGCTCATGAAATATAAGATTTTCCGTAATATGAATGGTTGCGTGATTATCACAATGTAATGTAATGGGTAATTGAAGAACAATTCGGAAATCATTAATAATATATGAAAGCCATTTAATCTCGCAAACTATCCCAGCTAAGCTGCGATACTCAGCTTCGGCTGAAGAACGAGATACAGTGGGCTGTTTTTTTTGTTTTCCAAGAGATAACCGAATTTCCAAACATGATACAATAACCTGATAATGATTTTCTTATTTCTGGACATGAGCCCCAATCAGAATCAGAGAATACCTCAATATGTAGTGAGTTATCAAATGCAAAAAACAATCCCAAAGAGATTGAACCCTTTAAATATTTAACCAAATGTAAAACTGCTTCCCAATGACAATTCATTGGTTGATTAACAAATTAAGATAATTGTTGTATAGAAAATGTAATGTCTGGTCTAGTATAATTAAGATATAACAATCTCCCAATAAGTCTCCTATATTTAGAAGGATCTGCTATTACATTCTCATGATCATTGGAAAATTTAATACCTTTGATCATGGGTATTTTAGTTGGTTTACAACCCATAAGACCAACATCACCAATAAGATCGAGAATGTATTTCCTTTGGTTAACACAAAAACCATTCTTAGTTTGTACAATTTCAAGACTGAGAAAGAACTTTTTCTTTCTCAAGGTCTTTTATGGTAAATTTATAATTAATAAAAAAATTTACCAAAGAAATTTCAGTCAAATCATTTCCAGCAATAAGAAAATCATCAACATATATGAGCAAAACAGTGATAGTAGATTTAGATTGTTTAATATAAAGACAGTGATCATGTTCTGCTTTAATAAATCCTATTGTAGTTAGACTTAAAGAAATTTCAACATGTCATTGTCTTGAAGCTTGTTTTAAACCATATAAACTTTTATTAAGTTTACAAACAGGATTTTTTAAATTAGAATGTACACTCTCAAGCAGTTTCATATAAATTTCCTCATTAAGATTTTCATGAAAAAAACATTATTGATGTCAATGTGATGTAAATGTCATCGTTTAGAGGCAACAAGTGTAATTAAAAAACGAACTGTAACTGTTTTAGCAACATGTGTAAAACATTGATGGAAATCAATTCCATCTTTTTGATTAAAACTTTTAGTTACTAAACGTGCCTTACATTTGTTTAAACTTCCATCAGAATTTAACTTTGTTTTGAAAATCCAGCGACAACCAATAGCCTTTTTTTATTTTGGTAAAGTTCTAATTTCCCAAGTATGATTATGTTTTAGAGCTTCAAGCTCATGTGTCATGGCTTGAATCCAATCAGGATTTGTGAAGCCTCTAAAATTGATTGTGGTGTGTAAGTATGATCAACATTAGAAAGAAAATTAATGTATTCACAGTCTAATAGAGAATTTATAAAAGGATAAGTGTTAGGGGTGTATTTACTGGAGTTTGTGGATTCAATGTCAACATGATTTATTTCAAAATCTTTCAACCAGGAAGGTGGATGTTTTTCCCTAGTACTTCTTCTATTTTGATGAACATGATGAGAATCAATTGAATTAGGTAAAGTAACAATATGATCAGTTGATAAAACAGGCTGATTATCAGATAATTATAACTCAGATTGAGAAGAATGCTCAAGCAAATCAAGTGGACTGTTAGAAATAACTTCATGTATTTTATCATCATCAAAATGTATTTCATTATCAAAAATAATAAATGATTCACAACTATTTAGAGCAGATATTGTGTCATGTGAATTGTGAGTTATATTTTGATATGGAAATATATCTTCATAAAAGACAACATCTCTTAAAATAGTAACAACACCGTTATTAATTTCATAAACCAAATAGCCTTTTTGATCAGATGGATAACCAATAAAAATGCATTTATATGCCACGATCTTCAAATTTGGTTTTATGCGGAAAAACATTTGCAATGTAACATAAACATCCAAAAACTTTAAGATAATTATATGAACAATTATCTTGATGTAGCATAAAATATGATGTTTTAAAATCCAAAACTGAAGATGGCATTCTATTAATTAAATAAGTTGCAGTAAGAAGAGAGAAATACCATAATTTAATATGAAGTTTGGATTGATTCATCAATGACCTTGTCACATTAATCAAGTGTCTATGTTTTCTCTCCACAATACCATTTTGTTGTGGAGAATAGGCACAAGTTTTTTGATGAATGATACCTAAAAAATTAAAAAATATATTGAATTTTGAATTTATAAATTCAGTACTATTGTCACTTCTTACTATTTTAACTGAAGATTCATATTGGTTTTTTACCAAAGTAATAAAAAATTCCATGTTTTCAAATACACATATTTTATCTTTGAGAAGAAAAATCCAAGTGCATTTACTATAATCATCTACTATGGTTAACATATAAGAAACTTGAATTATTGAAGGTTCCTTATAAGGTCCCCAAAGATCAACATGAATAAGTCAAAACATTTTTTTGAAATAGAACAACTATCAGAAAAAGACAATCTTGACATTTTTGAAATGGAACAAACTTCACAATGATGTATCTTATTTCCCAAACCAGGGTAGACATTATTCATGACTTTAGGAGATGGATGACCAAGTCTATTATGCATTCTAATACAATCAATAACATGAGATGAAAATTTAGTAGAACTACTATTAGAAATGTCTTTAGAACAATAACGAAGAGAAGAAAAAAAACAAATTTCCAATTTTCTTCCAAAGCTGAAATTTGTTGACAAATTTATGGTCCTGTAAAATACATTATCTTCATCAAATATGCACATCATGTTCTCATCTTTAATCAATTTTGCTACTGATATTAGATTGTATTTGAAGTCTTTTGCTATCATAACAACTTTTAGCACTAATTTTTCATTTAGTTTCATATCTCCTAATTCAACTATTTTTTTAATTGATCCATCTGCTAAATATAGGATCCTTACTTTATCAAGTTTTCTAATATTAATGAGAAATTTTCTAGTATTGCAAACATGGCTGCTAGCTCATGAATCTATCAGCCACATTATGTCATTGTTATCATCATGATATGTGCTCATGCTATGTTCAAATTTAATGCATAACAAAAATCATAACAAGTTGGAATTTTAGTGTACTTACCTGCACTATACTCTGAAGTTCCTGCTGTCAACTTCTCTTTTCCTTTTGAATTTGCCTTGCACCATATTTTGAACTATTTATATTTTGTTCCAGTCACCTCTACATGTTCTTCAATGTCATCCAATGGAGAATTTGCCACATTTGTTGTGTTGACAGCAACCTGTTTTTTTCATGATTGTTTGAACCACTCCGGATATCCAAACAATTTGAAACAACCTTCTTTAATGTGACATTTTAATCCACAGTGAGTGCAGATAGAGTTCCTGTAAGGTTTGAATTTTTCAGCAGGTAATTTTGAACTCCTTTCAATTTTCTGATTCTTGTTGTTCAATTCTGTCTTCTCCTTCACTATCATTGCAGTGTATTCTCTTTTAGATATGCTAATATTCCTCTTAGTTTCAACATTAACTAGAATAGTAATGCCTTATGAACTGAAGGTCATGGATCTGATGTTATTTACTCCCATTAGAAACTGAAGCAAGTTTGTTTTTTCAACATTTTGCGCTACTTCATTTACAACCTTACATCCATAACAATTGACAACATCTGATCTATCACAGTTGCACTTTCTTCCTGGCTTCAAATGTGCAGTTTCATCCCAAATCAATTTAACTTTAGAATAATGCTCAACAATATCAGAAGTACCTTGTTGAATATTGGATATATCCTTCCCTAACTGAAAACGTCTTGGTCCGTTGTTGCCTTCATATGTACTTTGAATATCTTTCCATAGTTATTGAGCAGTTACAGCATTCTGGAAATGCATTTTCAAGTTTTGATCCATAGTGTTCATTATCTAGTTTCTCACCGTAACATCCACTAGCTTCCATTGTATTACTCCATCTACATTCAGTGGCATCTTACAAGATTCGTCGATGAATCTGAGTTTCATTTTTGCCTCCAATGTTAGTCTAATACTTGTACATCACTCATAGTAATGAGATCTTGTTAGTATAGAATTAGTAATTATTGCACCTGTGATGTCTCCATTTTGAAGTAGTGGATCGGTGTTGTATTTCCTCTTGTTCGTCATTCTCTTCTTCAATCGAGCCTCTGTTTCTTGATCTGAGCTAATAATCAAATTAGGGTTTGAAATCTTCACTTCTTGATTCTTGTCGGTTGAATCGCTCTCCTTTGAGTTTAAAGAAGAATATGAACCATGGTCTGATACCATGAACAAATCCAGCAAGATCACTATGACTTTGTTAGACTAATCAATAAAACAAATCGTAGAGAGAAAGCAAAGAAACTTATCCACATCCATTATCGTTCAGTTACGAAAGTTACAAAATATCAATCACCTAAAACCCCAAATTAGTTCTTGAGTAATTTACTTAAAACATTCTATTAAAAATAATAACAAACTTATTAATTTATATTAAAGCTACAAAGCTTCTTGATTCATTTATCTGGATATAGTTCGAATCTTATACGTGACAATTCAAAGTTCGAATCTCAAATAATAATTTAACCAAAAATTAAATATACTCCAAACTCCAGAGTAAAAAAATATTAATGTGAAATCATAAATTAATGAAACAAAATAGAAATCAAAGCCCTTTTGTTTACCATAAACCAACAAAAATGTTTTCCTGCCCAAACATAGTTACTACATTGTGTGAATTCGTTCAGCTCAGATGAACAATACCTAAATGTCAAAAGTTAATCAATCTAATGTAACAATAGGGAGAAAAGAAAGAAGAAGCAAATCTATAACAATTGGTATAGAAGAAGAACATTCTGCACTTTCCAAGAAGATATATAGATTTTTATTGCTTCTCAACATCATCTATACATGTGCTCATTTTCTTAACAATAACATAATTTTCTTAGTCTTGGGGAAGAAGAGCTATTTCGATCTCTTGAAGAGACTTTCCTTTAGTTTCCATAACGTTTTTCTTCACGAAAGCCACTGCCACCAAACAGAAGGTACCAAAAATGGTGTATAGCAGCTGAGGGCCGAGTTGATCAAGTAATTGCAAGAATAGCAACCCCACGAAAAAGTTAACCACCTGAAAAACAATAATAATTCTCTCATAAAATAAAAAACTAAAAACATAAGACCATACAAGAACAAAGATTTCGATTATATATTACCCAATGCACAGACATACAAAGCGCCATAGCCTTGGCTCTAATACGGCTAGGAAAGATCTCTGGTAGGAGAAGACTGGGAACAGGTCCCGCTCCTATAGCAAATGTTAGAACAAACCTGCATAATTCTGAAATCTATCACATTGCTCCATAATTCTGAAGAACAGTAACTGTTATATTTGTTTATTTTCTACCAACACTTACGACAACATTCCACCAACCGACAAGTAAAGAGATGCAACATCTGATGAAGACAAACCCGATGCAATGACTTGCACAGCCATTGACATAGCCTGAGTATACGAAATACACAAGGAAGTCAAATTATAAAATAGTGAAATCTAAACTATGCGGATTCTGATGTTGGTTTCTTTCTTTAAATGTCTTCATTTTCAAAAAAAAAATGATATGTTTTTTACTTTACCATTCCAGAGAAGCTCCACAAAAGGAGGGCCTTTCTCCCCAATTTATCCATCAAAGATAAGGCAATAATGGATCCTGAAATAGATTTATTTATAAAGGTCAAAGAAATGAACCAAACATAACATAAGTTAATAAACTAAAGAACATGTACCTAAGAAGTTGGCAATTCCTATGAAGATATTTGCTAGTTTTGACGATACCCCAGCTCTTCTGAAAACAGTCGATGAGAAGTAGAATACCGCGTTTATTCCAGATAGCTGTTGTAAAGCAAACAGGATTGACCCAATAAAAACCACTGCAAAATGAACGATTAAATACGCAATACATGTGAGGGTTGGGGAGGTAACTGGTTCGAAAATACTTTAGAAAGTTCTCATGAACCTCTGGAATAACGGCCAGAAAGAAGATCCAAGAACTTTATAGCATCGGAATCATCCCCTCTGTCTGACTTTGTCAATTCTGTCATTGCCGAGCTGACATGTGATCCTCCTAACAATCTCTCAAATTCTGTTTCGGCTTCAGCAATCCTGCCACGCTATTGTTAAAGATAACCATCAAATATATTTAGATAAATATCTTTGAATTAGGTTAACCTGATTCTCTATTTATATAAAGCTTAACTGTAACCTTATCATTCAATTCAATTCAATTCAATTCATCGAACAAACTTTACCCTACAACAATACTACTGTCTAAGTTTTCTCTTCAATCCTACTGACCTTATACAGCCAATATGGACTCTCAGCACACACAATCACCGAAAGAGCAAGTATGATAGCTGGAATTGTAGATACCCAAAAACAGAGACGCCACCTGTCCCGAAACATGATTCAAGCGTGAATACCAAAATCTAAACAAAAATAGTGAAATGATCATTAGAAGTTAGAATTAGTCTCTAACCACCCATCAATTCTCTTGACAGGGATACCAATGAGCAAAGCCGCAATAAGTCCAAGACAAGTAGCTATCTGAATGAAGCTACCATATGTACCTCTAACAAAAGCAGGGGAAACCTGTCATATATGCTTAGAGCAATCAGAGAACAGAAGAATTAGGTTTAGGGTTTAGGCCAAGAGGAGAAGTCTTACCTCGGCAATATAAAGAGATGCAACTGGAGGCCCAACTCCTAATCCAAATCCAACTAGTAATCTTCCAAGTAGCATACCTGGCAAATTATTTGCTGTTGCACTGAAAACTCACATTTCAGTACATCACACATACAAAAATCCATTTGATCAACTCTCTTATTAACCCATTAGAGTAGCTCAAATGGAAAGAGTTTTATTAACTCGTTTGATTCCTCAAAAGACAGACAAAACAGGGAAGGATAGAAAGAAAAACAAATGGATTCAACACATACTAATCATAACTAAACTCAACCAGAAACTGCATTAACATTGATCCATAAGTTAATTACCTTATTGAAGCACCAATAACCAAAGGGATTGCACATAACTGAAAAGACTTTTTCCGCCCAACCCCGTCAGCGATCCAACCACTAAGTAATGATCCAAGAAACGCACCAGCTAAGCATATGCTCACCACCAGACCTACAATGAAGTTTACATTATGAACTTTTAATAGTATTCCTAGATTTTCTGAAAAGGCACACAATTGAACAAACAAATACCTTCTGCCAATGTATCACCACTGAAACCAAGGTCAATTGAGATGCTTTCTAATGGTTCGTTAACAACTCTGTGTAGTTGAACAAATTTAGCATAAAATATTTTAGTAACTCTTCCCTCGTGTATAAAACAGAGACAAACAAGTTCAAGATTGGAAAACATACCCTATGTGATATCCAAACAAAAAGGATACAATGGTTGCAACAAGGACATGAGGGAAAGAATGCTTCCAACTAGGAGTTGTATTCTCTTGCCCCATATTGTTATGTATAAGAGCTAACAATATGAAAATCAAGACAATTATATCATTTCAACTATTCAAAATTAGACAATCCTGATGTTACAAGACATACATTTACCTAAACTTTCTTCAGCATCAGATGAATCTACGTCCCTTGATGGAAGACGCTTGCATATAGACGAAGATTCACGCAGTCTCATCCACATAACGCAGTTTAAAGTTGTTAATGGTAGAGACTCTTGGTATTTCTGGATCTACGAATTGAGAATATGTGGTCATTATTGAATATGAATGTACACATGTCTACATTGATAAAGTAATACAATAACAAAATTGAATCTAAAATGTATAATCATTCATCTTTGCATTACAAACAGGTTTTCAAGAAATCATTCCATGTGAGAAACAAAACCCATACATCAGAATTAGCTATGAATTGCTTTACTCAAGCTCTTGATTAATATTTCCATGTAGTACAAAGGTTATCAAACTCAATAAGAGTTGGTGCAAACAATGCCAGAACTCTTTCTAACTTGAACAAGACACTCTAATTGCATTGTTCTAGGGTTTGGCCACCAGCAATCATGATATGGCGAACGACAACGTCATGAAATCAACTCCGGACAAAGAAATTTGTTAAACGGAATGTGGGTTTAATGGATCCATCCGTGGAATACCATATTGATGCAGAAAGACTGAGGGAAAGATTCTTGTTTACCTTAGAGGAGAAGAAAGAAGATCACAAGAATGAAAAGTTTGGTAATTTCATTCCAGTGGTTGTCTGCTGATGATCCAAGAAAGTTCGCGATGATTTAAATGGCGAGAATTTACAAGTATAAAGGAAATGAGAGTTACTAAGATGCGCATTACAGGTGTGTGAATTTCAATGGACCGACCTTTCTTCATACAGAAGATGCCAAATTTTGCGTCCAAAATAGAGAAAGAGAGATTATGGATGGAAAGAGACGTTACCTTTTTAGGCTTCGAGCAGCAGTATTAATGACTTTCGTTGTTACCATGTTATTTTGTCTTCTACTGAATTCAGGCTATTCATCGTTCGTTTGGTTAATAATTAATTAAGGTTTTCTAATGTTTAAGAAAAAATATTAATTATCAATAATTCAAATATAGAGTTACATCTAAAAAAAAATTGAAATTAAATGTTACGGAATTCTTTTTAAGTTGGAGTAAAAGATAATAACTACAAGATCATTTTTAGGGTGGGTTTAATGTTATAGTTTAATGTTTTATCTATATATTCGTACATTTACATATTTACATTACCTTGATTTCAGTATACAAAAAATTTATACATTTATCTTACCTTGATTTTGATATACCTTAATTTCGATACAATATCGATATTATACATTTGATACCTAAAAACATATTAAATTAAAAAAAATCAATTTAATATAATTACTGATAAACATTACAAAAAAATAAAAAAAAAATATATTTATCATAAATTAAAATATACATTTTAAAATCCAATATTTTTAAAAACTAGTTAATGTTAAAAATTAAACTTAGTTTAAAAAAATGGAGTTAACAAAAAGAATACTTTTCAGGTTATACTAAAGTGGAGACGAAAGAGTGAAATTCAGAACAATCTTTAATCATATTTGTATGTGCAAAATTGTTTTATAAATTAATAATACAATTCAGGTTAATAATAAATATTAGTTAATTTAGACTTAATTAATAAAACAATCACTTATTTATTTATTTTCAATGTTCTTACACCATTCAAGTTCATCACCATCTTAGGATATTTTCATAAGTTCAATTGTTTTCCTTTTAGTTAATCATTTGTGCAAATCTATGTTTCTACTATTTTAGGACTCAAACCTCCTTAAAAGTATCCATTTTCATTTCACTCAAGCTGAAAACAGAATCACTAACAATCGTTAACAATAAGATTGCAAAAATATCTTTGACAATAATTGAAATGATTAAATACTAAATTTCACCACGCGAAGTTTGGTTGCATCTTTTTTCAATCTCATCGGTAAAGTAAAAATTGCATATATTGAATAATATTTCAGTATAATTATATTTTGATATTATTCAAAAATTATATTTTTATAATTAAATTTATATCAAATCTATTTAATTATTATATTTATATATATATATATATTAATTTGTAAATATTATTTCGGTATATCTCGATATATCAAAATTTTAAGAATCTCATACATCTATCGTACCAACAATTTCGGTATCGGTACTATACCTTACATTTTTTCGGTATACCTTATAAATCGATATTTTCGATTTATTGCGGTACGGTATTTTCAATATATTTATAATATCAATAATTTTTTTCACCCCTATTCATTCTAGTTTTTTACATGAGAATATGTATATTTAAAAATTAAACTTCAAAATAGTATTAACAAAATGAATACAACTTAATGACAATATAAATATTAAATAATATAATAAATTTATAAAATTATAAAATTAAAATTTTATCAAAAAGTATTCAATAATATTATAATTTTTGAAGGTGACTCAAAATTTTCGTAACAATAAATGATAAAGTAGAGCAACTAATCAAACAAAATCTCATAAAAAATATTATGAATGGTAGTAAAAAAATTATTTGTTGGACACAATAATAATTGATCATTTATATTTATAATAAAACGAAAATTGAAAAAGTTATCTAAATAATATGATGATACAACTAATAAAGTCTCCAACTTCAAACAAATAAATAGATTGACTCTTTAGTGAAAAAATAAGAATCATAAGTAAGAAATGATTGTAAATATTATTTAGATTACAAAAATTTTAAATAAAAAAATATGATCCGTCTAAACAGGACGTAGTATCGAACAAAACACCAACTCAAATCGAAACACAGTTCATGCGAAAAAGTTATCTGACCTATTAAGAAAATATGGTATTTTAATTTTTTTTATGACTTTTAATTTATTTCAGATATAAGTTTTATTTTATTTTTAAATTAAGGAGAATTAACACTATACCCCGCTCGCATGCATGTTTTTAATTCAACCTAAGACGTTTTCAGTTGGAATAGATTCGGTAATATTTTGATTTTTTAAGTTAATTCTTGACATGGTGCTAACTTAGTATGTTTGAAGTTTGAATGATGTTATAATTTAAATGATTAGAGTTGGTCGAAATAACACATTCTATTAACACCAATTAATGGCGCTATTTGATTGAGAAAACTCAACAAACGTGATAGTGTTGAATAAATAATCTGACGATCATTAAACAACTTTTAGTCTCTCTATGAATATGATCCATTGGATACAAATATAAATTAAGCATCATCCAATTTAGTATTATACAATTCAATTTCAAAAAACCTCAAAAAACTGAACTCGAAGCATATCGCTTTTCAAACCAGTCTTCATCTCTCTCTCTAAATCTGAAGAAACTCTCACATTTCCTTCCTCTCTTTCCGTGCCTAGTTCCTCACGAATATTTATGCATGTATACGTAACAATCAACAGATCCAACGTCCATGAATTGTGTCCAAATTAGTTAACTTATCGACACTAATTCACCTGTGGAATGGAAGAGATTGGATTTGAAATCGTCATTCAGTTTGAAAATATTTGTAAGTTATTGTATTTGAGAGGATATTTGAAAGAAATCAGTTTATCCATCTTCTAATTCTCTAACTGTTGATGGAGAAGTCTCTTCTTCAAAGGAAGAATCGACCTGAGACGGAATTTCCACCAAAGAAGCTTGCCAGGCAGCTGGATTTTACTACTTCCGTATTCACTCCGGCAACCTCGCCACGATCGCGGCAGAAGCAGAAGCAGATGCAATCGCAGACGCCATATCCTTTCAATCGACCTATGTAAATCTCTGAAATCTCCCTAGGGCAAATCATATTCTGTAATTTGATATTTGTTTTATGCTTATTGATTGATAAGTCATTCTTAAGAAATGTTTTGTTTTTTCTACTCAGAAAACTAGAATCCCCTAGAAGACTAAGGAGACCTAATGCAGAATCAAGATATGTTACTCCAAAGAAGCAAAAACAATGCAACTGCAAACATTCAAAATGTTTAAAGCTGTAATTAATTCTTTGACCATTTATCTCTTATGACAGTCTTTTTGTGGATCATTTAATTCAGATTGTGTATTGTGTATTGTTCAGGTATTGTGAGTGTTTTGCATCTGGGGTATATTGTGATGGATGTAACTGTGTAAATTGCCATAATGATGATGAACATGAACATGAACATGCTAGACGAGAAGCTGTTGAATCGACTTTGGAGCGAAATCCAAATGCATTCAGACCTAAAATTGCTAGTAGTCCTCGTGGAGATAACGATAGGAATGTATGTAGAACTTCGATTTAAATGTTTTTCGTGAATTCTTGAGTTTGACTGAACATCTAACTGACAAAAAGTTGTGTTAGGAGGATGCTAGAGAAGTTGTAATTTTAGGGAAGCACAACAAAGGATGTCATTGCAAGAAATCTGGGTGTCTAAAGAAGTATTGTGAGTGCTTCCAAGCTAATATTCTTTGTTCTGAGAATTGTAAATGCTTGGATTGCAAAAATTTTGAAGGAAATGAAGAAAGACAAGCTATTTTTCATGGTGAAAATGCAAACAATCCGATATACCTCCAGCAGGCAGCAAATGATGTTATTACAGGTGCCATTAGTTATTCTCCCTTACCCAAGAGAAGAAAGGGCCAGGAACCGTTATTTGGCACCAACGAAACATCCATTCATACACTTCAAGAGTTTAAACAGGTAGAAACAAACATCCATTCAAAGATTCTTTTTTTTTCGATAAAAGGATAATCATTTTATTAAAATTAGCGATATCAAATGTTTCTAAAAACACACCAAAAGGAATCATCAATCTTGAAAGATAAATGCCACATTTCTTGCATCATAGACTCATAGTAACTCATTTTTTAATGAGTTTTGTAACTTTGCTCTATATTCAACTTTAAACAATAGCACATTCTTGTACATCTTTCCATATTTCTTCATTGCTTCTATTCTTGCTCCCATTAATTATTGAATTATCTTAGTTCAAACATACACTTGTATAGATTTAAAAAGAAATTATAGCCCTTAGTTCTCATAATCATTCATTCATACCTTAATATTGTTATATTCCTTATGAGCATCATTAATCTTCATACATTTATTCAGCTTGATTCATATTTCAACAGTATTAGGGCATTGAAACAGAAGGTAATTCACCTTATATTTAGCCATAACAATCTTTTAGAACCTTTATTTATAGATGGTTTGAGGATTTTTTTTGGCAGGAAAAGGAAATGAGATCCTCTGTTGCTTTTCCATGTAATGGGAATGCTGCACCATTGACCCCTTCAAAATTGACTTACAGGTGATCTAGTTTCTTTTCTATTAATGGTTTCCATCTGGTTTTAGTTTTTCATGGCTGATTTATTTATTGCTCTAAAGGTCGTTATTATCAGGCATAGTGCAACCGGAGGACTTGAAGGAGCTTTGCTCTGTTTTGGTGGTGCACTCGAAAGAAACTGCAAGTACAGTATCAGGTACATCCACAATATGTGCATCTGTAAGAATTGAATATTTTTTTTAATGGAATTTGGATTCTAAATGTTATCCAGATCAAAGGAATGATAAAACAGATAATTCCCCTATTATGCCTAAACAAGAAGACAGTTTTCATCAAAGTGGGAAGGGATCAACAGAATGTCCTATGTCTCCTGAAACTCTAGCACTGATGTGTGATGAAAATGATAAAAATCTCGTGCCTGCTTCTTCAACGATACCTTATTTGGAAGGGCTATCGGAGGTCTATGCAGAGCAAGAAAGGATGGTCTTGACGAAGTTTCGTTGTTGTCTTAGCAGGATTGTTACTTTAGGAGAAATTAGAGGTACCCTCTAGCTTATCTTCTTTTACACCCTTCTACTATATATATATATAATAACCGTCTTTTGTTTTGTTTATAAAACAGAAACCAAATGTTCTTCGCGGAGCAGAACTGAATCAGGAAGTTTACAAAACCTGATCAGAAATGGCACAAGCATTGAACCAAGGATTAAACAATAGTCTTTTATCAATGGTAGAGATTGATATCACACTTTTGCAACACCATGCCTATCTTTAAGGTTAAAATTTTCCTTTCATTTTACTTAAATAAACCAACACGAATATGTTAGTGTTCTTCATTGTCGAAAATGTGTTGTTAGGTCAAATTGACTACGAATTGTGTTACTTTTATCAGTTTAGAGTGTATAGATGTTATGAACTACGGAAAAATAAGAACATTTTGTGTTATCATATAAACTATGGGGAATTGTTTTTAGAAATAAAGCTCGATTTTGTCAATTAAGTTGTGGATGTTGAATCTTACGTATGTTATGTTATGGTTATTTTTAAATTAGAGTTTATGAAATTATTACATAATAAATTTGAAGCTCTTCAAGAATATTTGTCTATGAAGGGTATACCTAATGAGTTCATTTTGGAATTCAATTGAATGTTTTGTTCAGGTTGTAATGAAAATATTAGAGCATCCATTAATGTCTACATTTTTATTAAAAACTAATCATGGTTATATAAACAAAAGAGGATTGTTTTAATAATATATACAATACAATTATCTATATAAAATATTCTATTAGAAAATCGAGATGAAATGCAGTCATTTGGTTGGACATTATAGGGGTTTTTAATGATTAAAAATATACTTATATCTTAGTGGATCATATACTTTAGAATGAAAGATCTTAGTTAAAGTGTCTCCTTTGAAATATTTTATTTTGTGAAATTTTGTGTTAACAATTAAATAAAATAATGGTATGAAACACAATTCACTCATCACCAAAATATTTAAAATTTTAAGCCAAATATTTAAAATTCTACAATTGTAAAGATATTAAAGAGTCTAGTTTAAATAAATTATTTAATTTAGATTTCTTAATTGACAATCTTCAAGTTTACTGCTTATAATTATGTTTGTTAGTATAGATTAGTTATATTATTAATTATATATAAATAATAATATCTTATCATTATATATATATTTTTAAAATTTTTACTTGTTTTATGAATTTATAAATGATTATTTTAAGTTTGATTATTTTATAATCCAACACGAAAATAGATTCAAAAAGAAAAAAAAAAGGGTAGGATAATGTATTTTTGAGTTCGGATTAATAAACATATTAAAATCAGATTAACATGAAATGACTCAAATAGACCTGTTAATCCGTTAATAATTTTCTTTTATAAGATTTTGTATTTGTCATTTCATACTTATTCACTCATTTTATTTTGCGGTGTTTTGTTTAGGTAAATATGTGATTTATCTTAATTGTTATTTTTGTGTTGATACTATTTTAATCTGAAATAAATATACGTAAAATTATTTAAATCGAGTTGAGTTTGAGTTTAATTAGGTTAATGTAAATCGAGTCGGGTTCGGGTCAAATACAAATAATATGTATTTTTGAATAGAGATTTTAATCCGAATTACTAAACATGTTATTAATATTGCTCAATATGATAAGATGCGAACTTAAAATCACCCTAATTTTAATTAATTATGAAATTTTATTACTAATCTTATTGATAACCAAATTCAGCTAGACTAATAATATTTATTTTTAAATGAATATTTTTAAATTTGTATATAATTAAAGATAACAAGGCCCAACAACGTTATATTACGAAGACATGAATAGTTCAGATATTTGTTTCAAAATGGGCCCATTATTTGAATGTTTTAAATACAATGCAAAATAATTACAGATAAAAAAGGCCCAAAGGGGAGTGAAAACCCTAATCTTGACTCTCTCTTTCTATATATAAGCACGAAAATACATACATATCTACAATATCAAAGAAGAACTTCTCTTGCATCTGATTTCTCATCGTTTATAGTTTCTTAGATTAGGGTTTATCTTATTTTCTTATTTGCGATCTTGGGACTATGACGATTACATAATTGGTCTCGTTCGTCGTAATGGCTTCGCCTTGACGACAATTCTGATATATCACCACCCATAAACTGAGTCCCAATCTCAGATCTATCTTTTTTTTGTTTTGTTTATTAGCTATGTATGGCCGATGATTAAATCTATTTAATTGACAAGCATATGTCTGAATTACATTTGTTGATAAATTAATCTTCTCTATGAGGCTATTTATTTATTTACTTTGAAGACTATGATGATTGAAAATAGTATTTACAGTATGAACTTTATGATTACTACAATACTGCCTTCCTTCTGAGTCTATTTGATTCTTTTCTTCATTTTGTTTTTGGGTTTTTCAATTCAATGATGGGTTTGCACATAGTTCTTCTTGAAGATCTTCTTGAGTTTAATCTTGAGATAATGATTTTGAAGATTTTATTTGTGCGTATAACTAGATTCCTTTCTGCTTGAGTAATCTCTTGATTTAGCAATAGAGATTTGCTCCAATGTAACTGGATTACATTTTCAAATAGATAGATGATAATGGGTCATGTGATGATTGTAAATGCATAGTTCAGATGAAATAATCTTTATGATTAATTAATTTCAAATAGTCTTTCGCTCCTATCTGATGACCCATTTTCATTGTTTGATTTATTTCACTTTTTATTTCATTTTTATTGTAGATTGATCATCTCTTTCATATTATATTTATTGATAAGTATCTTCAGATCAAGAAGACTTCAAGCTGATTCTAGGGTACTTGAATCATCAACGTTGTTCAAACAACTCTTACTGTTGATGATGGATCAATGTGGTTACCGACAAATGTTTTGTAGAAAAAGATGATTTTGATTGCTTAGGAATTATCTGTAATTTGGATGTTTGTAAATACTATTTTACAAATGTTTTGTAGAAAATGATGATTTTGATTGCTTAGGAATTATCTGTAATCTGGATGGTTGTAAATACTATTTTTGACTTAAATTACAATTATTATAAATATCTTGCTATAGTTTAAGAAAAAATTATTATCCGTCTCAAATTAATGAATATATCTAAATACTTAATTATTTAATTTGAATGCATAATTTAAAGATAGCTCATATTACCCATGATATATATGTTTATAGATTTAATTTTTAAATTATTGGGATCTCTGTACTTTTAATTTGTCCTCTTATATATTATTTTTTCTTTTTTAAATTAATAAAATCAATATTTTATTCTTATAAAAAATAAGAAACACATTAGTGTTACCCAGATGAAATAATTTTAAATTAAACAAAACTAATGAATAAATTTGAAGTGACAATGAAAATCTAATTTTACAAACCCAGTATCTCATTAAAAATATTTTATTAAAAACATTTTAAATAAAAAATGTTATTAAAAAACTTTAATATTGAGAATAATTAATAATAATAATATTATCTTTTATTTATATTAGTCTATATTATAAGAAAAATATAAATAAAATAATGAACAAAGTAATTGAAATTTACTTATGTCCACCATAATTTATATAATATTCACACTTATCTTTGTTCTTTGTTAACGTAAATGTTTTATTAGAATAGATCTTATTTCTTTAAGATCGTTTGTATTAACTACTACTTTTTTTTTTCAAATTTAGTAATTATTTAATCATCACTTGTATTTAGTTTAGCCATTTAATTAAATCGTAAAATTAATACCATTTGACTGAGAAATCTTGTACTATTAAAAGAGCTTTTAACAACTGAACCAATATAATTGTGTTTTACTTTGAAAATCCACTCACATCTAATTGTTTTTTACTATTCGGTTGATTTAAAGTGCCTTCAATTACTTAATATCGATTGTATTGAAGGATTATTACATAGTTTAAGTCTATTGTATGGAAATTTTATAGGTTTTTATTAGACTTAGGTATCATGTAACATGAAATCATTACGATTAATCCAAATAATTACCTATTGAAAATTCCCATGGTCCTATATTCATCCCAAATTATTACTTAGTCTCCCTGAAATCTCCTATCATCAAATAAATATTTATTAATAATCAATTGGTTAATATCATCACATCACCAAAGGATTAGACTCAAATTATTTTGTTTTTGAGGGAAAATATTAAAGGCTATCACCGAAGGACTAGACTCAAACTATTTTGTTTTTGAGGGAAGGTATTAAAGGCTAACATATCACCAATATTCAAGGATAATTAAAGATCAATCACGGACTAGACTCAAACTATTTTATTTTTGAGGGAAGGTATTAAAGACTAACATATCACCAATATTCAAGGATAATTAAAGATTTGTTTTTGAGGGAAGGTATTAAAGACTAACATATCACCAATATTCAAGGATAATTAAAGAGATCAATCACTCGTCTCTAAACATATTACCAATATTCAAGGATAATTAAAGAGATCAATCACTCGTCTCTAAAATGATTTTTGAGTTTTTCTCAAAAGACTTTTAGTTTTATCTTGTAAACTAAAGAGTCATTAAATGTAAACTGAAGAGTCATTATTAAGTATTAATTATAATCTTTCGTTTACAGTAACAATCTAATTTCTTAGAATTTATCATCTCTTATTCTCTACATTCTCAATTTCATTCAATGTAACTTCAAATTTATTTTAGAAATGTTAAAAACACAAGATTATTGGGTTTTAAATTTTAATCGTGTCACAAATTGATTTAGTAAAAGTGTGATTGTTGCAATTTTCTTCAAAGTTTGTGTTCATAGAATTGAAAATCAAAGACATGACTTGGTGATTGTCTTTGTTCAAAGCCTCAAACTTTGAGTTCGTGGGGTTAGAACAAAGTATTAAATTAAACGCTTATTTCATTTACCATAAATCAAAATTCGGATTGAATTCGTCTATACCATGTAATTCTTACCATTCAGTTTATAACATGTTATGAATGATTCATTAGACGTCCATGAATTGCACAACTGATTTTATGGGTTTTTGAGAATGAGCGGTGAATATGGAGTAATATTATATTCTTCTTTTGAAGGAAGAACATAGGAGTTAGGGCCGTTAGGACCATATAACACTAGCGTAGTGGGAGAAGAAGTAGGAAGAGACGACGAAACATCTTTCGATTTTGTCATTGGAAAGATAGAAGTTGATTATTTGACGTGATCGGAGAAGAGAATATGACTATGATACTTTGTAAGAAACTATAATCTCTAGAATATGAAAATATTATATTATCTTTTATGTATATTAGTTTACCTTATATACAAGAAATAAATAAATAAAGTTAAAATTGATTATATATAAGAAATAATAAACAAAGTTAAAATTAACTAATTTTGTGAAGTGGGATCAAAATTGTATCTTATTTTTAAATATATTGGAACTTTGTTTTAATTGGGCATATTGAATTTAATTGGGCATATATTCTTTTGTTTTGTTTTTAGACATAATATTTATATATTGATTTTAAATAAATTACAAATTAAATATTTATAGCTCAAATATTTTTTTTGGTTAAATCAAATTTGTTTATTTTTATTCAATTAAAAGTTTAAAAAATCTATTAATTTATGGAACACTATCCATTAAATCAAAAATACCTTATAAAATAATATAAGGTAAACGACTGCCACAATATTCCTCATCCTCTTCGGACTACTCCATTGAATCAAATAGTTCGTGTTAAGTCTCGGACAACACTATCGAATCTTGCTCTTTATGTTTATCCTCCTTCTTCTAGGACAACCCTATCGAACCAACTGCCCATGTTTCTTCTCGGAAAACACTATCGAATCTCATTACTTATTATTTTTTATCCTCCTCAGAAGACCTATCGAATTAAACTACTTGTATTCCTCCTTAGAAAAGACCGTTGATTCTCGCTCATCGTGTTTCTTCACCTCTTCAGACAGTCCCAATGAATCTAACTACTCGTGTTACTCCTCATCCTATTCGGACAACACTATTGAATTCAACTACTAGTGTTTTCCATATCCAAGTCAATTATTAGAAAATCAATATGAGTAATGTGGCATTCTCAATCTCTTTATCAAATGTATTTGTTAAAAGATAGAGAGATTGTATTGAATGTTATATTGAATTATATATGTTAAAGAAACTAATATAATAATGATATTATTATTACAATGTTATAATATTGTGATTATATTTTACATATATATATTTTTTATTTAACATCTCACCTCAAATAATATTTGACTAGTTTGTTTTCCCTTTTTCTTTCGTTTTTCTATTTCTTGGTTGGAAGTCACTTATGTTTCTCTCGACGGTCTAATCGTGCTCCACATGCAAAGAAGTTTTGTTCTTAGATTTCATACTGATTTTATTTTGGTTTATTTATCATTTTTAATTTGATGTATTTGTCATTTTAATTGTTGGCTAGTATTTCAATAGCATCAAGTATTCCATCTTCAATAATAGATGAATAGGGTTTAAGAGATTGTTTTTAACTGAATAAGATAGGTCTTAAAGAGCCATGATATTGAATATCTAGGACTCTCAGTCAATCCCAGGCTATGACCCATCTTTGCAAAACAAGAGTGAGGCCAAGAAGAAATCTAAGAGAGAGTAGATAGAGACAGTTGCAATACATAAAATAGAAACTTTTGTTGGCCTACTAGACAAGAGCGAGTTGGTTAGACCGTGTAATACAAACATGACAAATTCACATCTTTATATTGTACAATTGTCGTCTTGTCTGTAGTAATTACCGTAAAAAAGCCCCGTATGCAGATGAGCGGTAATACAAGAACGAAAGAAATGTATTGGAAGGTCAACCTAAGCTACTTTGATTAGTGCAATAGGAAATAACTTTCTAAGGCCAATATGTGGACTTGCCTTGGGCTAGCTCCATTCACAGTTCACCTACGAGGCAAGATGATTAGCACCGGAAGCTGCAGTCTGAGTTTAGCTATTGTCGACTGAAAACGGCCCAAGACCTCTCCCAACATGTCCCCAAAATTAATCATTCCTTCAAAACCAATGATAATGACGAATTCGAATATAGATCTAGATCTCAAACTCAAACTATTGTTTTAAATAGTTTGCGCAAAAAAAGCATTAGTTGGACGACTTTTATTGAAGGTCTAGAAACTGAAAGCATGACCGAGGCAATCAAGGGCCTTCCTTCCTCGAACTTTGGTCGAGATCTTCAAACTTGAGATGCTCTAGGTTAGACCCTTGAAGAACAAAGCTTCCTTTACCGAGAGAGCTAAAAGAACTACAACATCGATTTGTGCGCCTTCTAAATAAGGAATTCAACATGCGTAAAAGAGTACAATATATGGGCTTCATACGATCCCTTCCCACCAGTGAGCATTCGAATAAATGAGTAGATCTGGCTTGGGGCAACGAAATCATCTCACTTCTGAAATGACAATCTGATGCGGTGCGAGTCGAAGAGATTGGAAGATAATCTAATTAAGGAAGGGATTGGAAGATATATTCTAATCAAGGAAAGGATTATAATATATATTCTAATTAAGGAAGAGATTACAAGGGATATTCTAAATTAAGTAGGGATATTCTTGTTATGGAAGGAATATCCTAAATTAGTGTAATTAAATTGTAATTAGACGTAATTCCTAATTTAATACGTGTAAGTCCTATAAATACCCTGAAGGTATTCCATTGTAAGGAAAAAAAAGAAGATTATTAATCAGAAAACGAGGTTTCCTCAATATCTATCGACTTTCGGTATTCGTAAGAATCAACGAATCTTGATAAAGATTCATCCTAGCCACGAACGTAACCTGTACCAGCGGTTCCAGAATCTTCGTCAGGGTTCTCGTTCCGTGGATGACTATTCCACTGAGTTTTACACCTTTGTGGCTCGTGTTGACCTGTCTGAGTCCCCTCTCCAGTTGGTTTCTCGCTATATTGGTGGCCTTCGCCTCCAGTTGCAGGATATTTTGAATATGTTTGATCCCTTGACTGTTTCTGAGGCACATCAGCGTGCTTCACAGGCTGAGAAACAGCTAGCTAGGCGCGATTCGGGTAGCTTTGGAAAACAGGTTGTCCCCACTAGTGGCATTGGTTCTTCTTCCCAGTCGGCCCATCCCACCCCAGCTCCCCCTCGCGGCACTACAGCCCCCCCACAGGGACGTCCCGGTGGCTTGCGTTGTTTCAATTGTGGTGAAGTTGGTCATCGCCAAGCAGAGTGTCGCAACCCAAAGTCCACCAATCGTGGTCTTTTTACTGAGGTGGATGATCCTGACTCTGCTCTTCCTTCAGATTCAGCCCCAGTGTATGATGTTTATGATGATGAGGCAGCGGAGGAGTATGTTTCTGGTGATGTTGACCCCCTGTTGGTGATTCGTCGATCATGTTTAACCCCTCGTGCTCCTGACAACGAGTGGTTACGCAATAATCTGTTCCATTCCACTTGTACCATCGGTGGCAAAGTTTGCACCTTCATCATTGATGCTGGGAGTTGTGAGAATGTGATTTCTGAGGTTGCAGTTTCGAAGCTGGGTCTGTCCACTGAACCTCACCCCAAGCCTTATCGTCTGTCCTGGCTGAGTCAAGGTACGGATGTTACAGTTTCCAAGCGCGTACTTGTTAATTTTTCCATTGGTTCCCATTATCGTGATGCTGTATATTGTGATGTGGTTCCTATGGATGCTTGTCACCTTTTACTTGGTCGCCCTTGGCAGTTTGATCATTCTGTTATACATGATGGGCGTGCTAATACCTACACGTTCTTATTTCATGGTACCAAGATTGTGTTGATGCCAAATCAGCCCAAGAAGGGTGCTGCCCCCACTCATCATGCGTCCCCCCCTACCACCTTGTTGTCTCGGGGTCCTTTTCAGACCGCCATGGTCGAATCGGGCATGGTGTTTGCTCCATTTTGTTCGCTGATTACCTGTGGTGCTAGTTCTGAGGTGCCTATTCCAGTGCAGCCGCTGTTACAGGAGTTTGCAGATGTTTTTCCTGAGAATCTGCCTTGTGCCTTGCCTCCTTTGCGTGATATCCAGCATCACATTGACTTGGTTCCAGGTGCTGCCCTACCCAACCGTCCTCATTACCGCATGAGTCCCATAGAACATGAAGAGTTGCGTAGACAGGTGGAGGACTTGCTGGCTAAGGGACACATTCGAGAGAGCCTTAGTCCCTGTGCTGTCCCGGCCTTTCTTTCCCCAAAAAAGGATGGGTCTTGGCGTATGTGCATTGATAGTCGTGCTATCAACAAGATTACAGTGCGTTATCGGTTTCCTATTCCCCGGTTGGATGACTTGTTGGATCAGTTGGGTGGTGCTTCTGTGTTTAGCAAACTGGATCTCAAGAGTGGATACCATCAGATTCGTATTCGCATGGGTGATGAGTGGAAGACTGCCTTTAAGACTCGTGAGGGCTTATATGAGTGGCTGGTTATGCCGTGTGGTCTGTCGAATGCTCCTAGCACCTTTATGCGTATGATGAACCAGGCTCTTCGCCCTTTCATTGGGAAGTTTGCTCACAATCATGCTGTTAATCGCTCCACTGGTTTCAGTCCTTTCCATGTGATTTACGGGCTGTCTCCGCGTGCTCCTCTTGATTTGTTAGCGCTGCCCAGCAAGGTGCGTCCTCATTCCACTGCTGCGGATTTTGTTGGTCAGTTGGCTCAGGTTCATCAGACCACTCATGACCGTTTGGTTGCTGCTACTGCCAAGTACAAGGAGAAGGCTGATTCGAGAAGGCGTGCTGTTGATTTTGAAGTTGGTGACTTTGTGTGGGCTATTCTGACTAAGGATCGTTTTCCAGCTCATGAATATAGCAAGCTTGCTGCTAAGAAGATTGGTCCTGTTGAGATTGTGGAGAAGATCAACCCCAATGCTTATCGTTTACGCCTTCCCAGCCATGTGCGTACCTCTGATGTGTTCAATGTGAAGCATCTTGTTCCTTTTGTGGGTGAGTCTTCTTCTGATGAGGATGATGCGGTTCCAGATTCGAGGACGAATCTTTTCTACCCTGGGGGGAATGATGCGGTGCGAGTCGAAGAGATTGGAAGATAATCTAATTAAGGAAGGGATTGGAAGATATATTCTAATCAAGGAAAGGATTATAATATATATTCTAATTAAGGAAGAGATTACAAGGGATATTCTAAATTAAGTAGGGATATTCTTGTTATGGAAGGAATATCCTAAATTAGTGTAATTAAATTGTAATTAGACGTAATTCCTAATTTAATACGTGTAAGTCCTATAAATACCCTGAAGGTATTCCATTGTAAGGAAAAAAAAGAAGATTATTAATCAGAAAACGAGGTTTCCTCAATATCTATCGACTTTCGGTATTCGTAAGAATCAACGAATCTTGATAAAGATTCATCCTAGCCACGCACGCTGCATCACAATCTCGATACACTTGACTTTTTGATAAAAGGAGCTTAGACAAGCCTTGTGCCAGATGATGACCAAACTACTTATACAGGAGAGTGACCCGCCCCAAGTGAATATGAAAAAGCAAAGCTTTCTTACGCCCCTTGACCAATTTATGATTTATCGCTGCCGTTCGTCAAGTAGGCCCCATGAATTGGCCAAGGTCCGATTCGGCTAATGATACCTCGATCCCGAAGCCTTCGGAGTATCTTTTTGATAGGCGCCTTTATTTGTATGAGAATTTGTTGCTGATAGATATCGCCTAGTTTTCCCCTACTTCCCCCTCTACCTTCCGACGTGCTCCAATATACAGTGATAACTTCCGAGCATGAGTGCCCCATCGTGAGACTGCTTGTTGAACGTCCATTGACAAATAGATTCAATTGAATAACCTTAGGCTGTAAACCTATACTCATTATAATATAGTATAAGACAAGAAATTGTCTGATGTTTTATCGCTTATTTGTCACTCGTTATTGTTAGTTTATAGCGGGTTCCACCTATATGGAAAATGACACAAACCTTATTTCAGTCTTATCGGAGACCCGAAATCAGAACATTCATATCCACTATATTTCATTAGCTGGGCTATAAAAAATAAGGTCTTAAGTAAAAAGCTAGACTTAAAACAGTCACTTTTGGAAGTCCTATAATCATCAATTTATTTAGGAGGAAAGAAAAGAGATTAGACTAGTCATTGGAATAGTAACGCCTACGAGCCTTCCGCTTCGGTACCATATACTTTTTTACCAGTCGACATGTCAACCCTTTGCGTAGCTAGAACTCACACAAACAAAAATGAGACTCTAAATCATTAATTCTTTTGTCATTCCGATCTGATTCTTCCCGAAGACATTTCATTTCATATGTTCGTATCATATTTTCTCTACCAGCGTAGTTTGTAACATTCAATGGCGTTGCGCCACAAGAGACGAAAAACTAATACTATATATAGTCCTAGATGCTTATCTAGAAACTAAAGCAAAGTTTCATCCCGCTTGGATAGCGAAGTAAGCACCTCAGCAAACCTACATTCTCTTGTCCTGCTAGCTCTGTTTCTAATAGGGCGGCATACCACATAATATTAAGTCCAAGATCGGTTCTATCTCTAGAATGGAATTAACTAGAGAGAAGGATTAAAGATCAAACTTACTATTGGGAATCCAGTGTGTATTAATTTCATACTGCGCAAAATCTCCATAACCAATTTTCCATTTTTTATTATTAAAGTTTCAGGTGCTACTGTTGGTACTACTCTTATTTTACACGACTTCCATAACGTTAAAAAATCATTGCATGGAGTGGCACATTAGCAAAACCGATAGAAAACTCAATTCTAAAGTAAAGAAGCTATATAGTTGATTGACTAGCTTAGTAATTTTAAACTTAAAAAGTCCAAAAACAACTCGAAACCTAAAGAGAAGAGATGTATTAAGTCCGACTAAGAAATTTACATACAAGACCTTGATGTCGCATTCAGAGGATCTTATTTCAGACGTCATGGCTTGGAGCTTAATCTCGATCTCAATCTAGACATTAAGTGTGCGGTCTTCAATCGATTGCACCGTTTTGATCAAGTAATTAAGAGATGAGACTATAGTCTTCTTTTTGTTAGGCATATTAACCAATCAATAAAAAACATGAAACCTATGAGAAAAGGTTGGGACAATGAAGTAGGTGAAGTGGTTGAATTTTGTAAGTTGTTCCAACCACTACTAGATTGAATTCCAAAAAAAAAATAATGTTAATAATAAGATTTGTTTTTCTTATAAATATTATTTATTTTTACATGTTATAATTTAGGACGGTTTGTTTTATTTTAATAAATATAATATTTTAAATTTTTATTAAATAATTTTTAAAATTTAATATAAATGGATTTGTTTTTATGTATTATTAAATATTTTAAAATTAAATTAAAAAGTTAAAATTTTATTAAATAGATTAACTTATGTTTAACTAATAAAAACATGTTAAAAAAATATAAACATGTTTAAAAATATATTAAATTAATTAAATGAGTAAAAATAATTAAAATAAATGAAGTACCTATTTTTTGGAACAACCTCGGGTCCGGTTGGGATTTTAAACCCGAAAATTTGCCCGTTAAACCCGACAATTCCGAAGTAGCCAAGAAAACAAACCCTAGCAAAAAGAAGGTGAAAACCCTAATCTTGAGCTCCCTATATAATCACGCTATACCTGATCTCCAAATACGCACACGATCGATAATAGTAGAGAGATCATCTTCTCACGATCTTTTTGCTTGATTCAATAAATTTTGATCTTTAATTAGGGCGTCTCCCCCCTTTGTTTTAAATTAAGCTGTTCATTTTAATCCTTTGAAAGGTTGTAGATTTTTTTTATGAAGTTGGGACTATGACGATTACATAATTGGTCTCGTTCGTCGTAATGGCTTCGCCTTGACGACAATTCTGATATATCACCACCCATAAACTGAGTCCCATTTCAGATCTATCTTTTTTTTGTTTTGTTTATTAGCTATGTATGGCCGATGATTAAATCTATTTAATTGACAAGCATATGTCTGAATTTACATTTGTTGATAAATTAATCTTCTCTATGAGGCTATTTATTTATTTACTTTGAAGACTATGATGATTGAAAATAGTATTTACAGTATGAACTTCATGATTACTACAATACTGCCTTCCTTCTGAGTCTCTTGATTGTTTTCTGCTTTCTGTAATTTTGTTATTGGTTTTCATTTGGATTGTTACTTGTGGATTGGATGATGATTTTGCACATAGTTCTTCTTGAAGATATTCTTAGGAAAATGATTTTTAAGATTTTATTTGTGCGCATAGCAAGATTCCATTCTGCTTGAGTAATCTCTTGATATAGCAATAGAGATCTGCTCCAATGTAACTGGATTACATTTCTATATTTTAAATTTGATTTTTTTACTGTTTCAAAGAGATTTATGTTGATGGGTCAAATGATGATTGTAAATGCATAGTTCAGATGAAAAAATCTTTATGATTAATTTAATCTCAAATAGTCTTTCGCTCCTATCTGATGACCCATTCTTCTGTTTAAAGTTGGTTCTTTGTCTCTTTTAACATTGTTTTCTTCTATTGAACTTCAACTACCCAAGAACACAAATTCTAGAGAAGAGAACTGGAAAACCATGATCTTAGAATCATGTTAAACCTTATCAAACTATCCACTGATGAATAAGTAAGTTCATTTTCTGATTTCGCCTACCATTTGATGACCAAGGTGTGTTCTTTGTTTTAATAATGTTAGTCTATTTTGATGTTTTATGGTTTGAAAATTTTATGAATTTACTATTTTTGTGAAGGTGGGACTGTGATGAATAATCAATATAGGTCTCGTTCGTCGTAATGGCAAATTTGCCTTGACGAAATTCCTTCTATTAACTGAGTCCTATTTCACATTGTCAAATATTTTTGTTCTATTTCACATCTTGTTTTATTGTTTTCTCATTGTTGAAGATATTATGGCCTATGATAAATTTCATTTAATTGACAAGCATATGTCTGAATTTACACATGTTGATAGATTAATTTTCTCTCTGAGGCCAATTTCCTAATTTCTTCAATGTATCTCCATGATTCAATGAATTTTGATCTTGAGCTTTAGAATTTTTATTTAAATAGTCTGAACAAGCTTAATCGATTCTGAAATTAGAGTATCTTCCACCTTTGCTTTAAATTAAAGGTGTACCCATTAATCCTTCTTTTGAAAGCTTGTAGATTTTTTATGAAGTTGGGTTTATGTTTTTGTTACCTATGATGAATGAAAATAGTATTTTCAGTATGAACTTCATGATTACTACAATACTCATCTGACTATGTGGGTTGTTTTCTGTTTTATGTTTCGTCCTGGTTTGTTTTCGGCCCATTGTTGTCAAATTATCTCCTCCATTCATTTTTCTTCGACGAAAATCACCCATTTTTTAAAACCTTATATATATTTATTGTGTGAACTCCAAGTCTTTCGTAGTTTTTTTAGCAATTGTTATGATTAAGATTTTCTTTATTGATAATGAACCTTTTAAGGTTTCATGTTATGTTATTTTAAAATGTTTGTTATCAATAAAAAAAGTTTTATGTTTAACTATTGTTGAAAAAGTTTATAGAGATTTGAGTTCATCGATTGAATAAATTTAGGTTTTGAGTTTGGAGACGATTTTTATTAGAGAGAAATGAAAGAAGGAGATGATTTGATGAAAATGTGCGGGAAATGAATTTAGAGATTTTTTTATACCTCTATAGATTTAAAAATGTTTGTAACATAATTTAGAGCTTGTTTGGTTCAGTATTAAAAAACTTTTTTGAACTTGATTTCTTTACTCAAGTGCTGAGTGTCCTTAATTTAGGATATAAAGCTTAATGGTTTTGTAACCACCGGTTTTGAATGTGTCGAAGAACTATGTAAGATGACTATTAAAAACAAGATTGAAATATTTTTAAGTATATGCAATTTTACTTTACATATTTTTTCAATATATATATATATATATTCAAATTCATCACTTTTAACAATCTTGTTAATTTCAATTTTCATATAATTTTTTTTTACATCTTATTAGTAATTATTTTCTTTGTTGGTCATTCTCGCTGTCCTTGCTGGGACAGCCATAAAATTTTTTTTTACATCTTATTAGTAATTATTTTCTTTGTTGGAAGTCATTAAGATCATTCGAGTAAATTTACTTAATATCAGTAGTTCTTATTTGTTAAATTTTGAAATGTAGAATTTTCAATTTTTTTCACTTAATAGATTAATAATTAGGGGTGTTTAACCGGTCGGTTAATTATTTAAACGGTTACGGTTAATACCGGTTTTGGTTTTTATTTTATAAACCGGTTAACCGGTCGTTAATGGTATCGGTTTTACCGGTTCTGGTTCTACCGGTTTTGGTCGGTTCTGGTCGGTTAATAGGGTTTAACCAGGAATCGATAATTCAAATTTTTTAATTAATTAATAAATTTATAAAATAATTTTTTTTAAATTATTGTTTGCACTCTCCTATTATACTATTCTTCATTTTTTTTTGTCTCTATTATAATATAGTATATTATTATTATAATATAATATAAATATATTATATTATAATAATATACTTTATTGATATATTTAGGAATATGTTATAATATATAATTTTATTGTAACAATATAATATATTTTATAGCTATTCTGTTAGGTTTTATATGTTCCTTGAGAAAATTCAAATTCATTATGTCGATTAGTCTTTAATCAACTAAGTATATGCGAATATGATATAATTCTTTTCTCCACCGATAGAACGGTAAGTAAAATCGGTAAATTATAATTTATAATTTTAAGAGAAAGTTGAAACATAAAGTGAAGGTTGAACTTTGAAGACATCAAATTTTAACTTGTTTAACTATTTTGATTTTGTTAATTTATAATTCATAAAAACAATTTTACATATTTTAACGAAATTATTTCAATTTGTTTTTAATTTATTTTTGTAAAATTTTATATAGATTATAAATATTTTTTAAAAATTATTCTATAAAAATTATTTATAAAATAACTAATACAAATTAATAAATATAAAAATATATAATTAAATTATTACCGGTTTACCGTTTAAACCGTTAGAAAAATGAGGAAACTGAAAACCGAACCGTTTAACCGGTAAAAACCGATTAACTGGAACCGCTAGAGCTGGTTAACCAATAAACTGTTAAAATGTAACCGGTTAACTACCGGTTCAGTTGGGTTATCGGTTTTCCGGTTTTTTTGCACAGCCCTACTCATAATTCAATCCTTGATTATACATAATGATTGTCTCTTAATATAGTATTTATTCTTAACAAAATATCATTTTTTTAATAATATTTTAATCTAATCTTAACTATTTTCTTATAAGTTTATTTTTTATAAGTTACAAATTTAATATTGGGATCTTTTTAATTTTTATTTTGCCCTCTTATATATTATTTTTTCTTTTCTAAATTAATAAAATTAATATTTTTTCTGATAAAAAATAACAATTGTTCAACAAACTAGTTTTACCCAAATATCAAATAGTTTTAAATTAAACAAAAATTAAAGAATATTGTAAAGTGACAATGAAAATCTAATTTTACAAACTCAATAATATCATGATCGATTTTCATTAAAAATATTTTATTAAAAAAATTTTAATTAAAAAATGTTATTAGAAAACTGTAATTTAAAAAAAAAAATGATCTTTTATTTATATTATATATAATAAATAAATAAATAAAATAATGGACAGTCACATCCTTCTAC
Organism: Impatiens glandulifera; assembly: GCF_907164915.1. Lineage (NCBI taxonomy): Eukaryota > Viridiplantae > Streptophyta > Magnoliopsida > Ericales > Balsaminaceae > Impatiens > Impatiens glandulifera. Next base: position 22,656,958 of record NC_061870.1, read on the forward strand.
TCGCACTAACTAAACAAAGTAATTGAAAGTTGAATGCCTCTATTAATACTAACGGTAATTTATATAATATTCACTACCTTCAATTAGAGATATACATGTTGCACATCTCTAATTTTTGTTACAAAAGTTTTCAAACTTTAACTCCTAAAGAAGCACCTCATGAAGCTTAACGATTGTCCTTGGTAACACTTTAGTGTGTATATCTCACAATTTGATGTTTTGAAAAAATGTGAAAAATACCACTTTAATGTTGATTTTCTCATATAAAAAGTGTCTAATTACCTCGATGGGTTTAGTTCTATACTGATGATGTACTGGATTTTTGACGATAATGATATCTGCAAGATTATTATAATAAAATTTAATTGACTCGCTATCTATAGCTCAAAATAATTTCAAGATTTGAACAACCCATATTTCTTCACAAAATCCAGTAGTAAGGGTGTTAGGATTGAGCTCGCGGAAGGAGACGGGGTCTCGCAACGTTGACGCTTACACACACACCGTTCGATAATAACCTTGTTAGAGGTTGATTATCTCGTTTCTATTTTACATAAGCCGTCACAAACTCTTGACAAAGTCAAGTGCAAAACTGTTTATTTGAGCTTGAAGCAACATATGATTAATATAAATGATAAGATAAGGAGAAACACACAACACAAGACACAAAATTTATGGATGTTCGGAGTATAAACTTCTACGTCACCCCTCCTCTCAAATTTTTGAGAAGGATATTCACTAGAATATTCAATCTATTTTCAACACGTATGCAACCACAGTCGAACAACCAGGGCTTAGTTACTGTCTGTTTTCGATCTTCCAATACACTCACTCTATTGAGCAGAAACGAATTCTGTTAACTTACAATGCTCACCACTCACTCAGAATAACTAGTATTGTAATAAAAATTTGGAGCTCTAACACACGTGAAAGCCTAATGAGTGCTTAATAGGATTAATAGCTTCAAGTTGATTGCGAAAGGTTGTCAAAAAACGGTTCAAAGGTTGTAATGTATTGAAACAGGTTGAGCCCTGTCCTCTTAAATAGGCATATGTCAACGAACATATTTGCAGCTCAACATCTATATCTGTTTCATGTGACATCTCATCTTGATCTTGATTGGTTGAGGTCTAGATTAGTACATTGGATGAAATATTTTTTGATCTTGTTTGTATTTAGATAATAGTAAGACAAATTTACATTTATGTGATTTCAATCTCCAAGGAATGTATGATTCAGACTGTTTGTCCTTTCCTTTCTCTAATTCTGGTTTTGCTATTGTAGGGAGATATTTATCAGTCTTTGCACTTAAATGGAAATTCTCATCTGGGAAGTGTAAAGCTGATGTCTGAACTTGCCAAAAGGGTCCATAAATGTCTTCCCGAGGTTGATAAAGCATAAGATTTGTGAAATGCAGAATGCGCTTCATGGAATGCCGAAATTTAAAAAACGGAAGCTGGAAACGCTTTCCAGAAAGCCGATATCTAAAAATTCGGACGTGCGCTTTCTAGAAAGCCAATATTTGGAATGCCGATATGTTGGGATACCGATATCTAAAAAGCTGGATGCGCGCTTTCTAGAAAGCCGATATGTGGAATGCTTATATGTTGGGATGTCGATATCTGAAAAGCCGGACCCGCGCTTTCTATAAAGCTGATATCTAGAATGCCGATATGTTGGGATGCCGATATTTGAAAAGTCGGACGTGCGCTTTCCAGAAAGTCGATATCTGGAATGCCGATATGTTGGGATGCCGATATCTGAAAAGTCGGACGCGCGCTTTCTAGAAAGCCGATATCTGGAATGCCGGTATTTCCAAAAGACGATTTCTACCCAACTCCGATATGCATCAAAATCCGATGTTTACCGAAAGTCGATATGGTCCAAATGCTGATATCTCTAAAAGCCGATTTGGTCCAAATGCCGATATCTCCAAATGTCAATATCTCAAAAAGCCGATTTATGACATAACCGACTTTAATTTAAATACTGATCTGGTTTAATCTGCACATAATTATTTTGACACAATTAAATTTTTATTTAAATAGTTAATTAATTAACTATTTTTACTTATCAATTTCTCTTATTTAGAATAAATATTCAAAACCAAGTAGTTTTATAATTGCTGGATAATTTTCTTAAGTTGGTTAACTAATTTAATCTAACAATTTCTCCTTATTTGATTGTTTAAAATAAATTAAAGTTTGCTGTCTATTTTTAGCAATTTCTCTCTTTTTGATTGTTATCCTAAAATTATCAAAACCAGCCAATATGCATAAAAGCATTTTTACTATGTAATATTTGATAACCCTGTCTAATAACCAAAACAATAGAAGACAGTTAGTTAAAAAGAACTCAAACATTCAACCAAAGTAATGAAATATGTTCACGATGAAAGCGTAAATAGAGAAAAACAATAAAGAAATAGAGGAGTTTAGCGTCTCCCTTTTGGTGTCAGTTTTGCCATGTCGTCTATGAATCTTGCCATGAAACCCTGACTCGGTTGACCCAGGACATTAATTTCACGATCCCTTTCCCTTGGTGGAGTAGGATCTCCATTAGCGACATAACCATTACCTCTTCGTAGTCTACGATTAGACCGAGCGCTACATGGAACTTCCAGTTGAGGTGCTTCCGGTTGAGACCGAGAGTTTACTACTTGAGTAGTATATTCGGATAACGTCATTCCATCCTCCACAACCCCAGTTTGTTTATCCTTCTTTCGTTTAACAACCTTAGCTTTTTTAGTAACATCAACTTATTTAGCAACTTTAGCATTTGTGTTTTCCTCTTGAATTCATTGAGTTGCTTCTTCATGTTCTCTCAATTTCTCAGCATCAACAACATTTTAAGATCTAACCATTCCATGACTTGAGAGGTAAGGACTTCAATCGAAACTTTGGTCTCCGTTTGAACAGTGAGAGATTGATTAAGCATATGAGTGATTTTGCCTAGTTCCTATCGCAACTCCTACCTTAACCTTATTAGTTATATGCTTTGTTCATTTGAAGATGTAACGTACATTCTCTTCATTTGATCCAGTCGATTTTGAATTGATTCTTTCTACGGGGAAATCACCTCCAAGACAATATGTCAGATGTCTTGCCTAGTACTTCCTCAGATTCGGATCAAGTTGACACATGGGATACATTGGGGATAGCTTGAATAGGTCGAGCGTGATGTGATCTAACTTGGATAGACATTTCCAAACGGACCGGTTCTTCAATATTTTCATCCTTATTCTTATGACTATGATCTGATACTCCTTTAGATTTAGAAGACTTATCCGATTTAGATTGAGTAGATGTCAGCTTCTTTGCATATAGAGTTTTAATTTCCCCTTCAATGATTGGTTGTTCTAGGGGAAAAATTTCATTGTCGGTCGTTTTAGGATTCTCGATTTGACGAGGAGACACAGGACCTTTGCCAGTCGCAAATAAGGGATTGGAGTTTGTTGTGTCTTGCCTATCCTCATTTACATCTTCATTAGAGGTTGACCATAGTAGACAAGATTCTTCTACGTCAGCCTATGTAATTCTCTACCTCTCAGCAATTTGTTCCCATTCCTGTCTTGACTTTGGAGGTGAGTAAAGTGAAGTTTGATTTGGAGTGGGATGAGAATTAATTACCTCGATGATGGGAGATGTAGATGAAGATGAAAAAGATGAATGATATTCTTCAAATGTCTCCCCCTATATATCCGAACGAGAATAGTAAGCCTGGTTTTTGAAGAATATGACATCCATCTTGGTATATATTCTCTTAGTGATGAGAGAGTAACATCGATATCCTTTTTTAAAGGGTGAATATTCGATGAAAATACATTTGATAGATTTTGGGTCAAATTTACTTCGACCATGAGAGTGAATATGAACGAATCAATTAACAACCAAAATTTTTGAGAGGGAGATATGAGGAGACAATTTTAGTAAATGTAAAAGATTTTAAGATGTGTTGAATGAGACATTAAAATTGAAGAACTTTTTATGGCATGTGATTTATTAGATATGTGAGAGTGGACACATCATCTCTCCAAAAAGATTTAAGAGCATTTGAAGGGAAAAGAAGGGAACGTGTAACTTTGAGAATGTGTCGGTTCTTGCATTCAGCTACTACATTTTTTTGTGGAGTGTCAACACATTACTATGATAATTGGCATCTTTCTTCATTTTTGGAAAGATTATGATAAAATAACAATTTTATATCGTCCGTCTTTATAGTGAGAATTGGATTTTGAAATTGAGTATGAATCATTGAATAAAATTGTTGAAAGTTTTCATTGACTTCAGATGTATCTTTCATGAGGAATACCCAAGTTAGATGAGTGTGATTATCAACAAACGTGACAAACCAACGTTTCTCGTTTATTGTCGTAACTCTCAATGGACCCCTAAAATCACTATGAAACAATGTGAAAGGTTTGGAAGCTTTGTATGATAACGAGGAAAATGAGTGTGGGAATGCTTATCATACTCACAAATTTCACATTGAAACAAGCTAGATTTTTCATTGATAAATAATTTGGGAAAAAGTTTAGCTAGATACATAAATTTAGGATGACCTAATTTATAATGTCATAATATGATTTTGATATTATGATCGGAAAAATAATTGAAAGCAATGGAAGAGAAACAAGGTGGAGGTGAAAGGACCACCATGTATGATGTAGAGACTCAAACATAGTTTAGCACTGTCAATAGTCGTCTAGAACCCGTAACCTAAAATCAGAATGATTTGGTAAAAAATTAGCATGACACTTTAAATCCATAAGTTAATCTTTTTACTAATATGAGATTACACTCAAGGTGTGGTACATAAAGGATTGTCTTGAGAAACAATTTCTCCAAAATATAAGTTGATCTGATACCAACTAAGATTGATGATGCATTAACAGTTTTAATCCCCAAATTATCATAACATGGACGATAATTTAAGAAAATAGATTTATTTCCAATCATGTGATTATAAACACCTGGATCAATTATCCAATTTACCAAATTTTTATTTAATATGTTAAATTGCATACATTTAAGGAAATTTCCAAATAGTCCCTTACTAGTTTCACGAGCTACTTCCTTAGATCGTGTGCCGAACATAGTCAAATCAGACGCGCCATCAGTGGACAGAGAGCTGGAAACAAATAAATCCCAAATATTTTTCTAATTTAAATCATGTGCTCGCGACTAAATACCATCTCTCTAGATGGAGACAAAGATGATGTTACGATTCCTTTTTACGCCTTCTAATTAGAGGAATTTCCATGGTGAATCTAGTATCGATATTTGAGATTCCCAAACTTTCAACAATGATCACAATATGGAAATTTTCTCGCTTCGAATCGAAACTAGGGCTTCTACTCACAAGTGCAATAGAATTGTCCAAGCTTTTAAAAATGAAAGTGATTGGTTCATCCACGACGATCGAGGCATTGAGCTTTACCATAAATTGGAGACAAATCTTTTGTTGATGAATTTTAGAAGATACTTTGTCAACGCTTGACGTGGGTTTCATCACCATAATTCGCGATCGAACAAGTTCAAAGTTTGGATTTAATTCAAACAAGTACTTGTAGATGCACCACCATTTTGTATTCTTTCTATGTAGTTCGACGTCTTCATGACATCACCATTTGTTATCCTCATAGTAATCAACTAGTTGTCACTTCTTGTCAAGAACACTAAAGAACTGTTCTGCATCCATATTGTCACCTTATTTTTTGAACTATGGAGAACTAGCATGGCATTAATAAAGGCTAAAATATCATCAATGTTCAAGGATAAGAGAAGACCAATCACTATCTCTCAAAAGACTTTTTAGTTTTTTCTCAAGAAACTCTTAGTTTCATCTACATGTAAACCGAATAGTCATAATTAAATGTTACTTGTAACATTTCATTTACCATCTTCTTTACTATAAATACTAATACATGCAAATATTAATATTAATTCAACTAGTATGAAACCCTACATTGTACGGAAAAATATAAACGAAATTTTTATAAAATATTTAATTTAATAAAAGAGAATATATTTATATGAAGAGAAAATATACAATATATATATATATATATATATAATTAAAGAAAAAAATAGAAAAAATAATTATTATTAATTGTTTCATAATATAAGTAAATTGTATAAAAATAAATAATAAACAAATAATATATAAATAATTGTGGAAAAATTATGTAAGGAAAAATATATTTATATAAAATTAATTATGAAATATATACATGATGTGAGAAAAAAGAATGATTGATTAAAACTGAAAATAATAATAATACAATACAAACCAAAAGGCTTGATTTAATTTAAACTATAGCAAAATAAAAATTTAAGTTAACACAATATTAAACAAACATTCATAAAAAAAATAAATGTATAACTCTAGTATAATTTAAGATATCCTATATTATAATAATAGTTAATAATGTATACTAATAAAAAAACAACTTCCATAAAATGAAATTAAAAAATTGTAAAATAAAAAATAAAAACTAAATTTTTTTGTCCTATCTCTTCAACAACTTTGTCTGTTACTCCTCCCTAATAAAATTTAATTAACATATAAAACACATTTCAAAAACTTAAATAAGACATTAAAATAGATAATAAAAAAACAATTTATTTGATCACAAAAAATTGAAAAAGTACCTCTTTAACAGCTTTGTTTGAAATTGATGATCCTCCCTAATAAAATTTAATCAAATATATATAAACTTTTCAAATATTAAGACATTAAAATAGATTAAAAAACAATTTATTTGATAAAAAAATTGAAAAAATACCTCTTTAACAATTTTTTTCTGAAATTGATGCTCCTCCCTTAACAAAATTTAATTTAATATATAAAACACGTTTCAAAGTTGAGCATAAAGATATCCAAAATATGTTTACCTGTTGAGTAATGAGTGATTGACTTGGATCAAACACTTTTATAATTGTAAAATTGTGTGATTTTTTCTTGAGGTTGTAATTAGTAATTTTAACTTGGAACACAAGTTTTCGCGATGACATTGATGATAACGGCAATGGTAAATCTTTGTCACAACTCGGATGTAATTGTAACAAATCTGAAACAGTTAAATTAACTAACTTATTTACAACTCTATCAAAAAGCACAAATAGTGCAGCTCCTGACTCGTCACCAACCTCAATCTCTAATTTATATCTAAAATAGATACAAAATAATTAATGAAAAAACAAAATAGTTATAATTAAATATATGAATATAGTTTGTTAATGATCAAAGAGACAAAAATAAACACCTTGGAGTAGGATTTTTTGTAACTTTAACACATGAGTTGTAAAAAAAAACATCGCCCTCGAGCGTTACTTTTCTGCGACAATCATCACAAGAGTAGAAAAACCAACCATTGTAGTTGCATACATTATTGATTGTCGCTTCAACGGTACGTATACATTCCTGTTAACCAATAAACCAGTAAGATAACTATAAAAATATTGAAATACCAATTTTACCAACCTTGCTTTCCTCATTTGACAATAAGTTGTATAATTCCTCAATTGTGTCGATCTTTCATCATCTCATCTTGTAAAGACATCGAACTTTCAACAGTATCATCCAACAAACATACTTGAGATGGATGGACAACAAATCTACAATTAGTTGAGTAAAGGTGGCACAAAAATAATAGTCATTAAAACAAAAAATATTTAAACAAAGAGTATTGTTTAAAGAAAGACAATATCAACCTTTCTCGCATAGTCACCACCTCTGGAATCATTAGATTTTGAAAAACTTGTGTGGCCGTTGTTGAAGAAAGGACATGATGACCTATTGAAAACACATAAAAATGGTTAACACAAACATATTAAGACATAAACATATTTTTTTTACAATTCATACCTTGGTATAACTTGACAAGAAAGCCGGTCACAACTATTACGATAGGATCTTGGTTGTTAGATCCTTCAACAAATTCAAATTTTTCGGCTATGTTTCCCCATAAAGTTAGATTAATATCTTATCCACTATAAAATAACACATAGAAAAGGTAAAAATTAAAATATTTAATAGAGTAAAAAAACAAAAGAACTCATTTAACTTATAGATTTATAAATGACCAACCTATCAAATTGAAGGTTTAAACCACGTTTTGCAACTGTGTTATATCCAGTTTTGCTAAAAGTCTTAGAGCTCAAACTGATAAGACGAGCTATAATAACTATAACATAAAAAAGGAAAATGTAAGTTAAAAATTAAATGAAAGACAATAGTTAATCAAAACACTACTTGTTAGTTGTGAGCAATTGTCACTTCTAGAAATAACCTCCTTGTAATCAGAAAAATTAAATTTATATCTCGGAATATTTAGAATCTCAGAAAGTAGCTAAACAAAATTTTCAAAGAGCTTGGAACTGGTTTGTACTGAGCGTTTGACTTGACAACTCAAATTTTTTGAAATATGTACATGTTACCCTCCTTTAATAAGTTTCGATGTCTTGAAACAAATTGACGATCGATGCTGACGTGAATAACCGCACCCTATAAATTACATGTTAGTTTGCACTAACATACATTAATATATAACAAAATATTAAACACACTTACCTCCTTGTCTATTAATAAGAAATCAACACTTAGTAATTCATTATTTTTTTTAGTATTTATTGCATCCCACATGTACATAACTCTTGCAACTAAATGTTTGTAGTTGCCATCCGTAGTCAAATCTAGAATTCCAATCCAATGGAGGCTTGTGTGTCCATTTTCTAATATTTTGATATGAATTGACATTAGGAAAAAAGCTCACTTAGACGTATGCACTTGTACAACTAGCTCATTTAGACGTATGTACTAATAAAAGGTCATTTAAACATATGTACTATCAAAAATTAGCTCATTTAGCCTCTTTTAGTAACCATAGTTAACTTTTATTTTTAAATTTATATATTTATTAATTAAATATTAATATATTTTCTCCCTCTTTCTTTTTCATTAATTAAACTAGGTAATTTATTTTATTCTTAAATTTTTTATTATTTTAATATTAATATTAATTTTTATTTTATATTTCATTTTTTTATTAGTTTTTATTTCTCATATTTCTTAAATTCTCATTTTTTTAAAAAAAAATTAACAACTTATTTATGAATTTTATGTTTTACTGTAATATTTTTTTGGAAGGATTTTTTCTTATTTAATATAATAAAAATTAAAAATGGTTTTTTTTATTTAGTTTAATATAAATAAAAATAAAAATAATATTTTTTATTTAATTTTTATTCACGACTTATATTATTAGTAAATGAATTGTTTTGTCTAATATTTGATTATTACTCTTTTGTGTTTGATGAATGAGTTTTTATTATTATTCAATTCTTAATTATTAATTAATTTATTGTTGAAAGAATTTTCATTATTATATTCAATTATTGGGATAAACAAATTTAAAATAATTAATAATTAATGTAAATATAAAAAAATATATATATAAAAAAGAAGAAGAAATATAGAGTTAAAATAATTAATGATGAATGCTCGTGTATATATATATATAAAATAAAATTAAAATAATCAATCATAAATACTCATATAGAAATAATAAAAAATTATAAAAAAAGAAAAAAATAGATGGTTAGTAATAAATGAAATAATAAATGAAAAGAGAAGAGAGAGAAAATATATTAATATTTAATTAATAAATATATAAATTTAAAAATAAAAGTTAACCATGGTTACTAAAAGAGGCTAAATGAGCCAATTTTTGATAGTACATAGGTTTAAATGACCTTTTATTAGTACATACGTCTAAGTGAGCTAGTTGTACAAGTACATACGTCTAAGTGAGCTTTTTTCCTTGACATTATATATAATAGTTAGTATAAAATATAAATATAAAAATAAAATTTAAAATAAAAAAAGTAAAAATAAAAAAACTTTAAAAATATTTATATGTAAATATAGATTAATAATAATAAAAATTAAATAATATAATATATTAAATATGAGAATAAAGACAAATATTATAAAATAATGAGAAATGAGAAATAATAAATATAATATATTTAAAAAAATTCTTTTATGATTAAAAATAAATATTGTGTATTAGCTTTTAATAGATTCACCATCTTCTGTAAAAATAGTTATTTATTTTTATAAAAATTTAATATATTATGCAAAACATTTTTTTATATAAAAACATTAAGAATATTTAAGTGAATAATTGGATTGTTATAATTAACGAAAATATATGTGAAAAAATGACCAAATATTTAAAAATTAGATGTTATGGACATAACAAACACATTTATTATAAAAAAAAGTATTTATATATCATATGTTAATAATAATAATAAATTATTAATATAATATGAATATATTAAAAATGAGAATAAAGATAAATATTGAAAAATAATGGGAAATAATAAATAATTAATTGAATGTTATAATAATATTTCAAAAAAAATTATTTATTTCTTTTGTGATTAAAAATAAATATTATTAAATAATTAAACTTTATCATGTAAAATTGTTTGGAATAAAAAAAAAAATCTTATACTCAAAAGATTGAGATCATCTTTTTTCAACTAATAAAACTATATGTATTTAAAAAAATTAAATATATTTAACATAAAAAATTATTTTTATTTTATTAAATCATAAAATATAGTCATTACTCCTACTTTGACTCAAAAGAAGGATGAATATTATATTGGATAACTTCAACTAAAGTAATTTTAAAAATATTTAGATTGAATAATAATAAAAAGATTATTAATATAATATAAATATATTAAATATGACAAATATTATAAAATAATATGAATAATAAATTAATGATATAGAGCTGTTTTCAGCGATATTTAAGATGCTAAGAATGTTGTTATCATTTCCTATTTTTAGATCTGGCCTGGAAGGTAGTTGTATCTATATATGACTACTTTTAAAGTTGTATCTGATAGGAGTACTTTTGTGTAAAAAATATTATTTTTTTACCCATATACATATATATATATATATTTTTTATTTTATTTTTATTTTATTAATTAGTCATAAAATTTAATCAAAAGATAGGACGTTATTGCAACGATTGAAAGGATCAAATTCCTGAAAAAAAACAATGAACAATAGATTGGTGAAACATAACATATTACCAATTTAATTATTGAATGAAATAATGATGTTGATAGAGAAATTGATGTTAATATAATTTAATTATTACTCACTTTAACTAAGATGTAATTCAAAAGATAGGACGTTGTTGCAGCGGCCTGAAATGATCAAATTCCTGGAAAAAATACAATGAACAATAGATTGGTGAAACATAACATATTACCAATTTAATTATTGAATGAAATAATGATGTTGATAGAGAAATTGATGTTAATATAATTTAATTATTACTCACTTTAACCAAGATGGAATTCAGAAGATAGAATGTTGTTGTAGTTGTCTAAAATGATAAAATTCCTGAGAAAAAAAACAAAACAGTGAAAGCCGCAAAAGGAGACCGAATAGGCAGAATATCACTCTTCTCTCTTAAATTGAACATTGTTGATGTAAAATTATTTATAGGAAAACAAATATTTAGATGGAAAAGAAGATGAAAAGTTGAGTTGATTTATTATATTGATTTAATTGCAGTTACACTGTTTATGTTTTTCATAATTATTGTTTTTGTGTTAAATTTTATAATTATTATAATATGATAACTGAAAGTTAAATTTTATAGTTAATATAATATATAATTGAAATTCTTAATTTTATTGTAGGTTTTAATGTTTTATAATTAGTATTTAATGCGATAACCACATTTATTTCTATTTTATAATTAATATAATATAATTAATATAATATATATTTGAAATTCTTGATTTTATTGCAGGTTAAGTTTTATATTATAATTAATATAATATGATAACTGAAAGTTAAATTTTATAATTAATATAATATATAATTGAAATTATTAATTTTATTGTAGGTTTTAATATTTTGTAGTTATTATTTAATGTTAAACATGATAACTTTTTTTTTATTTTGTAATTAATATAATGAAATAACTGAAAGTTACATTTTATAATTAATATAATATATATTTGAAATTCTTGATTTTATTGCAGAATGTTTTATAATTAGTATTTAATGCTAAACTCAATTAATATAGATAAATATTTGGTTTAATGTGTATATGTAAAATATTAAATTTTAATTTATTTTAATAATAATTAAAACATTAATATATATATACAAATTAAAATTAATTAATATATTTACAGCGAGGGAAAGAAAAAAAATTAATAAATGAAGAGAGAAATATGAAAAAATACATTGTGATATTAGAATTATTTTGGAGAGAGCGTGAAGTACACCCTCAACATTTCAAATTAAGCGTTATTAGATATATATATATAGAATGTTGTTGTAGTTGCCTAAAATGATAAAATTTGTACAAAAATGACCAAATATTTAAAAATTAGATGTTATGGACATAACAAACACATTTATTATAAAAAAAGTATTTATATATCATATGTTAATAATAATAATAAATTATTAATATAATATGAATATATTAAAAATGAGAATAAAGATAAATATTGAAAAATAATGGGAAATAATAAATAATTAATTGAATGTTATAATAATATTTCAAAAAAAATTATTTATTTCTTTTGTGATTAAAAATAAATATTATTAAATACATTAAACTTTATCATGTGAAATTGTTTGGAATAGAAAAAAAATCATATACTCAAAAGATAGAGATCATCTTTTTTCAACTAATAAAACTATATGTATTTTGAAAAATTAAATATATTTAACCTAAAAAATTATTTTTATTTTATTAAATCATAAAATATAGTCATTACTTCTACTTTGACTCAAAAGAAGGATAATATTATATTGGATAACTTCAACTAAAGTAATTTTAAAAATATTTAGATTGAATAATAATAAAAAGATTATTAATATAATATAAATATATTAAAATTGACAAATATTATAAAATAATATGAATAATAAATTAATTAATTAAACGTTATAATAAGTAATAATAATATTTAAAAAAAATGGAGAATAGAAAAAAAAAATATTATGCTAAGAATAAAGAGATTATATGTATTTAAATTTTTTATTTTATTAATTAGTCAAAAAATTTAATCAAAAGATAGGACGTTGTTGCAGCGGCCTGAAATGATCAAATTCCTGGAAAAAAACAATGAACAATAGATTGGTGAAACATAACATATTACCAATTTAATTATTGAATGAAATAATGATGTTGATAGAGAAATTGATGTTAATATAATTTAATTATTACTCACTTTAACTAAGATGGAATTCAAAAGATAGGACGTTGTTGCAGCGGCCTGAAATGATCAAATTCCTGGAAAAAATACAATGAACAATAGATTGGTGAAACATAACATATTACCAATTTAATTATTGAATGAAATAATGATGTTGATATAGAAATTGATGTTAATATAATTTAATTATTACTCACTTTAACCAAGATGGAATTCAGAAGATAGAATGTTGTTGTAGTTGTCTAAAATGATAAAATTCCTGAGAAAAAAAAAGCAAAACAGTGAAAGCCGCAAAAGGAGACCGAATAGGCAGAATATCACTCTTCTCTCTTAAATTGAACCTTGTTGATGTAAAATTATTTATAGGAAAACAAATATTTAGATGGAAAAGAAGATGAAAAGTTGAGTTGATTTATTATATTGATTTAATTGCAGTTACACTGTTTATGTTTTTCATAATTATTGTTTTTGTGTTAAATTTTATAATTATTATAATATGATAACTGAAAGTTAAATTTTATAATTAATATAATATATAATTGAAATTCTTAATTTTATTGTAGGTTTTAATGTTTTATAATTAGTATTTAATGCTATAACCACATTTATTTCTATTTTATAATTAATATAATATAATTAATATAATATATATTTGAAATTCTTGATTTTATTGCAGGTTAAGTTTTATATTATAATTAATATAATACGATAACTGAAAGTTAAATTTTATAATTAATATAATATATAATTGAAATTATTAATTTTATTGTAGGTTTTAATATTTTGTACTTATTATTTAATGTTAAACATGATAAATTTTTTTTCTATTTTATAATTAATATAATGGAATAACTAAAAGTTACATTTTATAATTAATATAATATATATTTGAAATTCTTGATTTTATTGTAGGTTTTAATGTTTTATAATTAGTATTTAATGCTAAACTCAATTAATATAGATAAATATTTGGTTTAATGTGTATATGTAAAATATTAAATTTTAATATATTTTAATAATAATTATAACATTAATATATATATACAAATTAAAATTAATTAATATATTTACAGCGAGGGAAAGAAAAACAATTAATAAATGAAGAAAGAGAAATATGAAAAAATACCTTGTGATATGAGAATTATTTTGGAGAGAGTGTGAAGTACACTCTCAACATTTCAAATTAAGCGTTATTAGATATATATAGATAACAATGTAACTCCTTAGAGTTTATCATCTCTTTTATTGTATTCTCTACCTTCTCAATTTCATTTTATTCTTCTCTCTATTTATCTTTCCATTTTAATTACTTTAACTACATTAACTTGGTATTAGAGCATTTATTAGGGTTAACACCTATGATCCTATCAACCTCTTTCAATAGAATTGAGGAGAAACATACATGAGTTTTGGATTCTATATTGAATCGTGTTCACGTACAAATAAACAAAATGGTGTCATCGAATGTAAGATCCACCACCTAAAAGAAATGTGTCTCACTCTTCTTGTTGATGTCTTTAGGTCTTTATCTTTTTAGATGATGTCATTATACAACCTCATCTCATCAACATGGTTTTCTCTAAATGTCTCAACCATACATGTTATCTTTACTTTTGTTATACCCTCTTTATCTTTTAAATTATAAAATCTCTCTCTCAATTATATTTACACTTATATTTTCTCTCATCCACCATCATTTTCTCAATACTTTCACATTCACCATCACATATTATTTAAATCCCATCATTCTCAATATCTTAATCTTCACCACCATCAAACTACTTCCTCTATTATCATCTCATATTTTCTACATATGTCCAACTATAAGAGTTGATCACAACTTCAATGTATTTTTTTACACAGTTAAAAATCGAGAAAATCATTACTGATTGTTATAGTCGATATCGACTATTAAAAGTCAAGAAAATTATTACCAATTGTAAAAGTTAATGACGGTAAAAGTTGATGCTTACCGACAATAAAAGTCGACCCCGACTATAAAAGTTGAGAATCATTACCGATGGTAAAAGTAGAGAAAGTCATTATCGATGGTTAAAGTCGAGAAAATAATTACCGATTGAAAATTCAATGTCAATCATGGGCCCTACATTCGTTCTAAATCATTACTCGGTCTCCCCAAAATCTTTTATCATTAAATACATATTTATTGATAATCAATTGGTTAATATCATCACCAAAGGACTTGGCTCAAATTATTTTGTCTTATTACGCCCTAAACTCACGAGAAGACATATCACTCATCTCTCAAAAGACTTTTGAATTTTTCTCAAGAGACTTTTGGTTTCATCTACATCTAAATCAAAGAATCATCATTAATGTTAATTACTTGTAACCTTTCATTACTATCTTCTATTCTTCTATACTATAAATACTAGAACATGTAAATTTTAATATCAATTCAATAACAATGTAACTCCTTAGAGTTTATCATCTCTCTTATTGTATTCTCTACATTCTCCATTTCATTTTAATTTTCTATCTATTTATCTTTCCATTTCAATTATTTTAACTACTTTAACTTGGCATCAGAGCATTCATTAAGATTAACACCTGCAATCCTACCAAACTCTTTCAATCGGATTGAGGAGAAACATACATGAGTTTTAGATTCTATATTGAATCGTGTTCACGTACGAATAAACAAAATGGTGTTGTCGAATGTAAGATTTACCACCTAAAAGAAACGTGTTACATTCTTCTTGTTGATGTCTTTAGGTCTTTATATTTTGAGATGATGTCATTCTATAAACTCATCTCATCAATATGTCTTTCTCTAAATGTCTCAACCATATATGTTATCATTACTTTTGTTACACCCTCTTTATCTTTAAAATTATAAAATTTCTCTCTCAATTATTTATACACTTATATTTTCTCTCATTCACCATCATTTTCTCATCATTTTCACTTTCACCATTACATATTCTTTAAATCCCATCATTCTCAACATCTTAATCTTGACAACCATCAAACTTCTTCCTCTCTTGTCATCTCGCATTTTCTACATATGTCCAACTATAAAAGTTGCCGACTGTTAAAAGTTGAGAAAATCATTATTGATTGTTAAAGTCGATGCCGATTATTAAAAGTCGAGAAAATCATTACCAACTGTAAAAGTTGAGAAATTCATTACCGAAGGAAAAACTCGAGAAAGTCATTACCGATGGTTAAAATTGAAAATTCGATGTCAACCATGGGCCCTACATTCATCCTAAATCTTTACTTAGTCTCCCTGAAATCTCTCATCATCAAATACATATTTATTAATAATCAATTGGTTAATATCATCACCAAAGGACTTGACTCAAATTATTTTGTCTTTGAGGGAAGGTATTAAAGGCTAATATAATACCGACTATAAAAGTTAGAGAAAATCATTACTGGTGGTAAAAGTCGAGAGAAAGTCATTACCCATGGTTAAAATCGAGAAAATAATTACCTATTGAAAATTCAATGTCAACCATGGGCCCTACATTCATCCCAAATCATTACTTAGTTAGTCTCCCTGAAATCTCTCATCATTAAATACATATTTATTGATAATCAATTGGTTAATATCATCACTAGTTTCAAATTATAAATTATTTTATCTTTTAGGGAAGGTATTAAAGACTTAACATATCATCAATATTCAAGGATAAGAGAAGATCAATCACTCATCTCTCAAAAGACTTTTGAGTTTTTCTCAAAAGACTTTTGGATAAAATATTACTTATAACCTTTCATTTACTATCTTCTTTACTGTAAATACTAGTACATATAAATGTTAATATCAATTCAATAATGTAACTCCTTAGAGTTTATCCTCTCTCTTATTCTCTACATTCTCAATTTCATTCAAATCAATCTTTTTGCTTATCTTTCCATTTCATTCACTTTAACTCCCCACAACTATGACTTTTCGTTTACATAGAGCACTTCCAATGAGAATTGAACTCGTGACATTTTGGTCTTTTGTCGACTCTTTCTATCGGGCTACTCTGATGGGGTATATTATCACCTTGTTCTAGATGGTAGAGAGTTAATTCTACTTGGATTAATTTAGAAATGTTAAAAATACAAGAGTATTGGTTTTTAATCGTGTCACAAATTAATTTAGTAGAAATGTGATTGAGGCAATTTTCTTCAATATTTGTGTTCATAGAATTGAAAATTAAAGACATGACTTGGTGATTGTCCTTGTTCAAAGCCTCAAACTTTGAGTTCGTGGGGGTTAGAACAAAGTATTAAATTAAATACTTATTTCATTTACCATATATCAAAATTCGGATTAGACGTCCATGAATTGCACAACTGATTTTATGGGTTTTTGAGAATGAGCGGTGGAGTATGGAGTAATATTATATTCTTCTTTTGAAGGAAGAACATAGGAGTTATGGCCGTGAGGACCATATAACACTAGCGTAGTGGGAGAAGAAGTAGGAAGAGACGACGAAACATCTTTCGATTTTGTCATTGGAAAGATAGAAGTCGATTGTTTGAAAGAGAATGGTCGGTGAGGTGATCGGAGAAGAGAATATGAATCAGATACTTTGTAAGAAACTATAATATTGAGAATATGAAAATATTATATTATCTTGTATGTATATTAGTTTACTTTATATACAAGAAATAAATAAACAAAGTTAAAATTGACTAAGTTTGTGAGGTGTGGATCAAAATTGTATCTTATTTTTAAATATATAGGAACCTTGTTTTAATTGGGCATATTGAATTTAATTTGTTTGCTTAATGTAATATATGTATATATTCTTTTATTTTGTTTTTAGACATAATATTTATATATTGGTTTTAAATAAGTTACAAATTAAATATTTATAGTTCAAATATTTTTTTTGGTTAAATCAAATTTGTTTATTTTTATTCAATTAGAAGTTTAAAAAACCTATTAATTTATGGAACACTATCCATTAAATCAAAACTACCTTATAAAATAATATAAGGTAAACGGCTGCCACAATATTCCTCATCCTCTTCGGACTACTCCATTGAATCAAATAGCTCATGTTAAATCTCGGACAACACTATCGAATCTTGCTCTTTGTGTTTATCCTCCTTCTTCTAGGACAACCCCATCGAACCAACTACCCATGTTTCTTCTCGGACAACAATATCGAATCTCATTACTTATTATTTTTCATCCTCCTCAGACAGACCTATCGAATTAAACTACTCGTATTCCTCCTTAGAAAGTACCGTTGATTCTCGCTCATCGTGTTTCTTCTCCTCTTCAGACAGTCCCAACGAATCTAATTACTCGTGTTACTCCTCATCCTATTCGGACAACACTATTGAATTCAACTGCTAGTGTTTTCCATATCCAAGTCAATTTATTAGAAAATCAATATGAATAACAAGTAATGTGGCATTCTCAATCTCTTTATCAAACATATTTGTTAAAAGATAAAGAGATGGTATTGAATGTTATATTGAATTATATATGTTAAAGAAATTAATATAATAATGATATTATCACAATGTTATAATATTGTGATTATATTTTACATATATATTCTTCTATTTACGATAACTTCTCACCTCAAATAATATTTGAGTAGTTTGTTTTCCCTTTTTCTTTCGCTTTTCTATTTCTTGGTTGGAAGCCACTTATGCTTCTCTCGATGGTCTGAACGTGCTCCACATGCAAAGAAGTGCACAATCATGCACTTCATCTTCAACTTTCGTTTGTTTTTTATTTTTGTTCTTAGATTTCATACTGGTTTTATTTTGGTTTATTTGTCATTTTTAATTTGATTTATTTATCATTTTAATTGTTGGCTAGTATTTCAATAGCATCAAGTATTCCATCTTCAGTAATATATGAATAGGGTTTAAGGGGTCTTTAGCTGAGTAAGATAGGTCTTAAAGAGCCAGGATATTGAATATCTAGGACTCTCAGTCAGTCCTAGACTATGACCCATCTTTGCAAAGTAAGAGTGAGGCCAAGAAGAAAGCTAAGTGTCACGGACCATTTGTGGGAGGGCCCAATCAAGAGGAGTAGAGGTCCATCAAAGTCATGGCCCAATCCAAGAAGGGAGAAAAGTGGAGGAACAACCAAACAAGACTTAACCAAAACCACACTCAATCTTAATGTCTTGTCCACACTCCATCTATTACCAAAACCACACTCAATCTATCTCCTTGCCCACACTCAACCTATCCATCATTAATGCATTTAATGCTCTACTTGTAATTTACACAATCTCCTTTAAATACATGTAGTCACACCTTGTAAAGAGTTGATGTTGAATACAATCTTATTCTCAAGCTTTGTTTCTCTCTCTAAGTATTCTTGCATTGAGTTTTTTTGTTTCAAAAAGGTTTACTAAGTTAGAATCTCTTTGATCTAACTTAGTGCCACACAGATCTAATTTTAGCCCGTGACAAGTGGTATCAGAGCAAGGTTGTGCTTCCTTACTCAAGTTGCAAGAGATGGATTCGAGTGCCAACGTCATGAAGGTTCTGATCATCGAACAAGTGGACAAAGTGCCTAGGAGGGGCAAGTCCGTCGAGATGAGTGCTGCCATGGAAGCTCGGGTGACCCGGCTTGAGGAAGGCATGAGCGAGCACCAAGAAGCTCTCAAAGTGTTTAGCATAGTGGCCGATAGAGTGAAGGTACTTAAAGAAGAAGGTGAAAAGCTAGAGAACGAAATCATAGGAATCATCAACAACTCGAAGCATAGCATTCGAGACGAAGTGCTTGGGATGTTTCGAGTAAATGTTGATGATATCCGAAATGAGGTACTTAAAGCAATCCGTGGAGAAGTCCAAGGAACGATCGATGCCTTCTAAAGGGAAATGATGGGAAGGATCGAAGGCTTGGAGTGGCGGATTGGGTGGAATGGAGGAGAGGAACTTTGAGGCGCGACACTCATCGAATTGATGTTCCCAAACCAACTTCATTCAAAGGCTCAAAGAGCGCAAGGGAAGTGAATGACTTCATATGGAACATGGAGAGGTATTTTAAGGCATCCAACATACTTGAGGATCGCATCAAGTTACAAACGATGCCATTTTTCTTGATAGATATGGCGTTGTTGTGGTGGAGGAGACGTGAAGCCGACATTGAACGAGGTACGTTACGAATGGAAACATGGGTGGATTTCAAGACCGAGTTCAAACGTCAATTCTTCCCCAATAACGCTGATTTCGAAGCCTGAAAGCGTTTAAGCCAACTCACACACTCCCAATCCATAAAGGAGTATGTGAGGGAGTTCCAAGAGTTGATTCTAGAGT
This sequence comes from Impatiens glandulifera, assembly GCF_907164915.1. Classification (NCBI taxonomy): domain Eukaryota; kingdom Viridiplantae; phylum Streptophyta; class Magnoliopsida; order Ericales; family Balsaminaceae; genus Impatiens; species Impatiens glandulifera. The sequence continues at coordinate 22,677,492 of NC_061870.1, forward strand.
TACCTAGTCTCATCGAATAAGAGGCCATGTTCACCTTTGTTAATGGCCTAAATATGTGGGCGCAGTTAGAACTACAAAGGGCGAAAGTGCAGAACGTCTCGGAGGCAATTGCAATTGCAGAAAGGCTGATTGCGCTTAAAACGTCTGTGGATAGACTAAAGTTCAATAAGGACAACAAGGAGAAAGGTGGGGGAGACCTCCAACCCAAGAAGTGGCAACCAAACAGAAATCCTAGAAGGCAAGCCGACGAAACGGGTAAGCCTAGAACTTGTCATATTTGTGGTGCCACCAACCAACTCAAGTTCATGTGTCATTTCAAAGGGAAAAAAGTTGCGGCAGTCCAATGAGCCGAGTCTTCCGATGATGAAGAAGGGGCTCAACTGGGATCTTTAAGGTTTCTCAATGCTGTTAAGGCTAGCGTTGTTGAGCGAATTAAAGGAACGAAAAGGGGTTCAATGTTTGTTGAGGCGATGATCGAAGGAAAGCGCGTGAAAGCCCTTGTCGACACTAAGGCAACCCACAACTTCATGCGTGAAGGAGTGGCTAAGGAGCTTGGTCTCCACAACAACCAATGACGGGGGACCATCAAGTCCGTGAACACGAAAGCCAAGTCGGTGGCCGGTGAAGCTAAGGAAGTGAAAATCCAGATCGGAGACTAGAGCGGAAAGGTTTCATTTTCGGTAACCCCCCTTGACGATTACGATGTATTACTAGGACTATGATGGTTCGATCAAGTACGTGCGTGTATAATTCCCTATTCTTATTTGTTGGTCATCTTGGATCACGAAAAATCTAGTGGCATACCGGTGAGAAGGGAACTAGACAGAATGGGAATGTTATCGGCTATACAATTTAACCGAGGCCTCCAACAAGGTGAATAGACTTTTGCCGCTTTCGCTATGATAAAAGATGAGGACGATTCCAAGGTGGGAGTAGAAGTGTCCAAAGAAGTCCAAGAAGTGTTGGAGGAGTTCAAAGACACGATGCCTAATGAACTCCCAAGGAAATTACCTCCAAAACGGGACGTGGACCATAAAATTGAGTTAGTGACAGACGCATTGCCACCATCTCGCACGCCCTATATAATGGCACCTTTCGAGCTAAAGGAGTTGCATAAACAATTGAAATAGTTGCTTGATGCGGGAATGATCCAGCCATCCAAATCGCCCTACGGTGCTCCGGTGCTAATCCAAAAGAAGCACGATGGGTCATTGAGGATGTGTGTAGATTACCGGGCATTGAACAAGTTGACCGTTCGAAACAAGTATCCGATCCCGATTGTTGGTGAGTTATTCGATCAACTTGGAGGAGTCAAGTGGTTCTCAAAGATCGACTTACAGTCCAGATATTGGCAAGTGAGGATTGTAAAAGGGGATGAGACTTAGTCCACCATGGTTACGAGGTGTGGATCTTATGAATTTCTTGTCATGCCTTTTGGTCTAACAAATGCACCAGCCACATTCTACACCCTTATGAACAAGGTCTTCCACCCTTACTTAGATAAGTTTGTGATAGTTTACCTTGACGATATTGTCGTATACTCGTCCACCTTGCATGAGCATGTGGAGTATTTGAGATTGGTTCTCCAAACCTTGCGAGAGAATGAGTTATACGCCAAATGGGAGAAGTGCTTGTTTGCCCAAGATCAAGTGATGTTTTTTTGTCATCGAGTGAAGTCAGGGTGTATTATGATGGATGAGGTCAAGGTCAAAGCCATTAAAGAATGGGAAGCGCCTAAAACCGTACCTCAACTTCGTTCATTCCTTGGTTTAGTGAATTACTACCGCAAGTTCGTCATAGGGTACTCAAAAATAGTCGGTCCCTTGACCGACCTTTTGAAGAAAGATCAATCATGGAGGTGGGATGAAAAGTGTGTGGAAGCCTTCGAGGGACTCAAGGCCAAAGTCACCAAACAACCGGTGTTAGCACTGCTGGACCATACCAGAGAGTACGAGGTGCAGACCGATGCATCTGACTTTGACATTGGAGGTGTGTTGATGTAAGAGGGGCACCCTATTGCATACGAAAGCCGAAAGTTAAACGATACGGAACGACAATACACGGTCCATGAGAAAGATATGACGACAGTTGTGCATTGCTTACGTACATGGAGGCACTATTTGCTTGGAAGAAGATTCATGGTACATACCGACAACGTAGCCACTAGCTACTTCCAAATGCAAAAGAAGTTAACTCCTAAGCAAGATAAGTGGCAAGAATTCTTAGCCGAGTTTGATTACACATTGGAGTACAAGGCGGGAGTTACCAATCGTGTAGCCGACGCTTTAAGCCGTAAGGCGGAGTTGGCCGCCATTAGTCAACCAGAGACCAACATAAGGGAACGCATACGGAATGGCCTAGAGAAGGACCCCAATGCGCTAAGACTCATGGAGTTTTCTCAAAGCGGAAAGACTCAAAGATTTTGGGTCGACGACGAATTACTCCTAACTAAAGGAAACCGTGTGTTCGTACCCAAGTGGGGATGTTTGCGTCACGACGTCTTGAAGGAGAGTCATGATTCAAAATGGGCGGGTCACCCAGAAATGCACGGCACCATGGCGTTGATGGAGGAATCATATTATTGGCCCAAAATGTGGGATGATGTGGAAGCTTATGTACGGACTTGTCTTAATTGCCAACAAGACAAGATCAAACAACATCAACCAGGCGGTTTGCTCCAACCATTATCAGTGTCGGAACATCCATTCGAAAGAATCTCGATGGATTACATCACAACACTACCCAAGTCCGATGGGTACGGGTCGATCATAGTGGTGGTTGATCATTTTTCCAAGTATGGAACTTTTATTCCGGCACCATCCGACATCATGGCTGTCGATACAACCAAGTTGTTCTTGAAACACATTGTGAAGCATTGGGGAGTACCAAAGACGATCGTCAACGATAGATATCATCGCTTCACTAGGAAATTTTGGTCGGAGTTGTTCAAGTTGATGGGCACTAATTTAGAATTCTCAACCAGCGTCCATCCACAAACCGATGGATAGACAGAAAAGGTCAATGCCTTGCTATAATTATATCTAAGACACTACGTGAGCGCCAACCAAAAGGACTAGCGCAGACTTCTGAATACGACATAGTTCTCATATAATTTTCAAAAAAACGAATCAACTGGGCGCAGTCCGTTCGAACTAGCGACAGGGAGGCAACCAACGACTCCGCAAAGTTTGGCGACCAGTTATGTAGATCAAAGCCCGTCCGCCTATACATTTGCCAAATCCTTAGGAGAGGAGAAAGATCTTGCTCGAGCGTCTTTAAATAAGGCCGCCAAGAAGATGAAGAAGTGGGCGAACCTAAAAAGGCGTGCAGTTGAATTCGATGTGGGAACAAAGTAATGGTGAAGTTTTTTCCACAACAATTCAAGTCTCTACGATCTGTGCACAAGGGGCTTGTACGTAGATATGAAGGACCATTTATAATCGAGGGGCGCGTGGGAAAGGTCGCATATCGATTGGAGTTGCCACCCAAACTAAAGATCCATCCGGTATTCCACGTAAGTAAACTTAAACTATTTCACGAGGATACAGAGAATGTAGAGAGGGGACAATCCAATCGAGCGGCAACGGTCGTCACGACATCCTTCGATAAGGATATCACGGAAATTATATCTCATAGAGTGATTAGAAGAAGGGGTGTACCCCCTTCCGTCGAATACTTTGTACGATGGAAAGACCTTCCCGATGCCGAGAATAGCTAGGAAAAAGAAGACCATTTGTGGCCATTCAAGCAGAAGATCGAAGAATACCGGTCCAAAGTCGAGCCGAGGGCGGCCACAACTTAGGTGGGGGAGTATGTCACAGCCCATTTGTGGGAGGGCCCAATCAAGAGGAGTAGAGGTCCATCAAAGTCATGGCCCAATCCAAGAAGGGAGAAGAGTGGAGGAACAACCAAACAAGACTTAACCAAACCATACTCAATCTTAATGTCTTGTCCACATTCCATCTATTACCAAAACCACATTCAATCTATCTCCTTGCCCACACTCAACCTATCCGTCATTAATGCATTTAATGCTTTACTTGTAATTTACACAATCTCCTTTAAATACATGTAGTCATACCTTGTAAATAGTTGATGTTGAATAGAATCTTATTCTCAAGCTTTGTTTCTCTCTCTAAGTATTCTTACATTGAATTTTCTTGTTTCAAAAAGTCTTACTAAGTTATAATCTATTCGATCTAACTTAGTGCCACATAGATCTAATTTTATCCCATGACATAAGAGAAAGCAGACAGAGACAACTTCAATACATTAAATAGAAACTTTTGTGGGCCTACTAGACAAGAGAGAGTTGGTTAGACCGCATAATGCAAACATGACAAATGCACATCTTTATATTGTACAATTGTCGTCTTGTATGTAGTAATTACCATAAAAGAGCCCCGAATGCTAAGGGCGGATGAGCGGTAATACAAGATCGAAAGGAATGTATTGGAAGGTCAACCAGAGCTACTTTGTTTAGTGCAATAGGAAATAATTTTCTAAGGTCAATATGTGGACATGCCTTGGGCTAGCTCCATTCATAGTTCACCTACGAGGCAATATGATTAACACCGGGAGCTGTAGTATGAGTTTAGCTATTGTCGATTAAAAACGGCCCAAGACCTCTCCCCACAGGCCCCCAAAATTAATCATTCCTTCAAAACAAATGATAATGATGAATTCAGATCTAGATCTAGATCTAAAACTCAAATTACTGTTTTAAATAGTTTGCGCAAGAAAAATCATTAGTTGAACGACTTTTATGGAAGGTCTAGAAACTGAAAGCATGACCGAGGCAATCAAGGGCCTTCCCTTCCTCAAACTTTGGTTGAGATTTTCAAACTTGAGATGCTCCAGGTTAGACCTTTGAAGAATAAAGTTGCCTTTACCGAGAGAGATAAAAGAACTCCGACATTGATTTGTGCGCCTTCTAAATAAGGAATTCAACCTGCGAAAAGAGTACATTATCTGGGTTTCATACAATCCCTTCCCACTTGTGAGCATTCGAATAAATGAGTAGATCTGGCTTGAGGCAACGAAATCATCTCACTCATGAAATGAAAATCTTGATACACTTGACTTTTTGATAAAAAGAGCTTAGACAAGCCTTGTGCCAGATGATGACCAAGCTACTTATATAAGAGAGTGACCCGCCCCAAGTGAATATGAAAAAACAAAGTTTTCTTACGCCCACAGACCAATTTATGATGTCTTCGTTGCTAACTTTCGTCAAGTAGGCCCCATGAATTGGCCAAGATCTGATTCGGCTAATGATACCTCGATCCTGAAGCCTTCGGAGTATCTTTTTTATAGGCGCATTTATTTGTATGGGAATTCTTTTCTAATAGATTTCACTTAGTGTTCCCCTACTTCCCCCGCCACCTTCCGACGTGCTCTGGTATATAGTGATAACTTCCGGGCATGAGTGCCCCATCGTGAGACTGTTTGTTGAACGTCTGTTGGCAAAGAGATTCAATTGAATAACCTTAGGTTGTAAGCCTATACTCATTATAATACAGAATAAGAAGTAGGTTGACGCTTTATTGCTTATTTGTCACTCGTTATTGTTAATTTATAGCGGGTTCCACCTATATGGAAAATGACACAAACCTTATTTCAATCTTATCGAATGCCCAAAATCAGAACATTCATATCCACTATATTTCCTTAGATAGGCTATAAAAAATAAGGTCTTAAGTAAAAAGAAAGACTTAGAACAGTCACTTTCGAAAGTCCCATAATCATTAATTTATTTAGGAAGAAAGAAAAGAGAATAGACTAATCATTGGAATAGTAGCGTCTACGAGCCTCCCGCTTCGGTACCATATACTTTTTTACCAGTTGACATGTCAATCCTTTGCGTAGCTAGAACTCACACAAACAAAAATGAGACTCTAAATCATTAATTCTTTTGTCTTTCCGATCTAATTCTTCCCGAAGACATTTCATTTCATATGTTCGTATCATATTTTCTCTACCAGCGTAGTTTGTAACATTCAATGGCGTTGCGCCACAAGAAACGAAAAACTAATACTATATATAGTCATGGATGCTCATCTAGAAACTAAAGCAAAGTTTCATCCCGCTTGGATAGCGAAGTAAACACCTGAGCAAACCTACATTCTCTTGTCCTGCTAACTCTGTTTCTAATAGGGCCGCATACCACATAATATTAAGTCCAAGATCGATTTTATCTCTGGAATGGCATTAGCTAGAGAGAAGGATCAAAGATCAAACTTACTATTAGGAATCTAGTGTCTGTATTAATTTCATACTGCGCAGAATCTCAATAACCAATTTTCCATTTTTTATTATTAAAGTTTTAGGTGCTACTTTTGGTACTACTCTTATTTTACACAATCCAAGAACTTCCATAACGTTAAAAAATCATTGCATGGAGTGACACATTAGCAAAACCGATAGAAAACTCAGTTTTAAAGTAAAGCAGCTATATAGTTGATTGACTAGCTTAGTAATTTTAAACTTAAATAGTTCAAAAACAACTCGAAACCTAAAGAGAAGAGATGTATGAAGTCTGGCTAAGAAATTTACATACAAGACCTTGATGTCGCATTCACAGGATCTTATTTCAGACGTCATGGCTTGGAGCTTAATCTCGATCTAAATTTAGACATTAAGTGTCCGGTCTTCAATTGATGTCTTGATCAAGTAATTAAGAGATGAGACTATAGTCATATTTCTTGTTAGGCATATTAACCAATCAATAAAAGAATATGAAACATACGAGAAAAGGTTAGGACAATGAAGTATGTGAAGTGGTTGAATTTTCAAGTTGTTCCAACCACAAATAGATTGAATTCCAAGAGCCAAATGTATTCTCTACCGTTGTAGGTCCTTCTATTGTAGCTAAAACGACGTCTTTTTATTTTTTGTTTTATTGCGGCACAAAAGAATAAGAAGTTATATTTTGTATTTATCTCAGTATTTATAATGATTTTTAAATATTAATTATAAAATAAATAAATTAAGTGGATATAACGAAGATTTCTCCTTTGACTATTTATGCGGTTTGCGAATAAGCATGTCATTTTAGTCCCGACGGGTCGGGGACTCGAAGGAACCGAACCGATTGGTTCAGGTAATTTGTTAGCTTTTCGGTTTTGGGTAATTTCGGGTCGAAACCGATTGGTTCCGGTTCGATTTCGGGTACCCGAAAAAACAATTCGTTTTTTTTAAATATTTTTTTAAATGTCTCTCTTTTTTTTTATTATTGATTTCATTTGATTCAGTTTCATTTATTATTAATTTTTTTTTATAATACAACATTTTTAATTTTTTTTATCTTCAATTATGCAATAAAATGACTGAACCAAAATGGAGATATGAGAGGGAATAAAAGAAGAGGTAAAAGAAAGATAATTAGCCATTAGACAGAGAATTAATTTTTATTATTAACATTAATTTTTTTATAAATATTAATTTTTAATATTAATATTTGTTTTTCTTATAAATATTATTTATTTTTATATGTTATAATTTAGGACGGTTTATTTTATTTTAATAAATATAATATTTTAAATTTTTTATTAAATAATTTTTAAAATTTAATATAAATTGATTTGTTTTTATGTATTATTAAATATTTTAAAATTAAGTTAAAAAGTTAAAATTTTATTAAATTGATTAAATTATGTTCAACTAATAAAAACATCTTAAAAAAAATAAATGTTCAAAAATATATTAAAGTAATTAAATGAGTAAAAATAATCGGATAAATTAAGTGTCCATTTTTTCTCGATTTTTTGGGCAATTTCGGATCCGGTTGAAATTTTAAACCCGGAAATTTGCCATATCTATTTGCCCGTTAAACCCGGCAAATTCCCAAGTAGCCAAGAAAACAAACCCTAGCAAAAAGAAGGTGAAAACCTAATTTTGAGCTCCCTATATAATCACGCTATACCTGATCTCCAAATACGCACGATCGATAATAGTAGAGAGATCATCTTCTCACTTCTCGCCTACGTTTAAGATGAGTTCTTTGTCTAATTTGTAAGTATTATTTATGCTTGTGAAGATTGGACTGTGATGATTAATCACAATAGGTCTCGTTCGTCGTAATGGTTAATATTCCTTGACGAAAATCTACTGTTTACTGAGTCCTTTCTCACATCTTCTCCCATTTCTTGCCCCTTATTCATTTTCATTCTATGGCCAATGATTAAATTTATTTAATTGACAAGCATATGTCTGAATTTTCATTTGTTGATACATTAATCTTCTCTATGAGGCCAATTTTATAATTTCTTCAATCTTTCTGCTTGATTCAATAAATTTTGATCTTTAATTAGGGTATCTCCCCCCTTTGTTTTAAATTAAAGCTGTCACCTTTAATCCTTTGAAAGGTTGTAGATTTTTTATGAAGTTGGGACTATGACGATTACATAATTGGTCTCGTTCGTCGTAATGGCTTTGCCTTGACGACAATTCTGATATATCACCACCCATAAACTGAGTCCCATTTCGAATTGTCTCTAAATGACAAATCTTTGTTTTTATCTTAATTTTTCTTTGTTTTCTACTGTATGGGCAATGATCAATCTTATTAAAAAGGCTACCTGTTATGGTTTAACTGTTAAATCTATGTTTTTGTTGCCTATGATGAATGAAAATAGTATTTACAGTATGAACTTCATGATTACTACAATACTGCCTTCCTTCTGAGTCTCTTGGTTGTTTTCTACTTTCTGTAATTTTGTTATTGGTTTTCATTTGGATTGTTACTTGGGGATTGGATGATGATTGTGCACATAGTTCTTCTTGAAGACATTCTTGAGTTTATTCTCAGGAAAATGATTTTTAAGATTTTATTTGTGCGTATAGCAAGATTCCTTTCTGCTTGAGTAATCTCTTGATACAGCAATAGAGATCTGCTCCAATGTAACTGGATTACATTTCTATATTTTAAATTTGATTTTTTTACTGTTAAAAAGAGATTTATGTTGATGGGTCAAATGATGATTGTAAATGCATAGTTCAGATGAAAAAATCTTTATGATTAATTTAATCTCAAATAGTCTTTCGCTCCTATCTGATGACCCATTCTTCTTTTTAAAGTTGGTTCTTTGTCTCTTTCAACTACCCAAGAACACAAATTCTAGAGAAGAGAACTGGAAAACCATGATCTTGGAATCATGATAAACCTTATCACACTATCCACGTGATGAATAAGTAAGGTCATTTTCTGATTTTGCCTACCATTTGATTACTAAAGTGTTTTTTTTTACAATGTTAGCCTATTGTGATGTTTTATGGTTAGATTATTTTATGAATTTACTATTTTTGTGAAGGTGGGACTGTGATGAATACACAATATAGGTCTCGTTCGTCGTAATGGCAAATTTGCCTTGACGAAATTTCTTCTATTAACTGAGTCCTATTTCACATTGTCTAATATTTTTATTGTTTTCTCATTGTTGAAGATATTATGGCCTATGATAAATTTCATTTAATTGACAAGCATATGTCTGAATTTACACATGTTGATAGATTAATTTTCTCTTTGAGGCCAATTTCCTAATTTCTTCAATGTATCTCCATGATTCAATGAATTTTGATCTTGAGCTTTAGAATTTTTATTTAAATAGTCTGAACAAGCTTTATCGATTCTGAAATTAGAGTATCTTCCACCTTTGCTTTAAATTAAAGGTGTACCCATTAATCCTTCCTTTGAAACTTGTAGATTTTTTATGAAGTTGGGTTTATGTTTTTGTTATCCATGATGAATGAAAATAGTATTTTCAGTATGAACTTCATGATTACTACAATACTCTTCTGACTATCTGGGTTGTTTTCTGCTTTATGTATCGTCCTGGTTTGTTTTCTGCATTATTACAAAGTTTATTTTCAGGAAAATGCTTTTGAGTAATCTCTTCTCCATCAATATCCATCAATAGAGAGTTGCTCCAATGTAACTTTATTTTATTTATATATTTTTTTATTCTTTTACTATATATTTGAACCAATTATATTAAGAGAAATGATAGGACAATGATTTGGAAAAAAAGATAAGGTCACGAATCTAGTTGTCACAATTATCTTCAAATTTATTTTCGGCCCATTGTTGTCAAATTATCTCCTCCATTCATTTTTCTTTGACGAAAATCACCCATACTTTCAAAACCTTATATATATTTATTGTGTGAACTCCAAGTCTTTCGTAGTTTTTTTAGCAATAGTTATGATTAAGATTTTTTTGATTGATAATGAACAATAAAAAAGTTTTATGTTTAACTATCGTTGAAAAAGTTTATAGAGATTTGAGTTCATCGATTGAATAAATTTAGGTTTTTGAGTTTGGAGACGATTTTCATTAGAGAGAAATGAAAGAAGGAGATGATTTGACGAAAATGTGCGGGAAATGAATTTAGAGATTTTTTATATCTCTGTAGATTTAAAAATGTCCTTAACTTAGGATATAAAGTTTAATGGTTTTGTAACCACCGGTTTTGAATTGTTGAGTGTCGAGAAACTCATGGAAGATGACTATTAAAAACAAGATTGAAATATTTTTAAGTATATGCAATTTTACTTTACATATTTTTTGAATATATATATATATTCAAATTCATCACTTTTAACAATCTTGTTAATTTCAATTTTCATATAATTTTTTTTTACATCTTATTAGTAATTATTTTCTTTGTTAGAAGTCATTAATATCATTCGAGTAAATTTAGTTAATATGAGTAGTTCTTATTTGTTAAATTTTGAAATGTAGAATTTTCAACTTTTTTCACTTAATAGACTCGTAATTCAATCCTTGATTATACATAATGATTGTCTCTTAATATAGTATTTATTCTTAACAAAATATCATTTTTTAAATAATATTTTTATCTAATCTTAATTATTTTCTTGTAATTTTATTTTTTATAAGTTACAAATTTAATATTGGGATCTTTTTAATTTTTATTTTGCCCTCTTATATATTATTTTTTCTTTTCTAAATTAATAAAATTAATATTTTTCTGATAAAAAATAACAATTGTTCCACAAACTAGTTTTACCCAAATATCAAATAGTTTTAAATTAAACAAAAATTAAAGAATATAGTAAAGTGACAATGAAAATCTAACTTTATAAACTCAATAATATCATGATCGATTTTCATTAAAAATATTTTATTAAAAACATTTTAATTAAAAAATGTTATTAGAAAACTGTAATTTAAAAAAAAAAATATTATCTTTTATTTACATTATATATAATAAATAAATAAATAAAATAATGGACAGTCACATCCTTCTACTCGCACTAACTAAATTATTAAACAAACTAGAGTTATTTCCTTATGTTGTAGGGTCATTTTACACGTGATAAACAATTTTTTAAAGATAAATATTGTTGATTACAATTTAGAATAAGATAAAAGATAAGTGTAAATTATAATATTATATAAATCACACCACCATTCATGAATATTATTAACAAAATTGAGTGAGTTTAAAAAAAATGACATATTTTTATACTAATAAATTATATTTTAAAAATTTTTCTTCTCATTTTTATAATATTAAGTACTTTAAAAGATAAATAAATCTTATTTTAAACTTTTAAGAGAAGACTCATATAATACCTTTAAATATGACAAATTATAGATATAAAAAATATTTAACAAAAAATTTAACTGAAATTAATCATTAATAAAATAATCAAAATTTTTTAACAATATAATAAAAAAAATCTTATAAATAAAATAAACAAATAACAATTACTGGAATCGCTCCGGTGATGTGAGACCCAACTTTTACTATCTATGAGCTGTTTTTATGACCTTACATTTTAGAAAGTTAGCGGGACATGAGAGCTTTTCAAGATAGATTGGTCCAGTTCCTACTGTAATTCATAAGAATATATTCGAGCTTTTCCTGCCTTTTCTCTCTTGGGCCCACCTCATTATCAGGATCAATTTCAGATATAAAAACTTTATTATTGACCTAAAAATATTATAATTTGACATATTATAATAAATAAATAAATTTATCAAACAAATTTTTGAATTAATAAAAAATAATAATAAAAAAATTAAATAACACCATTATATTATATTACTCAACTTTTAGGTGGTACAATTTAGCTTCACAATACTTCTTATCCTTAGAATAATTTGTCGAACTATAAAATGTGAAAATATTTGCATTGTTTTTATTATAAAAAAAATAAAAAAATATTTTTAAATATCTTAAATCAAAGATTATAATATAAAAAATATCATAGTTATAAAAAAATATGATCTTTAGGCACTTTTTTATATAAAAAAAATAAAACAATAAAAATTAACTAATAAGTTTTGCTTACAAAATACAAACTACATTATCATACTATTTGAAAAAAAATAAATTCTTTTAAAAGGTTAATCTAAATATTTTTAGAAAAATAAAATAAAGTTATAAAAATTTCAAAATTAATGTAATTTTCTAATTAACTTTTAATGATATGATATTTATTTTAGATTCATTATCTACCTATTTATTATTCAATTCCAAATTCAAGAAAAATAATAAAAGAAAAAAATATAATTCATATACATAATCAATCAAAAAATATAACTAAATTATAAGATAGAAAACAAAATGTGAATAAAAAAATAAATTAAACTTAAAATAATATTTAAAAAATTTTGATAAAAATAAAAAAAATATAAATTTGGTACATCAAATTTAAAATTACATTATTATTATTATTATTATTATTATTATATAATAAATGTTTGAAAATATTTAAACTTAATTTAGATATAATCAAATAAAAGTTATATTATCTTATGTCATTTTTTTAAAATCATATAAATTTTTTGATTTTTTTTTATTAAATATTATTTTATATGAGATAATAACATTTAAATTTAATATATATAATTAATTAAATAAATAATATTATGAGTTTATAACTATAATTTTAAAAATAATTTATTTTTATTTAAGTTATTTAAACTTAAAATAAAAATTGAGAAAATTTGATTGAAGAAGAAAGATAAAATTTAAAATTACATTATTATTATTATATAAATAAAGGTTATATCATTTCATATTATTTTTTTACATTATATAAATTTGTAATTTTAATTGTAAAAATTATTATACCCATATAAAAACGTACTATTAAAAAAAACATAAAAATTAAATCTCACTCTAAAAAAATAATTAATTTTTTTTTATGTAGGGTAAATAAAGTATATATTATTATTTTTCTTATATTAAATTAAATCTCTCAACTCTAATTTAATTTATAGACATTTGTAGATTTACTGGATGGTTCTTAATTCTTAAAGATTAGATTATTGACTCTAATTTTTAGTTATTTTTTTTTCGTCTTAATTTCTTGTGTCAAAGTGCTATGCGAATCCTTTGAATTTTTATATAATTTTGTTGATTGTTTTTTAAAAAATATTCTATTTTATAAAAACTAACATAATTCAATAGTCAATACCCGATTTTAACTTAAAAAATGAATAAATATAAATAAATTATATTGGCTTAAAACTTAATTTATCTTTTGAATGATGTTTGAAAAAAGAGGATTGTTATTAGACTTCTAAACTATTTTATTAAATATATTTTTTATTTTTATATATTTCTAAATGTAATTACAAAATTAGAATCTTATTTTTTCTAGAAGGTTAATTTTTGTTAGAAAATTTTTCATCACAAAAGAAACGAAGTAATTTATCCGAAGATAAAAGAGGGGATAAACTCATACGGGATGAATGATATAATAGTATATAACACATTTTACCTATAATTGATATAGTTTGATATTATAGTTCAGCATTTAAATAAGTATTTATAACCAATTTTCAAAAATTTTTTTTCTTTCTAAGACCAACCTAGTCCAAAAAATTTGAAAGTAGGTCATGGAAAATTTAGATTAATAAAACTCCTTTACTAAATTATAAAAAAATTCTCTTAAATAGTATATTGTAAAAAAGAAGATTAACCAAATGATACAAATTCTATATTTATAATCAAAGATTAAGTAAGTATTAATATATTTTATTCAATAAAAAATATATCATTACTAATAGTAACTTAATTGTAATAATAATATTAACTTAAAAGTAAGATATATGTTTATATAATATAAAATATGTTTCGATCATATGTATATTAATTATTTTTAGTTCTTAAGGTTGACTTTTTGCAATGAGTTTCAATAAATTTAGTAAAAGAATGATTGAGACCTTTGTATTTTTCATAAAGTTAGAAGGTGTAGATATACAAGAGTAAAGACAAAAAATATATATATATATTTTAGAGATAGATCACACTCGGTCACTGTGAAGATGAAACTACACTGTAGTACAAGAAAAATGCAGAAAAATTATCAAATAATAAAAATATATTGTCCACAAATAAATAGTTTCTTGAACAACCAAATTAAAAAAATTCTCTTAAAAAAATTCAAACTAAAAAAATAGTATTATTTAAAGAGAAAATAAGTTGGCTCAATCAAATTTTTTTGAGACCTTTGTATTTTTTTTATAAAGTGAGATAGTATTGATATATAAGAGTCAGGACAAAAAAAAGAATATTTTAGAGATAGAACTTTGTTTGAAAGTTTAAATCACACTCGGTCATTGTGGAGATGAAACCACTATAGTAGTATAGTAAAGTGATTACAGGTATTAATAACATTAAAAAAATGCAGAAAATTACTAAATAATAAAATTTGTGATACAAAAAAAAATATTGTTCCAAATAAATAGTTTCTTGAACAACCAAATTAAAAAAATTCTCTTAAAACAATTCAAACTAAAATAATAATATTATTTAAAAAAAATAAGTTGGCTCAATCAAATTCTCTTTAGACCTTTGTATTTTTAATAAAGTGAGATAGTGTAGATATACAAGAGTCAAGATAAAAATAAGAATATTTTAAAGACAGAACTTTGTTAAAAAGTTTACATCACAGTCATTTTAGAGATGAAACCACAATTTAGTAGAGTGATCACCATAACATTTAAGAAAAAGGCAGAAAATTACCAAATAATAAAAACTGTGATATAAAAAATAATATTGTCCACACATAAATGATTTCTTGAACAACCAAATTAAAAAAATTCTCTTAAGCAATATATATATATATATAAATAAAGAAAATAAAGATTAGAGATAAAAAAAAAAATAGGTACGAAATTAATATATATATAGATTTATTTGAGAGAAATATTTAATATTGTTATTTAAAATATTTATTTATATATAACCACCTATTTAAAATAAATAGTCTTAACTTACCTAATATATATATATAATTTTAAATTTTTATATATTATGATAAGTAGAAAGTGGAAAAAAATTTAATTAAAAAAAAGAGTAATATTAGGAATTAATTAGAAAGATAAATTATGAAATGAAAAAATTCTTGAATATAAAATAATGAATTGAGATAAAAATAATAATGAATTTGTGTATAAACCTTCATATTCATCTATTAAACATTATTATATATTGTTATTATATATATATAAATAAATATGTTATGTAATACTATATATTTTAATATAATTTTTTTTTTATATTATTAGTGTGAAAAAATATAAATACCTATATAGTAAGAGTAAGAAAAAAAATACTTAATAATTAGATTAAGAAAAATAGTTAAATATATATAAAAAAATAATTTAAAAAGTAGAGTAATTTATAGAGTTAATTAAGAGAGAAATTATGAATTGAGATAAAAATAATTTGTGTATAAACCTTCGTATTCATCTATTAAACATTATTATATATATTGTTATTATATATATAAAAATAAATATGTTATGTAATATTATATATCTTTATGTAAAAAATATTTTATATTATTAATGTGAAAAAATATAAAAATTTATATAGTAAGTAGAAAAAAATACTTAACAATTAGATTAAAAAAGAGAAATATATATATTATGAAAGATATTTATTCTCATACTTAAAATGCATTAAACATCTTACTAATTTATCCCAACCCAAAAACTCAAACTCAAAAGAATATTCTCAGAATATTCATTTTTATAATAAATTTTAATTTTTTCAATATTATCTATATATTTATCTAAAATTACAAATTGAACTCATAACTTTATAACAACTTATTAATTACTTTTAAATTCTCATTCAATTATTTATACAACTGCATAAAATAAATTAAACATTATTACATAAACACAAATTACATCTCACAAACAAAAAAAATACAACAAAACAAACCTTGTTAAAATTATCATATATATATATATTATTATATATATTGTTATTATATATAAAAATAAATATGTTAGGTAATATTATATATTTTAATATAAAAAATATTTTATATTATTAGTGTGAAAAAATATAAATATCTATATAGTGAAAGTATGAAAAAAAAAATACTTAATAATTAGATTAAGAAAAAGAGTGAAATATATAAAGAAATTAATTTAAAAAGTAGAGTAATTTATAGAGTTAATAATTTGTGTATAAACCTTCATATTCATCTATTAAACATTATTATATATATTGTTATTATATATATATATATAATATTATATATCTTTGTGTAAAAATATTAATAAAAAAAATATTTTATATTATTAGTGTGAAATATATAAAAATTTATACAATAAGTAGAAAAAAATACTTAATAATTAAATAAAAAAGAGAAATATATATATTATGAAAGAAATTTATACATCTCTAACCCAAATACCTATTCTCATACTTAAAATGCAGTAAACATGTTAGTAATTTATCTCCAACCCAAAAACTCAAACTCAAAAGAATATTCTCAGAATATTTATTTTTATAATAAATTTTAATTTTTTCAATATTATCTATATATTTATCTAAAATTACAAATTGAACCCATAACTTTACAACAACTTAGTAATTCTTTTAAAATTCTCATTCAATTATTTATACAACTACATAAAATAAATTAAACATTATTACATAAACACAAATTACATCTCACAAATAAAAAAAATACAACAAAACAAACCTTATTAAAATTATTATGAATTAAACATATAAATAAATTATATAAATAAATTAAAATATAAATAAATAAAATATGTAAACAAATTAAAATATAAATAAGTTATATAAATTAATTAAAAACAAACTAAAATGACTGAAATGAAAGTTTTAAAAACCTTTTGAGTATGTGAACAGTGTCACTGCATATTTGGGTTTGGGGGAGAAATATTTTGTAGAAAAACTTAAAATGCAGTTGAGTGACCTATAATGGAGTTGTTTGCTGGTGGGTTGGAGATGATCTTATATTATGAGAGAGAAAATAAGTAAGATAAATAAATTAGGAAAGAGAAATTACCTGAATTTTGTGAATGATTGTAGAGTTAGAAACTACAAAAGGAGACCGAGGATGTTTTTTCAGCTGCCTGAAATGATCAAATTCATGGAAAAAAATACAAATCAGTGAAAACGGATTGTTGAAATATAACATAATGCAAATTCAATTATTGAAAACATGATATTGATAGAGAAATTGAGAAGATTATGAATAGAGATAGCACACGACAAAAGGAGATCGACCAAATATCACTCTTCTCTCTCCAGTTGAACCTTGTTAATCTAAGATTTTTTATAGGAATAAAATATTTGGATGGAGTAATATATTGGTTTAATTGTAGTTATATACGTTAATATAATCAATATTTATTAATAGTTGATATAATCAATATTTATTGCTAAATTCAATTAATAGATAATTATAATATGATAACTGAAATTTTTTATTTTTACATATTTTCATTAATTATAATATGATAATTGAAATTTTTATTTTTACATATTTTCATTAATTATAATATAATAACTGAAATTTTTTATTTTTACATATTTTCATATTTAATATTTAATGTTAAACTGAATTAATATAAATAAAATAATTTTATAATGAATATAATATAATAACTGAAACACTTATTATTTTTGCAATTTTTTATAATTAATATTAATGTTAAATTTAATTAATAAAAAATATTAATATATATATATATATATATATATATATATATATATATATATAAAAGAGTAACGGAGATAGATAATTATGAAATTTATTTAATAAAATTGATAAAAAATATATATTTTATATTATTAGTGAGAAAATATATATATGGTAAAGGAAATAAAAAAATTAATTAATAAAGATAAATGAAGAGAGAGAAATATATATATCTAACACATAAAAATATCTATGATGATGTAGATCATTTTGGAAAGAGCGTGATGTACACCTCCAACATTTCAAAATTAAGTGTCATTAGATATATATAGTTAAATATATATAAAAAAATAATTTAAAAAGTAGAGTAATTTATAGAGTTAATTAAGAGAGAAATTATGAATTGAGATAAAAATAATTTGTGTATAAACCTTCGTATTCATCTATTAAACATTATTATATATATTGTTATTATATATATAAAAATAAATATGTTATGTAATATTATATATCTTTATGTAAAAAATATTTTATATTATTAATGTGAAAAAATATAAAAATTTATATAGTAAGTAGAAAAAAATACTTAACAATTAGATTAAAAAAGAGAAATATATATATTATGAAAGATATTTATTCTCATACTTAAAATGCATTAAACATCTTACTAATTTATCCCAACCCAAAAACTCAAACTCAAAAGAATATTCTCAGAATATTCATTTTTATAATAAATTTTAATTTTTTCAATATTATCTATATATTTATCTAAAATTACAAATTGAACTCATAACTTTATAACAACTTATTAATTACTTTTAAATTCTCATTCAATTATTTATACAACTGCATAAAATAAATTAAACATTATTACATAAACACAAATTACATCTCACAAACAAAAAAAATACAACAAAACAAACCTTGTTAAAATTATCATATATATATATATATTATTATATATATTGTTATTATATATAAAAATAAATATGTTAGGTAATATTATATATTTTAATATAAAAAATATTTTATATTATTAGTGTGAAAAAATATAAATATCTATATAGTGAAAGTATGAAAAAAAAATACTTAATAATTAGATTAAGAAAAAGAGTGAAATATATAAAGAAATTAATTTAAAAAGTAGAGTAATTTATAGAGTTAATAATTTGTGTATAAACCTTCATATTCATCTATTAAACATTATTATATATATTGTTATTATATATATATATATATATATAATATTATATATCTTTGTGTAAAAATATTAATAAAAAAAATATTTTATATTATTAGTGTGAAATATATAAAAATTTATACAATAAGTAGAAAAAAATACTTAATAATTAAATAAAAAAGAGAAATATATATATTATGAAAGAAATTTATACATCTCTAACCCAAATACCTATTCTCATACTTAAAATGCAGTAAACATGTTAGTAATTTATCTCCAACCCAAAAACTCAAACTCAAAAGAATATTCTCAGAATATTTATTTTTATAATAAATTTTAATTTTTTCAATATTATCTATATATTTATCTAAAATTACAAATTGAACCTATAACTTTACAACAACTTAAACTTAGTAATTCTTTTAAAATTCTCATTCAATTATTTATACAACTGCATAAAATAAATTAAACATTATTACATAAACACAAATTACATCTCACAAATAAAAAAAATACAACAAAACAAACCTTATTAAAATTATCATGAATTAAACATATAAATAAATTATATAAATAAATTAAAATATAAATAAATAAAATATGTAAACAAATTAAAATATAAATAAGTTATATAAATTAATTAAAAACAAACTAAAATGACTGAAATGAAAGTTTTAAAAACCTTTTGAGTATGTGAACAGTGTCACTGCATATTTGGGTTTGGGGGAGAAATATTTTGTAGAAAAACTTAAAATGCAGTTGAGTGACCTATAATGGAGTTGTTTGCTGGTGGTTGGAGATGATCTTATATTATGAGAGAGAAAATAAGTAAGATAAATAAATTAGGAAAGAGAAATTACCTGAATTTTGTGAATGATTGTAGAGTTAGAAACTACAAAAGGAGACCGAGGATGTTTTTTCAGCTGCCTGAAATGATCAAATTCATGGAAAAAAATACAAATCAGTGAAAACGGATTGTTGAAATATAACATAATGCAAATTCAATTATTGAAAACATGATATTGATAGAGAAATTGAGAAGATTATGAATAGAGATAGCACACGACAAAAGGAGATCGACCAAATATCACTCTTCTCTCTCCAGTTGAACCTTGTTAATCTAAGATTTTTTATAGGAATAAAATATTTGGATGGAGTAATATATTGGTTTAATTGTAGTTATATACGTTAATATAATCAATATTTATTGATAGTTGATATAATCAATATTTATTGCTAAATTCAATTAATAGATAATTATAATATGATAACTGAAATTTTTTATTTTTACATATTTTCATTAATTATAATATGATAACTGAAATTTTTATTTTTACATATTTTCATTAATTATAATATAATAACTGAAATTTTTTATTTTTACATATTTTCATATTTAATATTTAATGTTAAACTGAATTAATATAAATAAAATAATTTTATAATGAATATAATATAATAACTGAAACTTTGATTATTTTTACAATTTTTTATAATTAATATTAATGCTAAATTTAATTAATAAAAAATATTAATATATATATATATATATATATAAAAGAGTAACAGAGATAGATAATTATGAAACTTATTTAATAGAATTGATAAAAAATATATATTTTATATTATTAGTGAGAAAATATATATATGGTAAAGGAAATAAAAAAATTAATTAATAAAGATAAATGAAGAGAGAGAAATATATATATCTAACACATAAAAATATCTATGATGATGTAGATCATTTTGGAAAGAGCGTGATGTACACCTCCAACATTTCAAAATTAAGCGTCATTAGATATATATAGATATAGATAATTGAGAGTTACATGTCTCTATTAGGACTAACTAAATTAATAAACAAAGTAAATGAAAGTTAAATGCCTCTATTAATACTAACGGTAATTTATATAATATTCACTGCCTTCAATTAGTGATATACATGTTGCACATCTCTAATTTTTGTTACAAAAGTTTTCAAACTTTAACTCGAAGCACCTCATGAAGCTTAACGATTGTCTTTGGTAACACTTTAGTGTGTATATCTCACAATTTGATGTTTTGAAAAAATGTGAAAAATACCACTTTAATGTTGATTTTCTCATATAAAAAGTGTCTAATTACCTCGATGGGTTTAGTTCTATACTTATGATGTACTGGATTTTTGACGATACTGATATCTGCAAGATTATTATAATAAAATTTAATTGACTCGCTATCTATAGCTCAAAATAATTTCAAGATTTGAACAACCCATATTTCTTCACAAAATCCAGTAGTAAGGGTGTTAGGATTGAGCTCGCGGAAGGAGACGGGGTCTCGCAACGTTGACGCTTACACACACACCGTTCGATAATAACCCTGTTAGAGGTTGATTATCTCGTTTCTATTTTACATAAGCCGTCACAAACTCTTGACAAAGTCAAGTGCAAAACTGTTTATTTGAGCTTGAAGCAACAGATGATTAATATAAATGATAAGATAAGGAGAAACACACAACACAAGACACAAAATTTATGGATGTTCGGAGTATAAACTTCTACGTCACCCCTCCTCTCAAATTTTTGAGAAGGATATTCACTAGAATATTCAATCTATTTTCAACACGTATGTAACCACAGTCGAACAACCAGGGCTTAGTTACTGTCTGTTTTTGATCTTCCAATACACTCACTCTATTGAGCAGAAACGAATTTTGTTAACTTACAATGCTCATCACTCACTCATAATAACTAGTATTGTAATACAAATTTGGAGCTCTAACACACGTGAAAGCCTAATGAGTGCTTAATAGGATTAATAGCTTCAAGTTGATTGCGAAATGTTGTCAAAAAACGGTTGAAAGGTTGTAATGTATTGAAACAGGTTGAGCTCTGTCCTCTTAAATAGGCATATGTCAACGAACATATTTGCAGCTCAACATCTATATCTGTTTCATATGACATCTCATCTTGATCTTGATTGGTTGAGGTCCAGATTAGTACATTGGATGAAATATTTTTTGATCTTGTCTGTATTTAGATAATAGTAAGACAAATTTACATTTATGTGATTTCAATCTCCAAGGAATGTATGATTCAGACTGTTTGTCCTTTCCTTTCTCTGATTCTGGTTTTGCTACTGTAGGGAGATATTTATCAGTCTTTGCACTTAAATGGAAATTCTCATCTGGGAAGTGTAAAGCTGATGTCTGAACTTGCCAAAAGGGTCCATAAATGTGTTCCCGAGGTTGATAAAGCATAAGATTTGTGAAATGCAGAATGCGCTTCATGGAATGCCGAAATTTTAAAAACGGAAGCTGGAAACGCTTTCCAGAAAGTCGATATCTAAAAATTCGGACGTGCGCTTTCTAGAAAGCCAATATCTGGAGTGCCAATATGTTGGGATGCCGATATCTGAAAAGCTGGATGCGCGCTTTCTAGAAAGCCGATATGTGGAATGCTGATATGTTGGGATGTCGATATCTGAAAAGCCGAACCCACGCTTTCTATAAAGCTGATATCTAGAATGCCGATATGTTGGGATGCCGATATTTGAAAAGTCGGACGTGCGCTTTCCAAAAAGTCGATATCTGGAATGCCGATATGTTGGGATGCCGATATCTGAAAAGTCGGACGCGCGCTTTCTAGAAAGCCGATATCTGGAATGCCGGTATTTCCAAAAGACGATTTCTACCCAACTCCGATATGCATCAAAAGTCGATGTTTACCGAAAGTCTATATGGTCCAAATGCTGATATCTCTAAATGCCGATTTGGTCCAAATGCCGATATCTCCAAATGTCAATATCTCAAAAAGCCGATTTATGACATAACCGACTTTAATTTAAATACTGATCTAGTTTAATCTGCACATAATTATTTTGACACAATTAAATTTTTATTTAAATAGTTAATTAATATTACTACTTAATTAACTATTTTTACTTATCAATTTCTCTTATTTTGATTATTTAGAATAAATATTCAAAACCAAGTAGTTTTATAATTGTTGGATAATTTTCTTAAGTTGGTTAACTAATTTAATCTAACAATTTCTCCTTATTTGATTTTTTAAAATAAATTAAAGTTTGCTGTCTATTTTTAGCAATTTCTCTCTTTTTGATTGTTATCCTGAAATTATCAAAACCAGCCAATATGCATAAAAGCATTTTTACTATGTAATATTTGATAACCCTGTCTAATAACCAAAACAATAGAAGGCAGTTAGTTAAAAAGAACTCAAACATTCAACCAAAGTAATGAAATATGTTCACGATGAAAGCGTAAATAGAGAAAAACAATAAAGAAATAGAGGAGTTTAGCGTCTCCCTTTTGGTGTCAGTTTTTCCATATCGTCTATGAATCTTTCCATGAAACCCTAACTCGGTTGACCCAGGACATTAATTTCACGATCCCTTTCCCTTGGTGGAGTAGGATCTCCATCAGCGGCATAACCATTACCTCTTCGTAGTCTATGATTAGACTGAGCGCTACATGGAACTTCCGGTTGAGGTGCTTTCAGTTGAGACCGAGAGTTTACTACTTGAGTAGTATATTCGGATAACGTCATTCCATCCTCCGCAACCCCAGTTTGTTTATCCTTCTTTCGTTTAACAACCTTAGATTTTTTAGTAACATCAGCTTATTTAGAAACTTTAGCATTTGTGTTTTCCTCTTGAATTCATCGAGTTGCTTCTTCATATTCTCTCAATTTCTCAGCATCAACAACATTTTAAGATCTAACCATTTCCATGACTTGAGAGGTAAGGACTTTAATCAAAACATTGGTCTCCGTTTGAACAGTGAGAGATTGATTAAGCATATGAGTGATTTTGCCTAGTTCCTATCGCAACTCCTACCTTAACCTTATTAGTTATATGCTTTGTTCATTTGAAGACTTAACATACATTCTCTTCATTTGATCCAGTCGATTTTGAATTGCTTTCTACGGGGAAATCACCTCCAAGACAATATGTCAGATGTCTTGCCTAGTACTTCCTCAGATTCGGATCGAGTTGACACATGGGATACATTGGGGATGGCTTGAATAGGTCGAGCGTGATGTGATCTAACTTGGATAGACATTTCCAGACGGACCGGTTCTTCAATATTTTCATCCTTATTCTTATGACTATGATCTGATACTCCTTTAGACTTAGAAGACTTACCCGATTTAGATTGAGTAGATGTCAGCTTCTTTGCATGTAGAGCTTCAATTTCCCCTTCAATGATTGGTTGTTCTAGGGGAAGAATTTCATTATCGGTCGTTTTAGGATTCTCGATTTGACGAGGAGACGCAGGACCTTTGCCAGTCGCAAATAAGGGATTGGAGTTTGTTGTGTCTTGCCTATCCTCGTTTACATCTTCATTAGAGGTTGACCCTAGTAGACAAGATTCTTCTACGTCAGCCTATGTAATTCTCTACCTCTCAGCAATTTGTTCCCATTCCTGTCTTGACTTTGGAGGTGAGTAAAGTGAAGTTTGATTTGGAGTGGGATGAGAATTAATTACATCGATGATGGGAGATGTAGATGAAGATGAAAAAGATGAATGATATTCTTCAAATGTCTCCCCCTATATATCCGAACAAGAATAGTAAGCCTGGTTTTTGAAGAATATGACATCCATCTTGGTATATATTCTCTTAGTGATGAGAGAGTAACATCGATATCCTTTTTTAAAGGGTGAATATTCGATGAAAATACATTTGATAGATTTTGGGTCAAATTTACTTCGACCATGAGAGTGAATATGAACGAATCAATTAACAACCAAAATTTTTGAGAGGGAGATATGAGGAGACAACTTTAGTAAATGTAAAAGATTTTAAGATGTGTTGAATGAGACATTAAAATTGAAGAACTTTTTATGGCATGTGATTTATTAGATATGTGAGAGTGGACACATCATCTCTCCAAAAAGATTTAAGAGCATTTGAAGGGAAAAGAAGGGAACGTGTAACTTTGAGAATGTGTCGGTTCTTGCATTCAGCTACTACATTTTTTTGTGGAGTGTCAACACATTAACTATGATAAATGACATCTTTCTTCGAGAAATTTTTGGAAAGATTATGATAAAATAACAATTTTATATCGTCTGTCTTTATAGTGAGAATTGGATTTTGAAATTGAGTATGAATCATTGAATAAAATTGTTGAAAGTTTTCATTGACTTCAAATGTATCTTTCATGAGGAATACCCAAGTTAGATGAGTGTGATTATCAATAAACGTGACAAACCAACGTTTCACGTTTATTGTCGTAACTCTCAATGGACCCCTAAACTCACTATGAAACAATGTGAAAGGTTTGGAAACTTTGTATGATAACGAGGAAAATGAGTGTGGGAATGCTTATCATACTCACAAATTTTACATTGAAACAAGCTAGATTTTTCATTGATAAATAATTTGGGAAAGAGTTTAGCTAGATACATAAATTTAGGATGACCTAATTTATAATGTCATAATATGATTTTGATATTATGATCGGAAAAATAATTGAAAGCAATGGAAGAGAAACAAGGTGGAGGTGAAAGGGACCACCATGTATGATGTAGAGACTCAAACATAGTTTAGCACTGTCAATAGTCGTCTAGAACCCGTAACCTAAAATCAGAATGATTTGGTAAAAAATTAGCATGACACTTTAAATCCATAAGTTAATCTTTTTACTAATATGAGATTACACTCAAGGTGTGGTACATAAAGGATTGTCTTGAGAAATAATTTCTCCAAAATATAAGTTGATCTGATACCAACAATCTTAATTGACGATGCATTGACAGTTTTAATCTCCAAATTATCATAACATGGACGATAATTTAAGAAAATAGATTTATTTCCAATCATGTGATTATAAACACCTGGATCAATTATCCAATTTACCAAATTTTTATTTAATATGTTAAATTGCATACATTTAAGGAAATTTCCAAATAGTCCCTTACCAGTTTCACGAGCTACTTCCTTAGATCGTGTGCCGAACATAGTCAAATCAGACGCGCCATTAGTGGACAGAGAGTTGGAAACAAATAAATCCCAAATATTTTTCTAAGTTAAACCATGTGCTCGCGACTAAATACCATCTCTCTAGATGGAGACAAAGATGATGTTACGATTCCTTTTTACGCCTTCTAATTAGAGGACTTTCCATGGTGAATCTAGTATCGATATTTGAGATTCCCAAACTTTCAACAATGATCACAATATGGAAATTTTCTCGTTTCGAATCGAAACTAGGGCTTCTACTCACAAGTGCAATAGAATTGTCCAAGCTTTAAAAAATGAAAGTGATTGGTTCATCCACGACGATCGAGGCATTGAGCTTTACCATAAATTGGAGACAAATCTTTTGTTGATGAATTTTAGAAAATACTTTGTCAACGCTTGACGTGGGTTTCATCACCATAATTCGCGATCGAACAAGTTCAAAGTTTGGATTTAATTCAAACAAGTACTTGTAGATGCACCACCATTTTGTATTCTTTCTATGTAGTTCGACGTCTTCATGACATCACCATTTGTTATCCTCATAGTAATCAACTAGTTGTCACTTTTTGTCAAGAACACTAAAGAACTGTTCTGCATCCATATTGTCACCTTATTTTTTGAACTATGGAGAACTAGCATGGCATTATTAAAGGCTAAAATATCATCAATGTTCAAGGATAAGAGAAGACCAATCACTATCTCTCAAAAGACTTTTTGGTTTTTTCTCAAGAAACTCTTAGTTTCATCTACATGTAAACCGAATAGTCATAATTAAATGTTACTTGTAACATTTCATTTACCATCTTCTTTACTATAAATACTAATACATGTAAATATTAATATTAATTCAATAACAATGTAACTCCTTAGAGTTTATCATCTCTCTTATTGTATTCTCTATCTTCTCCATTTATTTTATTCTTCTCTCTATTTATCTTTCCATTTTAATTATTTTAACTACATTAACTTGGTATCAGAGCATTTATTAGGGTTAACACCTATGATCCTATCAACCTCTTTCAATAGAATTGAGGAGAAACATACATGAGTTTTGGATTCTATATTGAATCGTGTTCACGTACAAATAAACAAAATGGTGTCGTCGAATGTAAGATCCACCACCTAAAAGAAATGTGTCTCACTCTTCTTGTTGATGTCTTTAGGTCTTTATCTTTTGAGATGATGTCATTATACAACCTCATCTCATCAACATGTTTTTCTCTAAATGTCTCAACCATACATGTTATCTTTACTTTTGTTACACCCTCTTTATCTTTTAAATTATAAAATCTCTCTCTCAATTATATTTACACTTATATTTTCTCTCATCCACCATCATTTTCTCAATATTTTCACATTCACCAATCACATATTATTTAAATCCCATCATTCTAAACATCTTAATCTTCACCACCATCAAACTACTTCCTCTCTTATCATCTCATATTTTCTACATATGTCCAACTATAAGAGTTGATCACAACTTCAATGTATTTTTTTTACACAGTTAAAAATCGAGAAAATCATTACTGATTGTTATAGTCGATATCGACTATTAAAAGTCAAGAAAATCATTACCAACTGTGAAAGTTAATGACGAAAGTAAAAGTCGAGAAAATAATTATCGACGGTAAAAGTTGATGTTTACCGACAATAAAAGTCGACGCCGACTATAAAAGTTGAGAATCATTACCGATGGTAAAAGTCGAGAAAGTCATTACCGATGGTTAAAGTCGAGAAAATAATTACCGATTGAAAATTCAATATCAATCATGGGCCCTACATTCGTTCCAAATCATTACTCGGTCTCCCCGTTAATATCATATTATCATATCACTCATCTCTCAAAAACTTTTGAATTTTTCTCAAGAGACTTTTGATTTCATCTACATCTAAATCAAAGAGTCATCATTAATGTTACTTGTAACCTTTCATTACTATCTTCTATTCTTCTATACTATAAATACTAGAACATGTAAATTTTAATATCAATTCAATAACAATGTAACTCCTTAGAGTTTATCATCTCTCTTATTGTATTCTCTACATTCTCCATTTCATTTTAATTTTCTATCTATTTATCTTTCCATTTCAATTATTTTAACTACTTTAAATTGGCATCAGAGCATTCATTAAGATTAACACCTGCAATCCTATCAAACTCTTTCAATCCAAACTCTTTCAATCGGATTGAGGAGAAACATACATGAGTTTTAGATTCTATATTGAATCGTGTTCACGTACGAATAAACAAAATGGTGTTGTCGAATGTAAGATTTACCACCTAAAAGAAACGTGTTACATTCTTCTTGTTGATGTCTTTAGGTCTTTATATTTTGAGATGATGTCATTCTATAAACTCATCTCATCAACATGTCTTTCTCTAAATGTCTCAACCATACATGTTATCATTACTTTTGTTACACCCTCTTTATCTTTAAAATTATAAAATTTCTCTCTCAATTATTTATACACTTATATTTTCTCTCATTCACCATCATTTTCTCATCATTTTCACTTTCACCATTACATATTCTTTAAATCCCATCATTCTCAACATCTTAATCTTGACAACCATCAAACTTCTTCCTCTCTAGTCATCTCGCATTTTCTACATATGTCCAACTATAAAAGTTGCCGACTGTTAAAAGTCGAGAAAATCATTATTGATTGTTAAAGTCGATGTCGACTATTAAAAGTCAATAAAATAATTACCGACTCTAAAAGTCGAGAAAATCATTACCAACTGTAAAAGTTGAAAAATTCATTACCGAAGGTAAAACTCGAGAAAGTCATTACCGATGGTTAAAATTGAAAATTCGATGTCAACCATGGGCCCTACATTCATCCTAAATCTTTACTTAGTCTCCCTGAAATCTCTCATCATCAAATACATATTTATTAATAATCAATTGGTTTGAAATCTCTCATCATCAAATACATATTTATTAATAATCAATTGGTTAATATCATCACCAAAGGACTTGACTCAAATTATTTTGTCTTTGAGGGAAGGTATTAAAGGCTAATATATCATCAATATTCAAGGATAAGAAAAGATCAATCACTCATCTCTCAAAAGACTTTTGAGTTTTTCTCAAAAGACTCTTGGTTTCATCTACATGTAAACCGAGAAAATCTTAGGTATAACAAGAAATCATTACCGACTGTAAAAGTTGAGAAAATCATTACTAGTGGTAAAAGTCGAGAAAGTCATTACCCATGGTTAAAATCGAGAAAATAATTATCTATTGAAAATTCAATGTCAACCATGGGCCCTACATTCATCCCAAATCATTACTTAGTCTCCCTGAAATCTCTCATCATTAAATACATATTTATTGATAATCAATTGGTTAATATCATCACCAAAAGACTAGTTTCAAATTATAAATTATTTTATCTTTTAGGAAGGTATTAAAGGCTTAACATATCATCAATATTCAAGGATAAGGCTTAACATAAATACTAGTACATATATTGTAACTCCTTAGAGTTTATCCTCTCTTATTCTCTACATTCTCAATTTCATTCAAATCAATCTATTTGCTTATCTTTCCATTTCATTCACTTTAACTCCCCACAACTATGACCTTTCGTTTACATAGAGCACTTCCAATGAGAATCGAACTCCTGACATTTTGGTCTTTTGTCGAATCTTTCTATCGGGCTACTCTGATGGCGTATATTATCACCTTGTTCTAGATGGTAGAGAGTTAATTCTACTTGGATTAATTTAGAAATGTTAAAAACACAAGAGTATTGGTTTTTAATCGTGTCACAAATTGATTTAGTAGAAGTGTGATTGAGGCAATTTTCTTCAATATTTGTGTTCATAGAGTTGAAAATCAAAGACATGACTTGGTGATTGTCCTTATTCAAAGCCTCAAACTTTGAGTTCGTGGGGGTTAGAACAAAGTATTAAATTAAATGCTTATTTCATTTACCATATATCAAAATTCGGATTGAATTCGCCCATGCCATGTCATTCTTACCATTCAGTTTATAACAGGTTATGAATGATCCATTAGACGTCCATGAATTGCACAACTGATTTTATGGGTTTTTGAGAATGAGCGGTGGAGTATGGAGTAATACTATATTCTTCTTTTGAAGGAAGAACATAGGAGTTATGGCCGTGAGGACCATATAACACTAGCGTAGTGGGAGAAGAAGTAGGAAGAGACGACGGAATATCTTTCGATTTTGTCATTGGAAAGATAGAAGTCGATTGTTTGAAAGAGAATGGTCGGTGAGGTGATCGGAGAAGAGAACATGAATTAGATACTTTGTAAGAAACTATAATATTGAGAATATGAAAATATTATATTATCTTGTATGTATATTAGTTTACTTTATATACAAGAAATAAATAAACAAAGTTAAAATTGACTAAGTTTGTGAGGTGTGGATCAAAATTGTATCTTATTTTTAAATATATAGGAACCTTGTTTTAATTGGGCATATTGAATTTAATTTGTTTGCTTAATGTAATATATGTATATATTCTTTTATTTTGTTTTTAGACATAATATTTATATATTGGTTTTAAATAAGTTACAAATTAAATATTTATAGTTCAAATATTTTTTTTGGTTAAATTAAATTTGTTTTTTTTATTCAATTAGAAGTTTAAAAAACCTATTAATTTATGGAACACTATCCATTAAATCAAAACTACCTTATAAAATAATATAAGGTAAATGACTTCCACAATATTCCTCATCCTCTTCGGACTACTCCATTGAATCAAATAGTTCGTGTTAAATCTCGGACAACACTATCGAATCTTGCTCTTTGTGTTTATCCTCCTTCTTCTAGGACAACCCCATCGAACCAACTACCCATGTTTCTTCTCGGACAACAATATCGAATCTCATTACTTATTATTTTTCATCCTCCTCAGACAGACCTATCGAATTAAACTACTCGTATTCCTCCTTAGAAAGTACCGTTGATTCTCGCTCATCCTGTTTCTTCTCCTCTTTAGACAGTCCCAACGAATCTAATTACTCGTGTTACTCCTCATCCTATTCGGACAACACTATTGAATTCAACTGCTAGTGTTTTCCATATCCAAGTCAATTTATTAGAAAATCAATATGAATAACAAGTAATGTGACATTCTCAATCTCTTTATCAAACATATTTGTTAAAAGATAAAGAGATGGTATTGAATGTTATATTGAATTATATATGTTAAAGAAACTAATATAATAATGATATTATCACAATGTTATAATATTGTGATTATATTTTACATATATATTCTTCTATTTACGATAACTTCTCACCTCAAATAATATTTGAGTAGTTTGTTTTCCCTTTTTCTTTCGCTTTTCTATTTCTTGGTTGGAAGCCACTTATGCTTCTCTCGATGGTCTGAACGTGCTCCACATGCAAAGAAGTGCACAATCATGCACTTCATCTTCAACTTTCGTTTGTTTTTTATTTTTGTTCTTAGATTTCATACTGCTTTTATTTTGGTTCAAGTGAATGTTGATGATATCCGAAATGAGGTACTTGAAGCAATACGTGGAGAAGTCCAAGGCACGATTGATGCCTTCCGAAGGGAAATGATGGGAAGGATCGAAGGCTTGGAGGGACGGATTGGGTGGAATGGAGGAGAGGAACTTTGAGGTGCGACACTCATCAAATTGATGTTCCCAAACCAACTTCATTCAAAGGCTCAAAGAGCGCAAGGGAAGTGAATGACTTCATATGGAACATGGGGAGGTATTTTAAGGCATCCAACATACTTAAGGATCGCATCAAGTTGCAAACGATGCCATTTTTCTTGATAGATATGGCGTTGTTGTGGTGGAGGAGACGTGAAGCCGACATTGAACGAGGTGCGTTACGAATGGAAACATGGGTGGATTTCAAGACCGAGTTCAAACGTCAATTCTTTCCCAAAAATGCTGATTTCGAAGCTCGAAAGCGTTTAAGCCAACTCACACACTCCCAATCCATAAAGGAGTATGTGAGGGAGTTCCAAGAGTTGATTATAGAGTTACCTAGTCTCATCGAATAAGAGACCATGTTCACCTTTGTTAATGGCCTAAAGATGTGGGCGCAGTTAGAACTACAAAGGGCGAAAGTGCAGAACGTCTCAGAGGCAATTACAATTGCAGAAAGGCTGATTGAGCTTAAAACGTCTGTGGATAGACCAAAATTCAATAAGGACAACAAGGAGAAAGGTGGGGGAGACCTCCAACCCAAGAAGTGGCAACCAAACAACAATCCTAAAAGGCAAGTCGACGAAACAGGTAAGCCTAGAACTTGTCATATTTGTGGTGCCACCAACCAACTCAAGTTCATGTGTCCTTTCAAAGGGAAGAAAGTTGCGGCAGTCCAATGAGCCGAGTCTTCCGATGATGAAGAAGGGGCTCAACTGGGATCTTTAAGGTTTCTCAATGCTGTTAAGGCTAGAGTTGCTGAGCCAATTAAAGGAACGAAAAAGGGTTCAATGTTTGTTGAGGCGGTGATCGAAGGAAAGCGCGTGAAAGCCCTTGTCGACACTAGGACAACCCACAACTTCATGCGTGAAGGAGTGACTAAGGCGCTTGGTCTCCACAACAATCAATGATGGGGGACCATCAAGTCCGTGAACACGAAAGCCAAGTCGGTGGCTGGTGAAGCTAAGGAAGTGAAAATTCAGATCGGAGACTAGAGCGGAAATGTTTCATTTTCGGTAACCCCCCTTGACGATTACGATGTATTACTAGGACTATGATGGTTCGATCAAGTACGTGCGTGTATAATTCCCTATTCTGATTTGTTGGTCATCTTGGATCACGAAAAATCTAGTGGCATACCGGTGAGAAGGGAACTAGACAGAATGGGAATGTTATCGGCTATACAATTTAGCCGAGGCCTCTAGCAAGGTGAATAGACTTTTTCCACTTTTGCTGTGATAAAAGATGAGGACGATTCCAAGGTGGGAGTAGAAGTGTCCAAAGAAGTCCAAGAAGTGTTGGAGGAGTTCAAAGACACGATGCCTAATGGAACTCCCAAGGAAATTACCTCCAAAACGGGACGTGGACCATAAAATCGAGTTAGTGACAGACGCATTGCTACCATCTCGCACGCCCTATATAATGGCACCTTCCGAGCTAAAGGAATTGCATAAACAATTGAAATAGTTTCTTGATGCGGGAATGATCTAGCCATCCAAATCGCCCTACGGTGCTCCGGTGCTAATCCAAAAGAAGCACGATGGGTCATTGAGGATGTGTGTAGATTACCGGGCATTGAACCAGTTGACCGTTCGAAACAAGTATCCGATCCCGATTGTTGGTGAGTTATTCGATCAACTTGGAGGAGTCAAGTGGTTCTCAAATATCGACTTACGGTCCAGATAATGGCAAGTGAGGATTGCAAAAGGGGATGAGACTTAGACCACCATGGTTACGAGGTGTGGATCTTATGAATTTCTTGTCATGCATTTTGGTCTTACGAATGCACCAGCCACATTCTACACCCTTATGAACAAGGTCTTCCACCCTTACTTAGATAAGGTTGTGATAGTTTACCTTGACGATATTGTCGTATACTCGTCCACCTTGCATGAGCATGTGGACTATTTGAGATTGGTTCTCCAAGCCTTGCGAGAGAATGAGTTATACGCCAAATGGGAGAAGTGCTTGTTTGCCCAAGATCAAGTGATGTTTCTTTGTCATCGAGTGAAGTCAGGGTGCATTATGATGGATGAGGTCAAGGTCAAAGCCATTAAAGAATGGGAAGCGCCTAAAACCGTACCTCAACATCGTTCATTCATTGGTTTAGTGAATTACTATCGCAAGTTCGTCACAGGGTACTAAAAAATAGCTGGTCCCTTGACCGACCTTTTGAAGAAAGATCGATCATGGAGGTGAGATGAAAAGTGTGTGGAAGCCTTCGAGGGACTCAAGGCCAAAGTCACCAAACAACCGGTGTTAGCACTGCTAGACCATACCAAAGAGTACGAGGTGCATACCGATGCATCTGACTTTGACATTGGAGGTGTGTTGATGTAAGAGGGACACCCTATTGCATACGAAAGCCGAAAGTTAAACGATACGGAACGACGATACACGATCCATGAGAAAGATATGACGACAGTTGTGCATTTATTATGTACATGGAGGCACTATTTGCTTGGAAGCAGATTCATGGTACATACCAACAACGTAGCCACTAGCTACTTCCAAACGCAAAAGAAGCTAACTCCTAAGCAAGATAAGTGGCAAGAATTCTTAGCCGAGTTTGATTACACATTGGAGTACAAGGCGGGAGTTACCAATCGTGTAGCCGACGCTTTAAGCCGCAAGGCGGAGTTGGCCGCCATTAGTCAACCAGTGACCAACATAAGGGAACGCATACGGAAGGGCCTAGAGAAGGACCCCAATGCGCTGAGACTCATGGAGTTTGCTCAAAGCGGCAAGACTCAAAGATTTTGGCTCGACGACGAATTACTCCTAACTAAAGGAAACCGTGTGTTCGTACCCTTGGGGAAGTTTGCGTCACGACGTCTTGAAGGAGAGTCATTATTCAAAATGGGCGGGTCACCCAGGAATGCACGACACCATGGCGTTGATGGAGGAATCATATTATTGGCCCAAAATGTGGGATGATGTGGAAGCTTATGTACGGACTTGTCTTATTTGCCAACAAGACAAGATCAAACAACATCAACCAGGCGGTTTGCTCCAACCATTACTAGTGTCTGAACATCCATTCGAAAGCATCTCGATGGATTACATCACAACACTACCCAAGTCCGATGGGTACGGGTCGATCATAGCGGTGGTTGATCATTTTTTCAAGTATGGAACTTTTATTCCGGCACCATCCGACGTCACGGCTGTCGATACAACCAAGTTGTTCTTGAAATACATTGTGAAACATTGAGAAGTACCAAAGACGATCGTCAGCGATAGATATCATCGCTTCACTAGGAAATTTTGGTCGGAGTTGTTCAAGTTGATGGGCACCAATTTAGCATTCTCAACCAGCTTCCATCCACAAACCGATGAATAGACAAAAAAGGTCAATGCCTTGCTATAATTATATCTAAGACACTATGTGAGCGCCAACCAAAAGGACTAACGCAGACTTCTGAATACGACATAGTTCTCATATAATTTTCAAAAAAGCGAATCAACTGGGCGCAGTACGTTCGAACTAGGTTATGTAGGTCAAAGCCCGTCCGCCTATACATTTGCCAAATCCTTAGGAGAGGAGGAAGATCTTGCTCGAGCGTCTTTAGATAAGGTCGCCAAGAAGATGAAGAAGTGGGCGAACCTAAAAAGGCGTGCAGTTGAATTCGATGTGGGGAACAAAGTAATGGTGAATTTTTTTCCACAACAATTCAAGTCTCTACGATCTGTGCACAAGGGGCTTGTACGTAGATATGAAGGACCATTTATAATCGAGGGGCGCGTGGGAAAGGTCGCATATCGATTGGAGTTGCCACCCAAACTAAAGATCCATCCGGTATTCCACGTAAGTAAACTTAAACCATTTCACGAGGATACAGAGAATGTAGAGAGGGGACAATCCAATCGAGCGGCAACGGTCGTCACGACATCCTTCGATAAGGATATCACGGAAATTATATCTCATAAAGTGATTAGAAGAAGGTGTGTACCCCCTTCCATTGAATACTTTGTACGATGGAAAGATCTTCCCGATGCCGAGAATAGCTGGGAAAAAGAAGACCATTTGTGGCCATTCAAGCAGAAGATCGAAGAATACCGGTCCAAAGTCGAGCCGAGGGCGGCCACGACTTAGGTGGGGGAGTATGTCACAGCCCATTTGTGGGAGGGCCCAATCAAGAGGAGTAGAGGTCCATCAAAGTCATGGCCCAATTCAAGAAGGGAGAAGAGTGGATGAACAACCAAACAAGACTTAACCAAACCATACTCAATCTTAATGTCTTGTCCACACTCCATCTATTACCAAAACCACACTCAATCTATCTCCTTGCCCACACTCAACTTATCCATCATTAATGCATTTAATGCTTTACTTGTAATTTACACAATCTCCTTTAAAAACATGTAGTCACACCTTGTAAATAATTGATGTTGAATAAAATTTTATTCTCAAGCTTTGTTTCTCTCTCTAAGTATTCTTGCATTGAGTTTTCTTGTTTCAAAAAGGCTTATTAAGTTATAATCTATTCGATCTAACTTAGTGTCACACAGATCTAATTTTATCCCATGACATAAGAGAGAGCAGACAGAGACAACTTCAATACATTAAATAGAAACTTTTGTGGGCCTACTAGACAAGAGAGAGTTGGTTAGACCGCATAATGCAAACATGACAAATGCACATCTTTATATTGTACAATTGTCGTCTTGTATGTAGTAATTGCCATAAAAGAGCCCCGAATGCTAAGGGCGGATGAGCGGTAATACAAGATCGAAAGGAATATATTGGAAGGTCAACTAGAGCTACTTTGTTTAGTGCAATAAGAAATAACTTTCTAAGGTCAATATGTGGACATGCCTTGGGCTAGCTCCATTCATAGTTCACTTACGAGGCAAGATGATTAGCACTGGGAGTTGTAGTATGAGTTTAGCTATTGTCGACTAAAAACGGCCCAAGACCTCTCCCCACAGGTCCCCAAAATTAATCATTCCTTCAAAACAAATGATAATGATGAATTCAGATCTAGATCTCAAACTCAAATTACTGTTTTAAATAGTTTGCGCAAGAAAAAGCATTAGTTGAATGACTTTTATGGAAGGTCTAGAAACTGAAAGCATGACCGAGGCAATCAAGGGCCTTCCCTTCCTCAAACTTTGGTCGAGATTTTCAAACTTGAGATGCTCCGGGTTAGACCTTTGAAGAATAAAGTTGCCTTTACCGAGAGAGATAAAAGAACTTCGACATCGATTTGTGCGCCTTCTAAATAAGGAATTCAACCTGCGAAAAGAGTACATTATCTAGGTTTCATATAATCCCTTCCCACTTGTGAGCATTCGAATAAATGAGTAGATCTGGCTTGAGGCAACGAAATCATCTCACTCATGAAATGAAAATCTCGATACACTTGACTTTTTGATAAAAAGAGCTTAGACAAGCCTTGTGTCAGATGATGACCAAGCTACTTATATAAGAGAGTGACCCGCCCCAAGTGAATATGAAAAAGCAAAGCTTTCTTACGCCCACATACCAATTTATGATGTCTTCGTCGCTGACTTTCGTCAAGTATGCCCCATGAATTGGTCAAGGTCTGATTCGGCTAATGATACCTCGATCCTGAAGCCTTCGGAGTATCTTTTTTATAGGCGCCTTTATTTGTATGGGAATTCTTTTCTAATAGATTTCACCTAGTGTTTCCCTACTTCCCCCGCCACCTTCCGACGTGCTCTGGTATATAGTGATAACTTCCGGGCATGAGTGCCCCATCGTGAGACTGCTTGTTGAACGTCTGTTGGCAAAGAGATTCAATTGAATAACCTTAGGTTGTAAGCCTATACTTATTATAATACAGAATAAGAAGTAGGCTGACGCTTAATTGCTTATTTGTCACTCGTTATTGTTAATTTATAGCGGGTTCCACCTATATGGAAAATGACACAAACCTTATTTCAGTCTTATCGAATGCCCAAAATCAAAACATTCATATCCACTATATTTCCTTAGATAGGCTATAAAAAATAAGGTCTTAAGTAAAAAGAAAGACTTAGAACAGTCACTTTCGGAAGTCCCATAATCATTAATTTATTTAGGAAGAAATAAAAGAGATTAGACTAATCATTGGAATAGTAGCGTCTACGAGCCTCCCGCTTCGGTACCATATACTTTTTTACCAGTTGACATGTCAATCCTTTGCGTAGCTAGAACTCACACAAACAAAAATGAGACTCTAAATCATTAATTCTTTTGTCTTTCCGATCTGATTCTTCCCGAAGACATTTCATTTCATATGTTCGTATTATATTTTCTCTACCAGCGTAGTTTGTAACATTTAATGGCGTTGCGCCACAAGAAACGAAAAACTAATACTATATATAGTCATGGATGCTCATCTAGAAACTAAAGCAAAGTTTTATCCCGCTTGGATAGCGAAGTAAACATCTGAGCAAACCTACATTCTCTTGTCCTGCTAACTCTGTTTCTAATAGGGCCGCATACCACATAATATTAAGTCCAAGATCGGTTCTATCTCTGGAATGGCATTAGTTAGAGAGAAGGATCAAAGATTTAACTTACTATTAGGAATCTAGTGACTGTATTAATTTCACACTACGCAGAATCTCCATAACCAATTTTCCATTTTTTATTATTAAAGTTTTAAGTGCTACTTTTGGTACTACTCTTATTTTACACAATCCAAGAACTTCCATAACGTTAAAAAATCATTGCATGGAGTGACACATTAGCAAAACCGATAGAAAACTCAGTTTTAAAGTAAAGCAGCTATATAGTTGATTGACTAGCTTAGTAATTTTAAACTTAAAAAGTTCAAAAACAACTCGAAACCTAAAGAGAAGAGATGTATGAAGTCTGGCTAAGAAATTTACATACAAGACCTTGATGTCGCATTCAGATGATCTTATTTCAGACGTCATGGCTTGGAGCTTAATCTCGATCTAAATCTAGAAGACATTAAGTGTCTGGTCTTCAATTGATTGCATCGTCTTGATCAAGTAATTAATGTTGGAATTTTTAAACTAGTTCTATAAATTCCATTAATGAATGGAAATTAGAATATGGATAATAAAATCAAATCAAATTCACATGAAATTCAAACGTGAATTAAAGGGTGAAATTTGATCCAAATGTATAATTTAAATCAATTAATTTAAATTAATTGATCTAAAATGCCTTGATGACCAATTAACAAAATGTTGTTAATTTGTAGTGTAACTTACATGAGTTAGTTATTATTATTATTATTTGTTATGATAATTTATATTATTATTAACAAATTGGAAAACCATGTAATGTTAGTATTGAATTGTAAATGCCTTAATTGTTTTGGCAAACAATTACTCTATAATGAAGAGAAAAACGTTAAGGTATTGAAGAGGCAGACAATGCCAACCGTTGGATCAAATGATGATTTTATTTAATGGTTTAACTTTCAACAATATAAGACCTCTCATCTCTAATCAAAAACAACCTCTTCATTTTTCATTCTTTCTCACTCTAGAATTCCAAAAGTCTTCTTCCTGTTTTGTGAGTGTTCTTCGAGTTCTGTGTTCGATTTTTCCGTTGAAACCCGGTGATAGTTCAGGTACTTTATCAAGCTCGTTGTGTAGTGATTTCGGTGCTGAATCACTACTAGATTCGTTGTACCCTGGGAGACAGCCATCTGTGATAAGCTCTAGCACATGGGGAGACGGTGGAACTGTTTTAAGGGAAATGTGCTAAGCACATGCCTCGAATCAACAATTTATTCGGTGATATTATTTTTCATATATTTTATTTATTTCATCTATTTGTAACATAATTTATATATATATTTCTGTTATTTTTCAAGACAAGATATCTAACAATTTATTCGAAATACGAGTCGCGGTATTGCGGAAGAGATGATGTTCATTTCGAAAAAATGAAAAAGATTCATCTTAAGGAATCAACAATCTTAAAACAGTTTCGTGTGATAAGTTATTTAGTAGCTTGTGCCATCGAAATTTTGTCTTTGATGTTTCAGGAATACGAGTTATGATGTTATAAAACAGATGATGACTTATTTCGACAATATGAAAGTTGTTAATGTAAAGGAATAAGATGGATCTACAAATAAAGATAAGTCTTTATTGTATACATATAATATTATTTGTATGAAAGATTACTTTTATAAGCTAATATATGTTGATGTAGATATATATTCTAAAATAAAAATAAAAATGATGTATATTCATTGTATAAATATTTTCTAGAAAATAAATTAGAAAACAATAATTTATTTTATTTTTACTTGAATGTATGTTTGTTGGTTATTAAAATTATTATTAATAATAAATGGAAAATAAAAGTAACTAAAGAGTTAGCTTTTAATTTCTAGAAATAAATTAATAATAGTAATTAAAATTAATTATAATTGAAATATATTGTTTCAGTTTTAAAATAATTAATTATAATATATGGATTCTTAAATTAATTAAGAGTTGATAATTAATAAGAATGTGGTATGATGATTATTAAATAAGGAGAGATAATCTATTTATTTATACATTATTTTATGTACTATATTTTATTATGGTATTAAGATATCATTTTAAAATGTGTGTAAATATTTGTTTTTTTTGACAGAGTTAAGTCAAAGAAATAAATATATTCTTTTAATTAAAGGATACAAAAAGTCATAAAAGTGATGCAATAATGAAAGGGCACATTGGTGTAGTGGTTCAAAGTTTAGACACAATGATGTGTGTTGGAAAGGAGGTCCCTTGTTCAAATCTAGCTGATGAAATGATTTCTTTTGTAGAAATCAGACGTGATAAAATGACAGTAGTCATTTACGTTGATTTCTTTTGTAGAAATCGGACGTTGATAAAATGACATTAGTCATTAACGTTGAAACCATTCCAATTTCTTGTATAGAAATTATGAGATGAATGGAATGATCAATGATTTCTTTGTAGAAATCTGACTAGTTAAAATGACTTTAGTCATTGATGTTGAAACCATTCCAATTTCTTCTGTAGAAATTATGAGATAATGAGATAGTCAATAATTGTTAAAATGACTATAGGAAATGATTTCTTTATCAGACTCGTTAAAATGACTATAGTCGTTGAAATTGAAATATTCCAATTTCTTAGGCAGAAATTATGAGATAAATGAGTGCCCATAACAATGTCTTATATAAAATTTGATCTGTCAAAAAGATTTTAACCATGGATGTTAGAATGATTCTAATTTCTTGTGGAGAAATTATGAAATAAAATGGGGCACTTAACGATTTCTCATATAGAAATTTAATTTGCTAAAATGACTTTGTCATTTATATTTTGAGGCATTTAAATTTCTTGAGATTAAATAAGTTATTTGTGTTGGAACTTATTATAATCATGCATTTAAAAAGACACGACTATGTTAGTCGAAATTGTCTCGGTGAGAACAATTTACCCAAAGTTATTTTTGAGCATGCATAGTCGTTTCACGTCGATTATTGTTCAAAATATGGCAATGTAAGTGCTTCAATTAAGATATGAAATATATTTATAATTATATTTTATTTGATTACGTTACTAAGTGATTAATTGTATATATATCATGCATATTAGTTAATAATATGATAATTTGTGTTAATTCATAATATGTATGATTAACTTGTTATTTATATACACACGTGAATAAATATTATTGTATATCTATTTTATTTTAATAGATAATTTTGAAATTTGTCACAAATTGTGTTCTTTGATTGACAAAGAATTGTTATAGAATGTTAAAGGTCATCTAATTAATTAAGAAACGAATAATTGATGACATGAATATTTATTTTTATAATTAGTTAGTTTTATATTCGATTATAAATGATCAACATTCTAATTAAGTGTAATAATTAATATTCTAATTAATTATCATGTATTTTTTAAACGTATTTTTAATGATAAATGAAATTGTATATATATTTGTTTAATAATATATGACATATTATTTATTTGATTACGTTCTATGTTATTGACTATATATATTATAGTTGTTTTGTTGTGGTGACAAAAATTCATGAAGCAATAATATACAATATCATATATATGGATATATTAATTTTGGTTTAATATAATATATTTGATATACATTGTTCAACGCATCATTAAGACTTACTTAATTTAATTTGATAATTTTGAAATCAAATAATTACAAGGAAAGTCTTGTTTCATTTGAGAATAATGTGGCAAACGTGCCGATATTATGGGATGCAAACGTGCAACCGAAAATAAATATTTGAGCGACTTCGGTCAAAGATGCTTGAAATATTCTGATTTCTTTTGTAGAAATTATGTGATATGGTGAATATTTATTTGATTAAATATTCTAATTTCTTTTATAGAAATTAAGTGTTGAAATAAATATTTTAATTGATTAAATATTTTAATTTCTTATGGAGAGATTATGTGAAGAATGATTTATATATGAATAAATATTCTAATCTCTTGTATAGAAATTATATTTTATTCAATTAAATATTTATGATATAGTTATCTTATTCATTGTATGATAAGTATAACAAAAGAAATTTGTAAAAGAATTGTGTGACAATTTCTTGATTAGAAAATCATTGATTTAAATCATATAAGTGTGTGATTTAAACAAGGGTACCAACACGAATGTGGGGGCAAATATTTTTATTGATTATAACACAAAAATAATTGTGTATATTATGATAAATAAAAAGATAATTTATTGTTAGAGAAATATGTTCTCTATAAAAGATAAAGTTGCGCAACTTTACAAAAAGAAAGAAAATAACAAGAAAATGTCTTGTTTATATTTGCTGAGTTGGTGTTCAAATCGATATTTTAGATTTTGAAATCAAGAAACGTGTCATATTTTGACATTATTTTCATAAAATTTTGAAGAACCAATGTCTTCAAAAGAATTTTATGAAATAAATGAAAAAGAAAGTTTATAAAGTCTTGATATGACTTATAACAAATTTTATAATAATGATATGAAAATTTGATCATACTTTTATTAAAAAGTGAATGTGACAATTATATATATCATGAAGACAATGAAAATTATTTCATTACGTGTCTTTTGTACGATATTTTTATCGTTGAAAAATTACGATAAAAATGGTTAAATCCATAAAGGATATGAATTGCACTAAACGAAATATCATATTGTTATCAAATGATATATTGATATTATTAAATGAAAGACTTTACGTCTTAAAGTGAATATGTTTACACTTAGAAGTGCAATCTACGTATGGAAATCTTCTAATAAACTTATGATGTATAGATTAAACGTTATAATCTATATTTTTGACTTATGTCGAAAAATAAAATATTTTTATGTAAAATATATAATCGTTTACACGAAGGCAGAATAGTTCAAAGACATTTTGTCTACTAGTTAGCCAAGTAAACAATATTTTCATAAAAAAAAAATGTTTAAATGGTAAGCATGTACGAATGACTATGCTTCTTATTAGAAGATTCCAAGATTATCAAAAATTTCTAAT
Source organism: Impatiens glandulifera (assembly GCF_907164915.1). Lineage (NCBI taxonomy): Eukaryota > Viridiplantae > Streptophyta > Magnoliopsida > Ericales > Balsaminaceae > Impatiens > Impatiens glandulifera. The sequence goes on from NC_061870.1 coordinate 22,720,744, forward strand.
TATTGTAATAATAATTTGAAATTAGATAAACTTAGAGTCAATGACAAGTCTAGACATACACGTCTTAGACATAATGTCATTAGACTATACTCTCTAATGGAGTTATCAAATTTGACTATGTAAGTCAAAGATAACACTGTGGATCCACTAATCAAATTATTGAATAGAGAGATAGTTTGAAGTCTTATGAGACATCAGCCTACTATAAGTTGGTATGAAGGAAAACCCTACCTATGCAGACTGGAGATCCCAAGAACTAGGTTCAATGGGACAACCTAATTGTACTAACTTGGAAAGTTATTGTTGAGGATTAATCCTATAACGAAACAATATATATTTTGACGAGGATAAGCATATCGCTTTTAATGATTCTTTGTGAGAAAAGAGATCACCTATGTGAGGGAGAAGTGGGGCCGCTTCGAAAGAATTGCACGGCTCAATTCTAGACCCTCTCACAGAACCAGGCACGTGTTCCATGGCCAAAATGGACACAACCATGAGAGCTTGACATGTATCAGGGAGAATTTTATGTGAAAGTGTGTAATCGTTTACACAAATGGCAGAATAGTTCAAGGACATCGAGTCTACTAATCGGCTAGTAAAGTTATATACTTTCATAAGGGAAGGTTCAAAGGGTTACACCTACCTATCCTATGTAGAATTCAACTGTTGAACTTTTCACCGGGTTAATCTTTCAATTTCCATTAATGTGGGGGATTGTTGGAATTTTTAAACTAGTTCTATAAATTCCATTAATGAATGGAAATTAGAATATGGATAATAAAATCAAATCAAATTCACATGAAATTCAAACGTGAATTAAAGGGTGAAATTTGATCCAAATGTATAATTTAAATCAATTAATTTAAATTAATTGATCTAAAATGCCTTGATGACCAATTAACAAAATGTTGTTAATTTGTAGTGTAACTTACATGAGTTAGTTATTATTATTATTATTTGTTATGATAATTTATATTATTATTAACAAATTGGAAAACCATGTAATGTTAGTATTGAATTGTAAATGCCTTAATTGTTTTGGCAAACAATTACTCTATAATGAAGAGAAAAACGTTAAGGTATTGAAGAGGCAGACAATGCCAACCGTTGGATCAAATGATGATTTTATTTAATGGTTTAACTTTCAACAATATAAGACCTCTCATCTCTAATCAAAAACAACCTCTTCATTTTTCATTCTTTCTCACTCTAGAATTCCAAAAGTCTTCTTCCTGTTTTGTGAGTGTTCTTCGAGTTCTGTGTTCGATTTTTCCGTTGAAACCCGGTGATAGTTCAGGTACTTTATCAAGCTCGTTGTGTAGTGATTTCGGTGCTGAATCACTACTAGATTCGTTGTACCCTGGGAGACAGCCATCTGTGATAAGCTCTAGCACATGGGGAGACGGTGGAACTGTTTTAAGGGAAATGTGCTAAGCACATGCCTCGAATCAATAATTTATTCGGTGATATTGTTTTTCATATATTTTATTTATTTCATCTATTTGTAACATAATTTATATATATATTTCTGTTATTTTTCAAGACAAGATATCTAACAATTAAGAGATGAGACTATAGTCTTATTTCTTGTTAGGCATATTAACCAATCAATAAAAGAATATGAAACATACGAGAAAAGGTTGGGACAATGAAGTAGGTGAAGTAGGTGAAGTGGTTGAATTTTCAAGTTGTTCCAACCACTAATAGATTGAATTCCAAGAGCCAAATGTATTCTCTACCGTTGTAGGTCCTTCTCTTGTAGCTGAAACGACGTCTTTTTATTTTTTGTTTTACTGCGGCACAAGCACAAAAGAATGAAGAAGTTATATTTTGTATTTATCTCAGTATTTATAATGATTTTTAAATATTAATTATAAAATAAATAAATTAAGTGGATATAACGAAGATTTCTCCTTTGACTATTTATGCGGTTTGCGAATAAGCATGTCATTTTAGTCCCGACGGGTCGGGGACTCGAAGGAACCGAATCGATTGGTTCGGGTAATTTGTTAGCTTTTCGGTTTTGGGTAATTTCGGGTCGAAACCGATTGGTTACGGTTCGATTTCGGGTACCCAAAAAATCAATTCGTTTTTTTTAAATGTCTCTATTTTTTTTTATTATTGATTTCATTTGATTCAGTTTCATTTATTATTATTTTTTTTGTAATACAACATTTTTAAATTTTTTTTATCTTCAACTATGCCATCAAATGACTGAATAAAAATGGAGATATGAGAGGGAATAAAAGAAGAGGTAAAAGAAAGATAATTAGCCATTAGCAGAGAATTAATTTTTATTATTAACATTATTTTTTTTATAAATATTAATTTTTAATATTAATATTTGTTTTTCTTATAAATATTATTTATTTTTATAGGTTATAATTTAGGGCGGTTTGTTTTATTTTAATAAATATAATAATTTAAATATTTTATTAAATAATTTTTAAAATTTAATATAAATTGATGTGTTTTTATGTATTATTAAATATTTTAAAATTAAGTTAAAAAGTTAAAATTTTATTAAATTGATTAAATTATGTTCGACTAATAAAAACATCTTAAAAAAATACATGTTCAAAAATATATTAAAATAATTAAATGAGTAAAAATAATCGGATAAATTAAGTACCCATCTTTTTCAGATTTTTTGGGCAATTTCGGATCCGGTTGAAATTTTAAACCCGAAAATTTGCCATATCTATTTGCCCGTTAAACCCGGAAATTCCCAAGTAGCCAAGAAAACAAACCCTAGCAAAAAGAAGGTGAAAACCCTAATCTTGAACTCCCTATATAAACACGCTATACCTGATGTCTAAATACACGATCGATAATAGTAGAGAGATCATCTTCTCACTTCTCGCCTAAGTATTATTTATGCTCGTGAAGATTGGACTGTGATGATTAATCACAATAGGTCTCGTTCGTCGTAATGGTTAATATTCCTTGACGAAAATCTACTGTTTACTGAGTCCTTTCTCACATCTTCTCCCATTTCTTGTCCCTTATTCATTTTCATTCTATGGCCAATGATTAAATTTATTTAATTGACAAGCATATGTCTGAATTTACATTTGTTGATACATTAATCTTCTCTATGAGGCCAATTTTATAATTTCTTCGATCTTTTTTCTTGATTCAATAAATTTTGATCTTTAATTAGGGTATCTCCCCCATTTGTTTTAAATTAAAGCTGTTACCTTTAATCCTTTGAAAGGTTGTAGATTTTTTATGAAGTTGGGACTATGACGATTACATAATTGGTCTCGTTCGTCGTAATGGCTTTGCCTTGACGACAATTCTGATATATCACCACCCATAAACTGAGTCCCATTTCGAATCGTCTCTAAATGGCAAATCTTTGTTTTTATCTTAATTTCTCTTTGTTTTCTACTGTATGGGCAATGATCAATCTTATTAAAAAGGCTACCTGTTATGGTTTAACTGTAAAATCTATGTTTTTGTTGCCTATGATGAATGAAAATAGTATTTACAGTATGATCTTCATGATTACTACAATACTGCCTTCCTTCTGAGTCTCTTGGTTGTTTTCTGCTTTCTGTAATTTTGTTATTGGTTTTCATTTGGATTTTTACTTGGGGATTGGATGATGATTTTGCACATAGTTCTTCTTGAAGATATTCTCAGGAAAATGATTTTTAAGATTTTATTTGTGCGTATAGCAAGATTCCATTCTGCTTGAGTAATCTCTTGATATAGCAATAGAGATCTGCTCCAATGTAACTGGATTACATTTCTATATTTTAAATTTGATTTTTTTACTGTTTCAAAGAGATTTATGTTGATGGGTCAAATGATGATTGTAAATGCATAGTTCAGATGAAAAAATCTTTATGATTAATTTAATCTCAAATAGTCTTTCGCTCCTATCTGATGACCCATTCTTCTGTTTAAAGTTGGTTCTTTGTCTCTTTTAACATTTTTTCTTCTATTGAACTTCAACTACCCAAGAACACAAATTCTAGAGAAGAGAACTGGAAAACCATGATCTTGGAATCATGATAAACCTTATCACACTATCCACATGATGAATAAGTAAGGTCATTTTCAAATCCTTAATCCTTAATCCTTTGAAAGCTTGTAGATATTTTATGAAGTTGGGACTGATGATTAAATTGGTCTAGTTTGTTGTAATTTCTTCGCCTAAACTTAGTCCCCTTTCAAATCCTCTCTAAATGATAAATCTTTGTTTTTCATCTTGACTTCTTTGTTTTCTACAATTTGGTCAATGGTTAAATCTTTTAATTGACATTTAGGATCTGTTTATGTTTTTGTTGCCTATGATGAATGAAAATAGTATTTTTAGTATGAACTTCATGATTACTACAATACTCTTCTGACTATCTGGGTTATTTTCTGCTTTTATGTATCTCCTGGGTTGTTTTCTGCATTATTACACATAGTTTATATTTTTTTTTATTCTTTTGATATATATTTGAACCAATTATATTAAGAGAAATGATAGGACGATTTGGAAAAAAGATCAAGGTCACAAATTCACAAATCTAGTTGTCACAATTATCTCTAAATTTATTTTCGGCCTTTTGTTGTCAAATTATCTCCTCCATTCATCTTTCTTCAACGAAAATCACCCATACTTTCAAAACCTTGTATATTCATTGTGTGAACTCCAAGTCTTTCGTAGTTTTTTTAGCAATAGTTATGCCTAAGATTCATTTTTATTGATAATGAACCTTTTAAGGTTTTTGTATTATCTTAAAATGTTTGTTATCCATAAAAAGGTTTTATGTTTAACTATTGTTGAAAAAGTTTTTAGAGATTTGAGTTCATCGATTGAATAAATTTAGGTTTTTGAGTTCGGAGATGATTTTCATTAGAGAGAAATGAAAGAAGGAGATGATTTGACGACAATGTGCGGGAAATGAATTTAAAGATTTTTTTATATCTTTATAGATTTAAAAATGTTTGTAACATAATTTAGAGCTTGTCTGGTTCAGTTGTGACTACACTAGTCACAACTGATTAAAAAAGTTTTTTGAACTTTTCTTCACTCAAGTAATGAGTGTCCTTAACTTAGGATATAAAGCTTTAATGGTTTTGTAACCACCGGTTTTGAATCGATGGAGATGAGTGTCCATGGAAGATGACTATTAAAAACAAGATTGAAACATTTGTAAGTATATGTAATTTTACTTTACATATTTTTTCAATATATATATATTCAAATGCATCACTTTTAACAATTTTGTTAATTTCAATTTTCATATAAATATTTTTTTTACATTTTCTTAGTAATTATATTTTATTAGTTATTATTTTCTTTGTTGGAAGTCATTAAGATCATTCAAGTAAATTTACTTAATATGAGGAGTTCTTATTTGTTAAATTTTGAAATGTAGAATTTTTAACTTTTTTTCACTTGACATGAAATTATACTCATAATTCAATCCTTGATTATACATAATGATTGTCTCAATATAGTATCTATTCTTAACAAAATATCAAATCGTTTTAAATTAAACAAAAATTAATGAATATAGTTCAAGAGACAATGAAAATCTAATTTTACAAACCCAATATCTCAGAATTTTCATTAAAAATATTTTATTAAAACATTTTAATTAAAAAATGTTATTAGAAAACTGTAATTTTGAGAATAATTAGAAAAAATAATATTATCTTTTATCTACATTATATATAATAAATAAATAAATAAAATAATAGACAGTCACATCCTTCTACTAGCACTAACTAAATTATTAAACAAATAATTGAGAGTTACATGCCTCTATTAGGACTAACTAAATTAATAAATAAAGTAATTGAAAGTTAAATGCCTCTATTAATACAAATGGTAATTTATATAATATTCACTGCCTTCAAGTACGGATATATATGTTGCACATCTCTAATTTGCTTCTCATGAAACTTAACGATTATCTTTGGTAACACTTTAGGTTGTATATCTCACAATTTGATGTTTTGAAAAAATGTGAAAACTAATATCTCATGTTGATTTTCTCATATAAAAAGTGTCTAATTACCTCGATGTGTTTAGTTCTATACTGATGATGTACTGGATTTTTTACGATAGTGATATCTGCAAGATTATTATAATAAAACTTAATTGACTCGCTATCTATAGCTTAAAATAATTTCAAGATTCGAACAACCCATATTTCTTCATAAAATCCAAGAGTGAGGGTGTTAGGATTGAGATCGCGGAAGGAGACAGGGGTCTCGCAACGTTGAACGCTTACACACACACCGTTCGATAATAACCCGGTTAGAGGTTGATTATCTCGTTTCTATTCTACACAAGCCGTCATAAACTCTTGACAAAGTCAAGTGCGGAACTGTTTGTTTAAGCTTAAAGCAACAGATAATCAATAGAAATGATAAGATAAGTAGAAACACACAACACAAGACACAAAATTTATAGATGTTCGGAGTATAAACTCCTACGTCATCCCTTCTTCTCAAACCTTTGAGAATGATATTCACTAGAATATTCAATCTGTTTTCAACACGTATGCAACCACAGTCGAACAAGCATGGCTTAATTACTGCCTGTTTTCGATTTCTAATACACTCACTCTATTGAGCAGAAACGAATTCTGTTAACTTATAATGCTCACCACTCACTCAGAATAATTAGTATTATAATATAAATTTGGAGCTCTAACACACGTGAAAGCCTAATTAACGCTTGATATGATTAATAGCTTCAAGTTGGTTGCGAAAGGTTGTCAAAAAATGGTTGAAAGGTTGTAAGGTATTGAAACAGGTTGAGTTCTGTCCTCTTAAATAGGCATATGTCAACGAACATATTAGCAACTTAACATCTATATTTGCTTCATATGACATCTCATCTTGATCTTGATTGGTTGAGGTTCAGATTAGTATATTGAATGAAATATTCTTTGATCTTGTCTGTATTTGGTTAATAGTAAGACAAATTTACATTAATGTGATTTCAATCTCCAAGGAATGTATGTTTAAGACTGTTTGTCATTTCTCTGATTCTAGTTCTGCTACTGTAGGGAGATATTTATCAGTATTTGCACTTAAATGGAAAGTCTTATTTGGAAAGAGTAAAGATGATGTCTGAACTTGCCAAAAGGGTCCAGAAATGTGTTCCCGAGGTTGATAAAGCATAAGATTTGTGAAATGCCGAATGCATTTCATGGAATGCCGAAATGTAAAAAACTGGAAGCCAGAAGCGCTTTCTAGAAAGCCAATATCTAAAAAGTCGAACGTGCGCTTTTTAGAAAGTCAATATCTGGAATGCCGATATGTTGGGATGCCGATATCTGAAAAGCTGGATCAGCGCTTTCTAGAAAGTCGATATCTGGAATGCTAATATGTTGGGATGTCGATATCTGAAAAGCCGGACGCGCGCTTTCTATAAAGCCAATATCTGGAATGCCGATATTTGAAAAGTCGAATGTGCACTTTCCAGAAAATCGATATCTGGAATGTTGATATGTTGGGATGCCGATATCTGAAAATCCAGACGCGCACTTTCTAGAAAGCCGATATCTGGAATGCCGGTATTTCCAAAAGCCGATATGGTCCAAATGCCGATATCTCCAAAAGCCGATTTGGTCCAAATGCCAATATCTCCAAATGTCGATATCTCAAAAAGCCGATTTATGACATAACCGACTTTAATTTGAATACCGATCTGGTTTAATCTACAAATAATTATTTTGACACAATTAGATTTTTATTTAAATAGTTAGTAAATACTACTACTTAGTTAACTATTTTTACTTATCAATTTCTCCCATTTTGATTATTTATAATAAATATTCAAAACCAAGTAGTTTTATAATTTTTGGCTAATTTTCTTAAGTTGTTTAGCTAATTTAATCTAACAATTTCTCTTTATTTGATTGTTTAGAATAAATTAAAGTCTACTGTCTATTTTTAGCAATTTCTCTATTTTTGATTGTTTATCCTAAAACTATCAAAACCAGCCAATATACATAAAAGCATTTTTACTAAGTAACAATTGATAACCCTATCTAATAACCAAAATGATGGAAGACAATTAGTCAAAAAGAACTCAAACATTCAACCAAAGTAATGAAATATGTTTACGATGAAAGCGTAAATAGAGAAAAACAATAAAAAATACAGGAATTTAGCGTCTCCCTTTTGGTGTCGGTTTTGCCATGTCGTCTATAAATCTTGCCATGAAACCCTGACTCGGTTGACCCAGGACATTAATTTCACGATCCCTTTCCCTTGGTGGAGCAGGATCTCCATCAGCGGTAGAACCATCACCCCTTCGTAGTCTACGATTGGACCGAGCGCTACATGGAACTTCCGGTTGAGGTGCTTCCGGTTGAGACTGAGAGTTTACTACTTGAGTAGTATATTGGGATAACGTCATTCCATCCTCCACAAACCCAGTTTGTTTAGCCTTCTTTCATTTAACAAAATTAGCTTTTTTTTTATCAACATCAGCTTATTTAGCAACTTCAATATTTGTGTTTTTCTCTTGAATTCATCGAGTTGCTTCTTCATGTTCTCTCAATTTCTCAACATTAACAACATTTTGAGATCTAACCATTTCCATGACTTGAGAGGTAAGGATTTTAATCGAAACCTTGGTCTCCGTTTGAACAGTGAGAGATTGATTAAGCATAAGAGTGATTTTGCCTAGTTCCTATCGCAACTTCTACCTCAACCTTATTAGTTATATGCTTTGTTCATTTGAAGACGTAGCGTACATTCTCTTCATTTGATCTAGTCGATTCTAAATTGATTCTTTACACGGGGCAATCACCTCCAAGACAATATGTCGGATGTCTTGCTTGGGTACTTCCTCAGAGTCAGATCGAGTTGACACATGGGATACAATGGGGATGGCTTGAATAGGTCGAGCGTGATGTGATCTAACTTGAATAGACATTTCCGGACGGACCGGTTCTTCAATGTTTTTATCCCTATTCTTATGACTATGATCCGATACTCCTTTATATTTAGAAGACTTACCCGATTTAGATTGAGCAGATGTCGGCTTCTTTGCATGTGGAGCTTCAATTTCCCCTTCAATGATTGGTTGTTCTAGGGGAAGAATTTCATTGCCGATCGGCTTAGGATTCTCGATTTGACGAGGAGACGCAAGACCCTTGCCAGTCGCAAATAAGGGATTGGAGTTTGATGTGTTCTGCCTATTCTTGTTTACATCTTCATTAGAGGTTGACCCTAGTAGACAAGATTCTTCTACGTCAGACTACGTAATTCTCTACCTCTTAACAATTTGTTCCCATTCCTGTCTTGACTTTGGAGGTGAGTGAAGTGAAGTTTGATTTGAAGTGGTATGATAATTATTTACCTCGATGATGGGAGATGTAGATGAAGATGAAAAAGATGAATGATATTCTTCAAATGTCTCCCCATATATATCCGAACGAGAATAGTAAGCCTGGTTTTTGAAGAATATGACATCCATCTTGGTATATATTCTTTTAGTGATGAGAGACTAACATCGATATCCTTTTTAAAGGGTGAATATTCGATGAAAATACATTTGATAGATTTTGGGTCAAGTTTACTTCGATCATGAGAGTGAATATGAACGAATCAATTAACAACCAAAATTTTTGAGAGGGACATATGAGGAGAAAATTTTAGTAAATGTAAAAGATTTTAAGAGGTGTTGAATGAGACTCTAAAATTGAAGCATTTTTTTATGGCATGTGATTTATTAGATATGTGAGAGTGGACACATCATCTCTCCAAAAAGAGTTAAGAGCATTTAAAGGTAAAAGAAGGGAACGTGTAATTTTGAGAATGTATCGGTTCTTGCATTCGGCTACTACATTTTTTTGTGGAGTGTCAACACATTAACTATGATAATTGGCATCTTTCTTCGAGAAATTTTTGGAAAGATTATGATAAAATAACAATTTTATATCGTCCGTCTTTATAGTGAGAATTGGATTTTGAAATTGAGTATGAATCATTGAATAAAATTGTTAAAAGTTTTCATTGACTTCAGATGTATCTTTCATGAGGAATACCCAAGTTAGATGAGTGTGATTATCAAAAAAACGTGACAAACCAACGTTTCTCGTTTAGTGTCGTAACTCTCAATGGACCCCTAAAATCACTATGAAACAATGTGAAAGGTTTGGAAGCTTTGTATGATAACGAGGGAAATGAGCGTGGGAATGCTTATCATACTCACAAATTTCACATTGAAACAAGATAGATTTTTCATTGATAAATAATTTGGGAAAGAGTTTAGATAGATACATAAAGTTGGGATGACCTAATTTATAATGTCATAACATGATTTTGATATTATGATCGTAAAAATAATTGAAAGCAATGGAAGAGAAACAAGGTGGAGGTGAAAGGACCACCATGTATGATGTAGAGACTCAAACATAGTTTAGCACTGTCAATAGTCGTCCAGAACCCGTAACCTAAAATCAGAATGATTTGGTAAAAAATTAGCATGACACTTTAAATCCATAAGTTAATCTTTTTACTAATATGAGATTACACTCAAGGTGTGGTACATAAAGGATTGTCTTGAGAAATAATTTCTCCAAAATATAAGTTGATCTGATACCAACAATCTTAATTGACGATGCATTGACAGTTTTAATCCCCAAATTATCATAACATGGACGGTAATTTAAGAAAATAGATTTATTTCCAATCATTTGATTATAAACACTTGAATCAATTATCCAATTTACCAAATTTTTATTTAATATGTTAAATTGCATACATTTAAGGAAATTTCCAAATAGTCCCTTACCAGTTTCACGAGCTACTTCCTTAGATCGTGTGCCGAACATAGTCAAATCAGACGCGCCATCAGTGGACAGAGAGTTGGAAACAAATAAATCCCAAATATTTTTCTAATTTAAACCATGTGCTCGCGACTAAATACCATCTCTCTAGATGGAGACAAAGATGATGTTGCGATTCCTTTTTACGCCTTCTAATTAGAGGACTTTCCATGGTGAATCTAGTATCGATATTTGAGATTCCCAAACTTTCAACAATGATCACAATATGGAAATTTTCTCGTCTCGAATCGAAACTAGGGCTTCTACTCACAAGTGCAATAGAATTGTCCAAGCTTTAAAAAATGAAAGTGATTGGTTCATCCACGACGATCGAGGCATTGAGCTTTATCATAAATTGGATACAAATCTTTTATTGATGAATTTTAGAAAATACTTTGTGAACGCTTGACGTGGGTTTCATCATTATAATTCGCGATCAAACAAGTTCAAAGTTTGGATTTAATTCAAACAAGTACTTGTAGATGCACCACCATTTTGTATTCTTTCTATGTAGTTCTACGTCTTCATGACATCACCATTTTTTATCCTCATAGTAATCAACTAGTTGAGACATTATTAAAGGCTAAAATATCATCAATGTTCAAGGATAAGAGAAGACCAATCACTATCTCTCAAAAGACTTTTTGGTTTTTTCTCAAGAGACTCTTAGTTTCATCTACATGTAAACTAAATAGTCATAATTAAATGTTACTTGTAACCTTTCATTTACCATCATCTTTACAATAAATACTAATACATGTAAATATTAATATTAATTCAATAACAATGTAACTCTTTAGAGTCTATCATCTCTCTTATTGTACATGAGTTTTGGATTCTATATTGAATCGTGTTCACGTACAAACATGTTTTGGATTCTATATTGAATCGTGTTCACGTACAAACAAACATGTGTCTCACTCTTCTTGTTGATGTCTTTAGGTCTTTATCTTTTGAGATGATGTCATTATACAAACTCATCTCATCAACATGTTTTTCTCTAAATGTCTCAACCATGCATGTTATCTTTACTTTTGTTACACCCTCTTTATCTTTTAAATTATAAAATCTCTCTCTCAATTATATTTATACTTATATTTTCTCTCATCCACCATCATTTTCTCAATACTTTCACATTCACCATCACATATTCTTTAAATCCCATCATTCTCAACGTCTTAATCTTCACCACCGTCAAACTACTTACTCTCTTATCATCTCATATTTTCTACATATGTCCAACTATAAGAGTTGATCACAAATTCAATGTATTTTTTTACATAGTTAAAAATCGAGAAAATCATTACTGATTGTTATAGTCGATACCGACTATTAAAAGTCAAGAAAATCATTACCAACTGTAAAAGTTGATGACGAAAGTAAAAGTCGAGAAAATAATTATCGACGGTAAAAGTTGATGCTTACCGACAATAAAAGTCGACGCCGACTATAAAAGTTGAGAATCATTACCGATGGTAAAAGTCGAGAAAGTCATTACCGATGGTTAAAGTCGAGAAAATAATTACCGATTGAAAATTAGATGTCAATCATGGGCCCTACATTCGTTCCAAATCATTACTCGGTCTCCCTAAAATCTTTTATCATTAAATACATATTTATTGATAATAAATTGATTAATATCATCAATATTCAAGGATGAGAGAAGACATATCACTCATCTCTCAAAAGACTTTTGAATAGACTTTTGAATTTTTCTCAAGAGACTTTTGGTTTCATCTACATCTAAATCAAAGAGTCATCATTAATGTTACTTATAACCTTTCATTTACTATCTTGTATTCTTCTATACTATAAATACTAGAACATGTAAATTTTAATATCAATTCAATAACAATGTAACTCCTTAGAGTTTATCATCTCTCTTATTGTATTCTCTACATTCTCCATTTTATTTTAATTTTCTCTCTATTTATCTTTTCATTTCAATTATTTTAACGAGCATTCATTAAGGTTAACACCTGCAATCCTATCAAACTCTTTCAATCCAAACTCTTTCAATCGGATTGAGGAGAAACATACATGAGTTTTAGATTCTATATTGAATCGTGTTTACGTACGAATAAACAAAATGGTGTCGTCGAATGTAAGATCTACCACCTAAAAGAAATGTGTTACATTCTTCTTGTTGATGTCTTTAGGTCTTTATATTTTGAGATGATGTCATTCTATAAACTCATCTCATCAACATGTCTTTCTCTAAATGTCACCATACATGTTATCATTACTTTTGTTACACCCTCTTTATCTTTAAAATTATAAAATTTATCTCTCAATTATTTATACACTTATATTTTATCTCATTCACCATCTTTTTCTCATCATTTTCACTTTCACCATTACATATTCTTTAAATCCCATCATTCTCAACATCTTAATTTTGACCATCATCAAACTTCTTCCTCTCTAGTCATCTCGCATTTTCTACATATGTCCAACTATAAATGTTGTCGACTTTTAAAAGTTGAGAAAATCATTATTGATTGTTAAAGTCGATGCCGACTATTAAAAGTCAATAAAATAATTACCGATTCTAAAAGTCGAGAAAATCATTACCAACTGTAAAAGTTGAGAAAATCATTACCGAAGGTAAAACTCGAGAAAGTCATTACCGATGGTTAAAATCGAGAAAATAATTACCTATTGAAAATTCGATGTCAACAATGGGCCCTACATTCATCCTAAATCTTTACTTAGTCTCCCTGAAATCATTCTTTGAGGGAAGGTATTAAAGACTAATATATCATCAATATTAATGATAAGAGAAGATCAATCACTCATCTCTCAAAAGACTTTTGAGTTTTTCTCAAAAGACTCTTGGTTTCATCTACATGTAAACTGAGAAAATCTTAGGTATAACAAGAAATCATTACCGATTGTAAAAGTTGAGAAAATCATTACTGGTGGTAAAAGTCGAGAGAAAGTCATTACCGATTGTAAAAGTTGAGAAAATCATTACTGGTGGTAAAAGTCGAGAGAAAGTCATTACCCATGGTTAAAATCGAGAAAATAATTACCTATTGAAAATTCAATGTCAACGCCCTACATTCATCCCAAATCATTACTTAGTCTGAAATCTCTCATCATTAAATACATATTTATTGATAATCAATTGGTTAATATCATCACCAAAGGACTAGTCTCAAATTATAAATTATTTTATCTTTTAAGGAAGGTATTAAAGCTTAACATATCATCAATATTCAAGGATAAGAGAAGATCAATCACTCATCTCTCAAAAGACTTTTGAGTTTTTTTTTGGTTTCATCTACATGTAAACTGAAGAGTCATCATTAAATATTACTTATAACCTTTCATTTACTATCTTTACCGTAAATCCTAGTATATGTAAATTTTAATATCAATAACAATAACTCCTTAGAGTTTATCATCTCTCTTATTCAATCTCTTTGCTTATCTTTCCATTTCATTCACTTTAACTCCCCACAACTATGACCTTTCGTTTACATAGAGCACTTCCAAATTCGTGACATTTTAGTCTTTTAAGTCGACTCTTTCTATCGGGCTACTCTGATGGGGTATATTATCACCTTGTTCTAGATGGTAGAGTGTTCATAGAATTGAAAATCAAAGACATGACTTGGTGATTGTCCTTGTTCAAAGCCTCAAACTTTGAGTTCATGGGGGTTAGAACAAAGTATTAAATTAAATGCTTATTTCATTTACCATATATCAAAATTCGGATTTAATTCGCCCATGCCATGTCATTCTTACCATTCAGTTTATAACAGGTTATGGATGATCCATTAGACGTCCATGAATTGCACAACTAATTTTATGGGTTTTTGAGAATAAGCGGTGGAGTATGGAGTAATATTATATTCTTCTTTTGAAAGAAGAACACATGAGTTATGGCCGTGAGGACCATATAACACTAGCGTAGTGGGAGAAGAAGTAGGAAGAGAGTAGTGGGAGAAGAAGTATGAAGAGACGACGAAACATCTTTCGATTTTGTCATTGAAAAGATAGAAGTCGATTGTTTGAAAGAGAATGGTCGGTGAAGTGATCGGAGGAGAAGAGAATATGATTCTGATACTTTGTAAGAAACTATAATATTGAGAATATGAAAATATTATATTATCTTGTATGTATATTAGTTTACTTTATATACAAGAAATAAATAAACAAAGTTAAAATTGACTAAGTTTGTGAGGTGTGGATCAAAATTGTATCTTATTTTTAAATATATAGGAACCTTGTTTTAATTGGGCATATTGAATTTAATTTGTTTGCTAAATGTAATATATGTATATATTCTTTTGTTTTGTTTTTAGACATAATATTTATATATTGGTTTTAAATAAGTTACAAATTAAATATTTATAGTTCAAATATTTTTTTTGGTTAAATCAAATTTGTTTATTTTTATTCAATTAGAAGTTTAAAAAACTTATTAATTTATGGAACACTATCCATTAAACAAAACTACCTTATAAAATAATATAAGGTAAACGATTGCCACAATATTCCTCATCCTCTTCGGACTACTCCATTGAATCAAATAGTTCGTGTTAAATCTCGGACAACACTATCGAATCTTGCTCTTTGTGTTTATCCTCCTTCTTCTAGGACAACCCCATCGAACCAACTGCCCATGTTTCTTCTCGGACAACAATATCGAATCTCATTACTTATTATTTTTCATCCTCCTCAGACAGACCTATCGAATTAAACTACTCGTATTCCTCCTTAGAAAGTACCGTTGATTCTCGCTCATCGTGTTTCTTTTCCTCTTCAGATAGTCCCAACGAATCTAATTACTCGTGTTACTCCTCATCCTATTCGGACAACACTCTTGAATTCAACTGCTAGTGTTTTCCATATCCAAGTCAATTTGATGCGGTGCGAGTCGAAGAGGCGTTTATGCGAAAGTTGCAGCATCCGAAAATATCTCGCAAGTGTCAGATTTCGACGATTGCCTAGTGTTTTTCGGGCGGAAACGTTTAGGGGCTCAAAATCGCATTTTTTATTAGTTTCGGGTGTTTTTTGC
Organism: Impatiens glandulifera; assembly: GCF_907164915.1. Taxonomy (NCBI): domain Eukaryota; kingdom Viridiplantae; phylum Streptophyta; class Magnoliopsida; order Ericales; family Balsaminaceae; genus Impatiens; species Impatiens glandulifera. The sequence goes on from NC_061870.1 coordinate 22,736,578, forward strand.
AATTTATTAAAAGTTGTTTATTTCTTTTGCAAGCTAGGGTTTGGGTATTTAAAAGGATCTTAAAACACTTTGTTAGGGGAAGATTATTAATTAGAAAACGAGGTTTCCTCAATATCTATCAATTTTCGGTATTCGTAAGAATCAACGAATCTTGATAAAGGTTCATCCTAGCCACGCACGCTGCATCAGTTGGTATCAGTTTCCAGTCGACCCTGAGGTATGCCGCCCCGAAGACAGCCGCGCAACCCTACCCCTGGTGCTGATGATGGTGACCTTGCTGAGTTGCGACGTGAAAACGCTGAGTTTCGCCGTGATAACGACGATTTGAGGCGGCAGGTTGAATGGTTGACGCAACGGATGGATGCATCTATGCACATGCACCACCCTGAAGATGATGTTACGATGACAGATGAAAACCCTCTGGGTGGTCTTCGGAATCGATCCCCTGAACGCCCCAATCATCGCTGGGAGCAGGCTTTCAGGGTGGACATCCCTAAGTTCGATGGTAGTCTATCACCGGAAGAGTTTATTGATTGGCTTTCTCAGGTTGAAGAGATTCTGGATTTCAAGGAAGTTCCTGCAGATCGTCGTGTACCCCTTGTTACGATCCGCTTACATGGTCGTGCACAAGCATGGTGGCAGCAGTTGAAACAGACACGTGTTCGTCATGGTAAGGCAAAGCTCACGAATTGGGACAAATTCAGGAAGCATATTAGGGCTGCGTTTCTACCATATAATTATGAACGTAACCTGTACCAGCGGTTCCAGAATCTTCGTCAGGGTTCTCGTTCCGTGGATGACTATTCCACTGAGTTTTACACCTTTGTGGCTCGTGTTGACCTGTCTGAGTCCCCTCTCCAGTTGGTTTCTCGCTATATTGGTGGCCTTCGCCTCCAGTTGCAGGATATTTTGAATATGTTTGATCCCTTGACTGTTTCTGAGGCACATCAGCGTGCTTCACAGGCTGAGAAACAGCTAGCCAGGCGCGGTTCGGGTAGCTTTGGAAAACAGGTTGTCCCCACTAGTGGCATTGGTTCTTCTTCCCAGTCGGCCCATCCCACCCCAGCCCCCCCTCGCGGCACTACAGCCCCCCCGCAGGGACGTCCCGGTGGCTTGCGTTGTTTCAATTGTGGTGAAGTTGGCCATCGCCAAGCAGAGTGTCGCAACCCAAAGTCCACCAATCGTGGTCTTTTTACTGAGGTGGATGATCCTGACTCTGCTCTTCCTTCAGATTCAGCCCCAGTGTATGATGTTTATGATGATGAGGCAGCGGAGGAGTATGTTTCTGGTGATGTTGGCCCCCTTCTGGTGATTCGTCGATCATGTTTAACCCCTCGTGCTCCTGACAACGAGTGGTTACGCAATAATCTGTTCCATTCCACTTGTACCATCGGTGGCAAAGTTTGCACCTTCATCATTGATGCTGGGAGTTGTGAGAATGTGATTTCTGAGGTTGCAGTTTCGAAGCTGGGTCTGTCCACTGAACCTCATCCCAAGCCTTATCGCTTGTCCTGGCTGAGTCAAGGTACGGATGTTACAGTTTCGAAGCGCGTACTTGTTAATTTTTCCATTGGTTCCCATTATCGTGATGCTGTATATTGTGATGTGGTTCCTATGGATGCTTGTCACCTTTTACTTGGTCGCCCTTGGCAGTTTGATCATTCTGTTATACATGATGGGCGTGCTAATACCTACACGTTCTTATTTCATGGTACCAAGATTGTGTTGATGCCAAATCAGCCCAAGAAGGGTGCTGCCCCCACTCATCATGTGTCCCCCCCTGCCACCTTGTTGTCTCGGGGTCCTTTTCAAACCGCCATGGTCGAATCAGGCATGGTGTTTGCTCTATTTTGTTCGCTGATTACCTGTGGTGCTAGTTCTGAGGTGCCTATTCCAGTGCAGCCGCTGTTACAGGAGTTTGCAGATGTTTTTCCTGAGAATCTACCTTGTGCCTTGCCTCCTTTGCGTGATATCCAGCATCACATTGACTTGGTTCCAGGTGCTGCCCTACCCAACCGTCCTCATTACCGCATGAGTCCCAAAGAACATGAAGAGTTGCGTAGACAGGTGGAGGACTTGCTGGCTAAGGGACACATTCGAGAGAGCCTTAGTCCCTGTGCTGTCCCGGCCCTTCTTACCCCAAAAAAGGATGGGTCTTGGCGTATGTGCATTGATAGTCGTGCTATCAACAAGATTACAGTGCGTTATCGGTTTCCTATTCCCCGGTTGGATGACTTATTGGATCAGTTGGGTGGTGCTTCTGTGTTTAGCAAACTGGATCTCAAGAGTGGATACCATCAGATTCGTATTCGCATGGGTGATGAGTGGAAGACTGCCTTTAAGACTCGTGAGGGCTTATATGAGTGGCTGGTTATGCCGTTTGGTCTGTCGAATGCTCCTAGCACCTTTATGCGTGTGATGAACCAGGCTCTTCGCCCTTTCATTGGGAAGTTTGTAGTCGTTTACTTCGACGACATCTTGATTTACAGTGACAGCGAGGTAGCACACCTCTCCCATCTTCGTGAGGTGTTATCTGTTCTCCGGCGTGACAAGTTCTATGCTGCTTCCTCGAAGTGCACATTTCTTACTGATTCTACCCAGTTCCTCGGTTATGTGGTGTCTCGAGAGGGCCTGAAAGTGGACCCGAGTAAGGTACTGGCTGTCAATCAGTGGCCCCGCCCCTCTTCGATCACTGAAGTTCGCAGTTTTCATGGCTTGGCTTCCTTCTATCGGCGTTTTATTCCTCACTTCAGTAGTGTTACGGCTCCTATCACTGATTGTATGAAGGGGGTTAAGTTCTTCTGGACGGATGATGCCGAGGCTGCCTTTGTTGAGATCAAGCACCGACTCACTTCAGCCCCTATTTTGGTTCTTCCTGATTTTTCCCAGCCATTTGAACTACATTGTGATGCTTCGAAATTGGGTATTGGGGCTGTACTTAGCCAATCTGGGCGTCCTGTTGCTTATTTTAGTGAGAAACTGTCTAGCGCTAAACTTCGTTTCAGTACCTATGATATTGAGTTCTATGCTATTGTCCAGGCAGTCAAACACTGGCGTCATTATTTATTTCAGCGGGAGTTTGTCTTATATACGGATCATGATTCCCTCAAGCATCTTGGTGGTCAGGACAAGATTTCTCATCGTCATGCTTCGTGGGTCTCTTATTTACAGCAGTTTACTTTTGTGATTAAACACAAGGCTGGTGTGTCTAATCGCGTGGCTGATGCTTTGAGTCGTCGTCATGGGCTGTTGGCGGAGATGCGTGTCCATGTACCCGGCTTTGATTCGTTTGTGGACCTCTATCGTGATGATCCTTTCTTTTCTCAGGTCCTCATTCGCATCCAACAGGGGGATTCGAGGGACTTTGTCTTGGAGGATGGGTTCCTTTTCCGCGGTGTGCAGCTGTGCATTCCAGATTGCAGCCTGCGTTTGAGGATGATTCAGGAACTCCACAAAGAAGGCCATGTTGGGCGTGATCGTACCTTCCAGCTTCTTGCAGCTTCTTATTTCTGGCCTTCGATGCGCAAAGAGGTGGGGCGTTTTGTTGCTCGTTGTCGTGTTTGTCAGTTGGCTAAAGGCGCTTCGACTAATGCCGGGTTATACTTGCCTCTGCCTATTCCCACTCAACCATGGTCTGATGTCAGTATGGATTTTGTCCTTGGGCTGCCACGTACCCAGCGTGGTTCTGATTCGATTTTTGTGGTGGTTGACCGATTCTCGAAGATGGTTCATTTCATTCCCTGCAAGAAAACCTCTGATGCTGTGGCTGTTGCACAGCTTTATTTCAGGGATGTGTATCGCCTTCATGGACTTCCTGCCTCCATAGTTTCTGATCGGGACACTCGCTTTGTGAGTCACTTTTGGAGGAGTCTTTGGCGTTTGGTTAATACTCAGCTGAATTTTAGCAGTGCCTATCACCCGCAAACTGATGGCCAAACTGAAGTTGTTAATAGGTCTTTGGGGAACCTTCTGCGCAGTTTAATTGGGGATCATCCTAAGGCTTGGGATCTGAAGCTGCCTCAGGCCGAGTTTGCTCACAATCATGCTGTTAATCGCTCCACTGGTTTCAGTCCTTTCCATGTGATTTACGGGTTGTCTCCGCGTGCTCCTCTTGATTTGTTAGCGCTGCCCAGCAAGGTGCGTCCTCATTCCACTGCTGCGGATTTTGTTGGTCAGTTGGCTCAGGTTCATCAGACCACTCATGACCGCTTGGTTGCTGCTACTGCCAAGTACAAGGAGAAGGCTGATTCGAGAAGGCGTGCTGTTGATTTTGAAGTTGGTGACTTTGTGTGGGCTATTCTGACTAAGGATCGTTTTCCAGCTCATGAATATAGCAAGCTTGCTGCTAAGAAGATTGGTCCTGTTGAGATTGTGGAGAAGATCAACCCCAATGCTTATCGTTTACGCCTTCCCAGCCATGTGCGTACCTCTGATGTGTTCAATGTGAAGCATCTTGTTCCTTTTGTGGGTGAGTCTTCTTCTGATGAGGATGATGCGGTTCCAGATTCGAGGACGAATCTTTTCTACCCTGGGGGGAATGATGCGGTGCGAGTCGAAGAGGCGTTTATGCGAAAGTTGCAGCATCCGAAAATATCTCGCAAGTGTCAGATTTCGACGATTGCCTAGTGTTTTTCGGGCGGAAACGTTTAGGGGCTCAAAATCGCATTTTTTATTAGTTTCGGGTGTTTTTTGCAATTTATTAAAAGTTGTTTATTTCTTTTGCAAGCTAGGGTTTGGGTATTTAAAAGGATCTTAAAACACTTTGTTAGGGGAAGATTATTAATTAGAAAACGAGGTTTCCTCAATATCTATCAATTTTCGGTATTCGTAAGAATCAACGAATCTTGATAAAGGTTCATCCTAGCCACGCACGCTGCATCACAATTTATTAGAAAATCAATATGAATAACAAGTAACGTGGCATTCTCAATCTCTTTATCAAACATATTTGTTAAAAGATAAAGAGATGGTATTGAATGTTATATTGAATTATATATGTTAGAAAACTAATATAATAATGATATTATCACAATGTTATAATATTGTGATTATATTTTACATATATATTCTTCTATTTATGATAACTTCTCACCTCAAATAATATTTGAGTTGTTTGTTTTCCCTTTTTCTTTCGCTTTTCTATTTCTTGGTTGGAAGCCACTTATGCTTCTCTCGATGGTCTGAACGTGCTCCACATGCAAAGAAGTGCACAATCATGCACTTCATCTTCAACTTTCGTTTGTTTTTTATTTTTGTTCTTAGATTTCATACTGCTTTTATTTTGGTTTATTTGTCATTTTTAATTTGGTTTATTTGTCATTTTAATTGTTGGCTAGTATTTCAATAGCATCAAATATTCCATCTTCAATAATATATGAATAAGGTTTAATGGATAGTCTTTAGCTAAGTAAGATAGGTCTTAAAGAGCCAGGATATTGAATATCTAGGACTCTCAGTCAGTCCCAGACTATGACCCATCTTTGCAAAGCAAGAGTAAGGCCAAGAAGAAAGCTAAGTGTCAAGGCCCATTTGTGGGAGGGCCCAATCAAGAGGAGTAGAGGTCCATCAAAGTCATGGCCCAATCCAAGAAGGGAGAAGTGGAGGAACAACCAAACAAGACTTAACTAAATCCACACTCAATCTTAATGTCTTGTGCACACTCCATCTATTACCAAAACCACACTCAATCTATCTCCTTGCCCACACTCAACCTATCCATCATTAATGCATTTAATGCTCTACTTGTAATTTACACAATCTCCTTTAAAAAAAATGTAGTCACACCTTGTAAAGAGTTGATGTTGAATACAATCTTATTCTCAAGCTTTGTTTCTCTCTCTAAGTATTCTTGCATTAATTTTTTTGTTTCAAAAAGGCTTACTAAGTTAGAATCTCTTTGATCTAACTTAGTGCCACACAGATCTAATTTTAGCCCGTGACAAGTGGTATCAGAGCAAGGTTGTGCTTCCGTACTCAAGTTGCAAGAGATGGATTCGAGTGCCAACGTCACGAAGGTTCCGATCATCGAACAAGTGGACAAAGTGCCTAGGAGGGGAAAGTTCGTCGAGATGAGTGCTGTCATGGAAGCTCGGGTGACCCGGCTTGAGGAAGGCATGAGCGAGCACCAAGAAGCTCTCGAAGTGTTTAGCATAGTGGCCGATAGAGTGAAGGTACTTGAAGAGGAAGGTGACAAGCTAGAGAACGAAATCATAGGAATCATCAACAACTCGAAGCATAACATTCGAGACGAAGTGCTTGGGATGGTTCGAGTGAATGTTGATGATATCCGGAATGAGGTACTTGAAGCAATCCGTGGAGAAGTCCAAGGCACGATCGATGCCTTCCAAAGGGAAATGATGGGAAAGATCGAATGCTTGGAGGGGCGGATTGGTTGGAATGGAGGAGAGGAACTTCGAGGTGCGGCACTCATCAAATTGATGTTCCCAAACCAACTTCATTCATAGGCTCAAAGAGCGCAAGGGAAGTGGATGACTTCATATGGAACATGGAGAGGTATTTTAAGGCATCCAACATACTTGAGGATTGCATCAAGTTGCAAACGATGGCATTTTTCTTGATAGATATGGCGTTGTTTTGTGGAGGAGACGTGAAGCCGACATTGAACGAGGTACGTTACGAATGGAATTGCGATTGTAGAAAAGGCTGATTGAGATTAAAACGTCTGTGGATAGACCAAAGTTCAATAAGGACAACAAGGAGAAAGGTGGGGGAGACCTCCAACCCAAGAAGTGGCAACCAAACAACAATCCTATAAGGCAAGCCGACGAAACGGGTAAGCCTAGAACTTGTCATATTTGTGGTGCCACCAACCAACTCAAGTTCATGTGTCCTTTCAAAGGGAAAAAGTTGTGGCAGTCCAATGAGCCGAGTCTTCTGATGATGAAGAAGGGGCTCAACTGGGATCTTTAAGGTTTCTCAATGTTGTTAAGGCTAGTGTTGTTGAGCCAATTAAAGGAACGAAAAGGGGTTCAATGTTTGTTGAGGCGGTGATCGAAGGAAAGCGCGTGAAAGCCCTTATCGACACTGGGGCAACCCACAACTTCATGCGTGAAGGAGTGGCTAAGGCGCTGGGTCTCCACAACAACCAATGACGGGGGACCATCAAGTCTGTGAACACGAAAGCCAAGCAGGTGGCCGATGAAGCTAAGGAAGTGAAAATTCAGATCGGAGACTAGAGCGGAAAGGTTTCATTTTCGGTAACCCCCCTTGACGATTACGATGTATTACTAGGACTACGATGGTTCGATCAAGTACGTGCGTGTATAATTCCCTATTCTGATTTGTTGGTCATCTTGGATCACATCAAATCTAGTGCCATACCGGTGAGAAGGGAACTAGACAGAATGAGAATGTTATTGGCTATACAATTTAGCCGAGGCCTCTAGCGAGGCGAATAAACTTTTGTCGCTTTCACTGTGATAAAAGATGAGGACGATTCCAAGGTGGGAGTAGAAGTGTCCAAAGAAGTCCAAGAAGTGTTGGAGGAGTTCAAAGACACGATGCCTAATGAACTCACAAGGAAATTACTGCCAAAACGGGACGTGGACCATAAAATCGAGTTAGTGACAGACACATTGCCACCATCTCGCACGCCCTATATAATGGCACCTTCCGAGCTAAAGGAGTTGCAGAAGCAATTGAAATAGTTGCTTGATGCGGGAATGATCCAGCCATCCAAATCGCCTTACGGTGCTTCGGTGCTAATCCAAAAGAAGCATGATGGGTCATTAAGGATGTGTGTAGATTACCGGGCGTTGAACAAGTTGACCGTTCAAAACAAGTATCCGATCCCGATTGTTGGTGAGTTGTTCGATCAACTTGGAGGAGCCAAGTGGTTCTCAAAGATCGATTTACGGTCCAGATATTGGCAAGTGAGGATTGCAAAAGGGGATGAGACGTAGACCACCATGGTTACGAGGTATGGATCTTATGAATTTCTTATCATGCCTTTTGGTCTTATGAATGCACCAGCCACATTCTGCACCCTTATGAATAAAGTCTTCCACCCTTACTTAGATAAGTTTGTGATAGTTTACCTTGACGATATTGTCGTATACTCGTCCACCTTGCATGAGCTGTGGAGTATTTGAGATTGGTTCTCCAAGCCTTGCGAGAGAATGAGTTATACACCAAATGGGAGAAGTGCTCGTTTGCCCAAGATCAAGTGATGTTTATTTGTCATCGAGTGAAGTCAGGGTGCATTATGATGGATGAGGTCAAGGTCAAAACCATTCAAGAATGGGAAGCGCCTAAAACCGTACATCAACTTCGTTCATTCCTTAGTTTAGTGAATTACTACCACAAGTTCGTCACAGGGTACTCAAAAATAGATGGTCCCTTGACCGACCTTTTGAAGAAAGATCGATCATGGAGGTGGGATGAAAAGTGTGTGGAAGCCTTCGAGGGACTCAAGGCCAAAGTCACCAAACAACCGGTGTTAGCACTACTGGACCATACCGAAGAGTACGAGGTGCAGACTAATGCATCTGACTTTGACATTGGAGGTGTGTTGATGCAAGAGGGGCACCCTATTGCATACGAAAGCCGAAAGTTAAACGATACGGAACGGCGATACACGGTCCATGAGAAAGATATGACGACAGTTGTGCATTGCTTACGTACATGGAGACACTATTTTCTTAGAAGCAGATTCATGGTACAGACCGACAACGTAGCCACTAGCTACTTCCAAACGCAAAAGAATCTAACTCCTAAGCAAGCTAAGTGGCAAGAATTCTTAACCGAGTTTGATTACACATTGGAGTACAAGGCGGGAGTTACCAATCGTGTAGCCGACGCTTTAAGCCGCAAGGCGGAGTTGGCCGCCATTAGTCAACTAGAGACCAACATAAGGGAACGCATACGGAAGGGCCTAGAGAATGACCCCAATGCGCTGAGACTCATGGAGTTTTCTCAAAGCGGCAAGACTCAAAGATTTTGGGTCGACGACGAATTACTCCTAACTAAAGGAAATCGTGTGTTCGTACCCAAGTGGGGAAGTTTGCGTCATGACGTCTTGAAGGAGAGTCATGATTCAAAATGGATGGGTCACCCAGTAATGCATGACACCATGGCGCTAATAGAGGAATCATATTATTGGCCCAAAATGTGGGATGATGTGGAAGCTTATGTACGGACTTGTCTTATTTGCCAACAAAACAAGATCAAACAACATCAACCAGGCGGTTTGCTTCAACCATTACCAGTGTCGGAACATCCATTTGAAAGCATCTCGATGGATTACATCACAACAACACTACCCAAGTCCGATGGATACGGGTCGATCATAGTGGTGGTTGATCATTTTTCCAAGTATGGAACTTTTATTCCGGCACCATCCGACGTCACAGCTGTCGATACAACCAAGTTGTTCTTGAAACACATCGTGAAGCATTGGGGAGTACCAAAGACGATCATCAGTGATAGAGATCCTCGCTTCATTGGGAAATTTTGGTCAGAGCTGTTCAAGTTGATGGCCACCAATTTAACATTCTCAACCAGCTTCCATCCACAAACTGACGGACAGACAGAAAAAGTCAATGCCTTGCTATAATTATATCTGAGACACTACGTGAGCGCCAACCAAATGGACTAGCGTAGACTTATGAATACGGCATAGTTCTCATATAATTTTCAAAAAAGCGAATCAACTGGGCGTAGTCCGTTCGAACTAGCGACAGGGAGGCAACTAGCGACTCCGTAAAGTTTGGCGATCGGTTATGTAGGTCAAAGCCCGTACGCCTATACATCTGCCAAATCCTTAGGAGAGGAGGCAGATCTTGTTCGAACGTCTTTAGATAAGGCCGCCAAGAAGATGAAGAAGTGGGCGGACCTAAAAAGGCGTGCCGTTGAATTCGAGGTGGGGAACAAAGTAATGGTGAAGTTACTTCCACAACAATTCAAGTCTCTACGATCTGTGCACAAGGGTCTTGTACGTAGATATGAAGAACCATTTACAATTGAGGAGCGCGTGGGAAAGGTTGCATATCGATTGGAGTTGACACCCAAACTAAAGATCCATCCGGTATTCCACGTAAGTAACTTAAACCATTTCACGAGGATATAGAGAATGTAGAGAGGGGACAATCCAATCGAGCGGCAACGGTCGTCACGACATCCTTCGATAAGGATGTCACGGAAATTATATCTCAGAGTGATTAGAAGAAGGGGTGTACCCCTTTCCGTCGAATACTTTGTAGTTTGTACGATGGAAGGACCTTCCCAATGCTGAGAATAGCTGGGAAAAAGAAGACCATTTGTGGCCATTCAAGCAGAAGATCGAAGAATATCGGTCCAAGGTCGAGCCGATGGCGGCCACAACTTAGGTGGGGGAGTATGTCACAGCCCATTTGTGTGAGGGCCCAATCAAGAGGAGTAGAGGTCCATCAAAGTCATGGCCCAATCCAAGAAGGGAGAAGAGTGGAGGAACAACCAAACAAGACTTAACCAAAACCATACTCAATCTTAATGTCTTGTCCACACTCAATCTATTACCAAAACTACACTCAATCTATCTTCTTGCCCACACTCAACCTATCCATCATTAATGCATTTAATGCTTTATTTGTAATTTACACAATATCCTTTAAATACATGTAGTCACACCTTGTAAATAGTTGATGTTGAATACAATCTTATTCTCAAGCTTTGTTTCTCTCTCTAAGTATTCTTACATTGAGTTTTCTTCTTTCAAAAAGGCTTACTAAGTTAGAATCTATTCGATCTAACTTAGTGCCACACAGGTCTAATTTTATCCCATGACATAAGAGAGAGCAGACAGAGACAACTTCAATACATTAAATAGAAACTTTTGTGGGCCTACTAGACAAGAGAGAGTTGGTTAGACCGCATAATGCAAACATGACAAATGCACATCTTTATATTGTACAATTGTCGTCTTGTATGTAGTAATTACCATAAAAGAGCCCCGAATGCTAAGGGCGGATGAGCGGTAATACAAGATCGAAAGGAATGTATTGGAAGGTCAACCAGAACTACTTTGTTTAGTGCAATAGGAAATAACTTTCTAAGGTCAATATGTGGACATGCCTTGGGCTAGCTCCATTCATAGTTCACCTACGAGGCAAGATGATTAGCACTGGGATCTGTAGTATGAGTATAGCTATTGTCGACTAAAAATGACCCAAGACCTCTCCCCACAGGTCCCCAAAATTAATCATTCCTTCAAAACAAATGATAATGATGAATTCAGATCTAGATCTCAAACTCAAATTATTGTTTTAAATAGTTTGCGCAAGAAAAAACATTAGTTGAACGACTTTTATGGAAGGTCTAGAAACTGAAAGCATGACCGAGGCAATCAAGGGCCTTCCCTTCCTCAAACTTTGGTCGAGATTTTCAAACTTGAGATGCTCCAGGTTAGACCCTTGAAGAATAAAGTTGCATTTACCGAGAGAGATAAAAGAACTCTGACATCGATTTGTGCACCTTCTAAATAAGGAATTTAACCTACGAAAAGAGTACATTATCTGGGTTTCATACGATCCCTTCCCACTTGTGAGCATTCGAATAAATGAGTAAATCTGACTTAGGGCAACGAAATCATCTCACTCATGAAATGAAAATCTCGATATACTTGACTTTTAGATAAAAAGAGCTTAGACAAGCCTTGTGCCAGATGATGATCAAGCTACTTATATAAGAGAGTGACCCGCCCCAAGTGAATATGAAAAAGCAAAGCTTTCTTACGCCCGCAGACCAATTTATGATGTCTTCGTCGCTGACTTTCGTCAAGTAGGCCCCATGAATTGGCCAAGGTCTGATTCGGCTAATGATAACTCGATCCGAAGCCTTCGGAGTATCTTTTTTATAGGCACCTTTATTTGTATGGGAATTCGTTGCTAATAGATTTCACCTAGTGTTCCTCTACTTCCCCCGCCACCTTCCGACGTGCTCTGGTATATAGTGATAACTTCCGGGCATGAGTGCCCCATCGTGAGACTGCTTGTTGAACGTTTGTTGGCAAAGAGATTCAATTGAATAACCTTAGGTTGTAAGCCTATACTCATTATAATACAGAATAAGAAGTAGGCTGACGCTTTATTGCTTATTTGTCACTCGTTATTATTAGTTTATAGCGGGTTCCACCTATATGGAAAATGACACAAACCTTATTTCAGTCTTATCGAATGCCCAAAATCAGAACATTCATATCCACTATATTTCCTTAGATAGGCTATAAAAATAAGGTCTTAAGTAAAAAGAAAGACTTAGAACAGTCACTTTCGGAAGTCCCATAATCATTAATTTATTTAGGAGGAAAGAAAAGAGATTAGACTAGTCATTGGAATAGTAGAGTCTACGAGCCTCCCACTTCGGTACCATATACTTTTTTACTAGTTGACATGTCCATCATTTGCGTACCTAGAACTCACACAAACAAAAATGAGACTCTAAATCATTAATTCTTTTGTCTTTCCGATCTGATTCTTCCCAAAGGCATTTCATTTCATATGTTCGTATCATATTTTCTCTACCAGCGTAGTTTGTAACATTCAATGGCGTTGCGCCACAAGAAACGAAAAACTAATACTATATATAGTCATGGATGCTCATCTAGAAACTAAAGCAAAGTTTCATCCCGCTTGAATAGCGAAGTAAACACTTGAGCAAACCTACATTCTCTTGTCCTGCTAGCTCTGTTTCTAATAGGGCCGCATACCACATAATATTAAGTCCAAGATCGGTTCTATCTATTGAATGACATTAGCTAGAGAGAAGGATCAAAGATCAAACTTACTATTAGGAATCTAGTGTCTGTATTAATTTCATACTACGCAGAATCTCCATAACCAATTTTCCATTTTTTATTATTAAAGTTTTAGGTGTTACTTTTGGTACTACTCTTATTTTACACAATCCAAGAATTTCCATAACGTTAAAAAATCATTGCATGGAGTGACACATTAGCAAAACCAATAAAAAACTCAGTTTTAAAATAAAGCAGCTATATAATTGATTGACTAGCTTAGTAATTTTCCTAAAGAGAAGAGATGTATGAAGTCTGGCTAAGAAATTTACATACAAGACTTTGATGTCGCATTCAGAGGATCTTATTTCAGACGTCATGGCTTGGAGCTTAATCTCGATCTAAATCTGACATTAAGTGTCCGGTCTTCAATTGATTGCATCGTCTTGATAAAGTAATTAAGAGATGAGACTATAGTCTTATTTCTTGTTAGGCATATTAACCAATCAATAAGAGAATATGAAACCTACAAGAAAAGGTTGGGACAATGAAGTAGGTAAAGTGGTTGAATTTTCAAGTTGTTCCAACTACTAATAGATTGAATTCCAAGAGCCAAATGTATTCTCTACCGTTGTAGGTCATTCTCTTGTAGCTGAAACGACGTCTTTTTATTTTTTGTTTTACGGTGGCACAAAAGATGCCACAAAAGAATGAAGAAGTTATATTTTGTATTTATCTCAATATTTATAATGATTTTTAAATATTAATTATAAAATAAATAAATTAAGTGGATATAACGAATATTTCTCCTTTGACTGTTTATGCGGTTTGCGAATAAGCATGTCATTTTAGTCCCGACGGGTCGGGGACTCGAAGGAACCGAACCGATTGGTTTGGGTAATTTGTTAGTTTTTCGGTTTTGGGTAATTTCGGGTCGAAACCGATTTGTTCCGGTTCGATTTCGGGTACCCGAAAAAACAATTCGTTTTTTTAATATTTTTTTAAATGTCTCTATTTTTTTTATTATTGATTTCATTTGATTCAGTTTCATTAATTATTATTATTTTTTTTGTAATACAACATTTTTTATTTTTTTTTATCTTCAACCATGCCATAACTGAACAAAAATGGAGATATGAGAGGGAAGAAAAGAAGAGGTAAAAGAAAGATAATTAGCCATTAAACAGAGAATTAATTTTTATTATTAACATTAATTTTTTTTTATAAATATTAATTTTTAATATTAATATTTGTTTTTCTTATAAATATTATTTATTTTTATGTTATAATTTAGGACGGTTTGTTTTATTTTAATAAATATAATATTTTAATTTTTTTATTAAATAATTTTTAAAATTTAATATAAATCGATTTGTTTTTATGTATTATTAAATATTTTAAAATTAATTTAAAAAGTTAAAATTTTATTAAATTGATTAAATTATGTTCAACTAATAAAAACATCTTAAAAAAAATACATGTTAAAAAATATATTAAAGTAATTAAATGAGTAAAAATAATCAGATAAATTAAGTACCTATTTTTTCTCGATTTTTTTGGGCAATTTGGGATCCGGTTGAAATTTTAAACCCATTCGATTGAAATTTTAAACCCGGAAATTTGCCATATCTATTTTCCCGTTAAACCCGGCAATTCCCAAGTAGCCAAGAAAACAAACCCTAGCAAAAAGAAGGTGAAAATCCTAATCTTGAGCTCCCTATATAATCACGCTATACCTGATCTCCAAATATGCACAATCGATAATAGTAGAGAGATCATCTTCTCACTTCTCGCCTACGTTTAAGATGAGTTCTTTCTTTGTCTAATTTGTAAGTATTATTTATGTTTGTGAAGATTGGACTATGATGATTAATCACAATAGGTCTCGTTCGTCGTAATGGCTAATATTCCTTGACGAAAATCTACTGTTTACTGAGTCCTTTCTCACATCTTCTCCCATTTCTTGTCCCTTATTCATTTTCATTCTATGGCCAATGATTAAATTTATTTAATTGACAAGCATATGTCTGAATTTACATTTGTTGATACATTAATCTTCTCTATGAGGCCAATTTTATAATATCTTAGATCTTTCTGCTTGATTCAATAAATTTTGATCTTTAATTAGGGTATCTCCCCCCTTTGTTTTAAATTAAAGCTGTTCCCTTTAATCCTTTGAAAGGTTGTAGATTTTTTTATGAAGTTGGGACTATGACGATTACATAATTGGTCTCGTTCGTCGTAATGGCTTCGCCTTGACGACAATTCTGATATATCACCACCCATAAACTGAGTCCCATTTTGAATCGTCTTTAAATGACAAATCTTTGTTTTTATCTTGATTTTTCTTTTTTTCTACAGTATAGACAATGATTACATGTATTTAATTGACAAGCATATGCCTGGATTCACATTTGTTGATAGATCTGTGTTTTGAAGCCTATGATGAATGAAATAGTATTTTCAGTACGAACTTCATGATTATTACGATACTGCCTTCCTTCTGAGTCTCTTGTTTGTTTTATGCTTTCTGTATTCTTCTGCTATTGATTTATCATTTGGATGGTTACTTGAGAATTGGCGATGAGTTCGCACATAGTTCTTCTTGAAGATCTTTTGAGTTTATTCTCAGGAAAAGGATTTTTAAATTTGGTTTACTGTTTCAGAGAGACTTATGATGATGGGTCAAGTGATGATTGTAAATGCATAGTTCAGATGAAAAAATCTTTATGATTAATTTAATCTCAAATAGTCTTTCGCTCCTATCTGATGACCCATTATTCTTTTTAAAGTCAGTTCTTTGTCTCTTTTAACATTGTTTTCTGCTTTTGAAATTCAATTCCTAGCGAAAAGAATTGGAAAACCATGATCATGAAAACATGGTAAAACTCATCACACCATTCAAGTGCAGAGGGAGGTGCTTTTCTGATTTCGCCTACTGTTTGATGTTTAAGATGTGTTCTTTGTCTTTATAATGTTAGTCTATTGTGATGTTTTTTGTTTAGAATCTATTTATGGATTTTACTATCTTTGTGAACGTGGGACTGTGATGATTACTCAATATAGGTCTCGTTCGTCGTAATGGCAAATTTGCCTTGACGAAATTCCTTCTATTAACTGAGTCCTATTATTTTTCACATCTTCTGGTTTTATTATTTTCTCATTGTTCGAGATACAATGTCCAATGCTTAATTTCATTAAATTGACAAGCATATGTCTGAATTTATACTTGTTGATAGATTAATTTTATCTATGATGCCAAATTTAATCTCTATTAGCAATAGAGAGTTGCTGCAATGTAACTGGATTACATTTCTATATTTTAAATTTGTTTTGTTTTGCTGTTTCAAAGTGATAATGATGTTGATGATAATGGTGGGTCAAATGATGATTGTAAATGCATAGTTCAGATGAAAAAATCTTTATGATTAATTTAATCTCAAATAGTCTTTCGCTCCTATCTGATGACCCATTCTTCTGTTTTAAATTTTCTATTTTTCTTTCTCAAATAGTCTTTCTTTATCTTGAAACTGTTAAATCTCTATTTTTGAAGCCTATGATGAATGCACATAGTATTTTCAATATGAACTTCATGATTACTATAATACTTACTTCCTTCTGAGTATATTTGATTGTTTTCTTCTTTCTGTTTTGTGGTTTTCAGTTGATTGATGAGTTTTCACATAGTTCTTCTCGAGTTTAATCCCAGGATAACAATTTTTAAGATTTTATTTGCTCTAATGTATGTTACTGGATACCATTCCAATTTGTTGAATTTGTTTCAGTCATGTGATATTCATGGGTCAAGTGATGATTGTAAATGCATAGTTCAGATGAATATATCATAATGATTAATTAATTTCAAATAGTCTTTCGCTCCTATCTGATTACCCATATTTATCGTTTCATTCACTTTTCTCCCTTCTATTGGGTGAGACTCAGTTTATTTGTTCTTTTGTCTTTTTAACATTGTTTTCTAATTGCTGGAGATACAGTGGCCAATGATTAATTCATTTAATTGACAAGCATATGTCTGAAATTACAATTGTTGATAGATTAATCTTCTCTATGAGGCCAATTCTCTATGCCTAGAAAATGGATAATTGATATTTGCTATAGCATTTTATCTTCCATTTCTAAATTAGCCTTAATAATCATGCAACAGGGTATCTTCCTTCTCTGTTTAAATGAAGAATTGTGTGAATATTGTTAGAAATATTATGTTGTAATTATTGTTAGAAATATATTCCTATTTCAAATTGTCTGAAATTGATAAATCTTTGTTTTTCAGTATGGACAATGATTAAATATTTTAATTGACAAGCATATGTCTGTTATGTTTAACTATTAAATCTGTGTTTTGAAACCTATGATGAATGAAATTAGTATATTTAGTATGAACTTCATGATTACTACAATACTGCCTTCCTTCTGAGTTTCTTGGTTTGTTTTCTTCTTTCTGCATTTGTTATTGTTTTTTCATTTAGATGGTTACTTAGGAATTGTATGATGATTTTGCACATAGATCTTAACCCCTCTTATCAAAAGAGTAGTATCATTTTTCTTATTGGGTTAGTCCAGGAAGTGTGTTACAAGTTATTGGGCTACATTGTTGACCCAACATTGTAGCCCAATAATTTGTAACCTATTTCTTGGACTGACCTAATAAAAAAAATGATATACTCTCTTGGTGAGAGATGTTACGTTCGAAAAGGTTGTTTGCTTGGTGTGAGGTTGTAGTGTTTTAGAATCAATAAATAAAAGTGAATGAGACGAATTCTAATCATATTCACACCCATCAGTCTTTTGCTCCTATCTGATGACCATTTTTTTTTAAATTGTTTGTCACTTGACAATGTTTTCTGCTAGAATTTGTTCACATTTTCTCCATATTTTGTTTTGTTTCTTGTTTTATTGTTTTCTAATTGCTGGAGATACTTTGGTCAATGATTAATTTTTTTAATTGACAAGCATATGTCTGAATTTACGCTTGTTGATAAACTAATCTTCTCTATGAGGTCATTTATCTAATTTACTTTTTTCATTATGCCTATTCAATGGATAATTGTTATTTGGCTCTAGCATTTTTTTTCTTAAATATGTCTACATTTGCTTAAATGATTCTGAAATTAGGGCATATTCCATCTTTGTTTTGATGAAGAACTGTCTTTAATGGCTACGCCTTGACGACAATTTTGATATATCATCACCCATAAACTGAGTCCCATTTCCATTGTTTTACATCTTAATTTCTCATTGTTTTCTACATGTCTGTATTCACAAAAGTTGATAGATTAAGCTTCTCAACGAGCTTATCTTTTATTTTGAAACTATTAAATCTGTGTATTTTGAATCCTATGATGATTGAACATAGTAGTATGAAATTCATGATTATCTATGATTGAACATAGTACTATGTGTATTTTGCACATAGTTCTATTTGAAGATCTTGAGTTTATCTCAGAAAATATGATTTTATAGATTTTATTTGAGTGTCTAACTAATTCTTTCTTGAGTAATCTCATGATTAAGCAATATAGATTTGCTCCAATGTAACTGGATTATCTAATTGTATGACCAATGATTAAATTCATTAATTGACAAGCATATGTCTGAATTCTCCTGTGTAACACATTATTTCTTGAAGTTTTTTTTAGGAGCATTTAAATTTTTTTATTTTTGGACTAATAGAATACGGGTCGGTAACATTTGGAACCGGGTATGAGAACTGAAAGATGTGAAAGATCTCATCTGGTAATGCTAAATTACGGCTAGCCCTAGTGAAAAGAAGGGAAAACCCTAATCTTGAGCTCCCTATATAATCACGCTACACCTGACAGCAAAATCAACCCGATGAAATTCTCTGTTTAATATTCCTTGACGAAAATCTACTGTTTATTGAGTCCTTTCTCACATCTTCTCCCATTTCTTGTCCCTTATTCATTTTCATTCTATGGCCAATGATTAAATTTATTTAATTGACAAGCATATGTCTGAATTTATATTTGTTGATACATTAATCTTCTCTATGAGGCCAATTTTATAATTTCTTCGATCTTTCTGCTTGATTCAATAAATTTTGATCTTTAATTAGGGTATCTCCCCCTTTGTTTTAAATTAAAGTTGTTCCCTTTAATCCTTTGAAAGGTTTTAGATTTTTTATGAAGTTGGGACTATGACGATTACATAATTGGTCTCGTTCGTCGTAATGGCTTTGCCTTGACGACAATTCTGATATATCACCACCCATAAACTGAGTCCCATTTTGAATCGTCTTTAAATGACAAATCTTTGTTTTTATCTTAATTTCTCTTTGTTTTCTACTGTATGGGCAATGGTCAATCTTATTAAAAAGGCTACCTGTTATGGTTTAACTGTTAAATCTATGTTTTTGTTGCCTATGATGAATGAAAATAGTATTTACAGTATGAACTTCATGATTACTACAATACTGCCTTCCTTCTGAGTCTCTTGGTTGTTTTCTACTTTCTGTAATTTTGTTATTGGTTTTCATTTCGATTGTTACTTGGGGATTGGATGATGATTTTGCACATTGTTCTTCTTGAAGACATTCTTGAGTTTATTCTCAGGAAAATGATTTTTAAGATTTTATTTGTGCGTATAGCAAGATTCCTTTCTGCTTGAGTAATCTCTTGATACAGCAATAGAGATCTGCTCCAATGTAACTGGATTACATTTCTATATTTTAAATTTGATTTTTTTACTGTTTCAAAGAGATTTATGTTGATGGGTCAAATGATGATTGTAAATGCATAGTTCAGATGAAAAAATCTTTATGATTAATTTAATCTCAAATAGTCTTTCGCTCCTATCTGATGACCCATTCTTCTGTTTAAAGTTGGTTCTTTGTCTCTTTTAACATTTTTTTTCTTCTAATGAACTTCAACTACCCAAGAACACAAATTCTAGAGAAGAGAACTGGAAAACCATGATCTTGGAATCATGCTAAACCTTATCACACTATCCACGTGATCAATAAGTAAGGTCATTTTTGATTTCGCCTACCATTTGATGACTAAGGTGTGTTCTTTGTTTTTATAATGTTAGCCTATTGTGATGTTTTATGGTTAGAAGATTTTATGAATGTACTATTTTTGTGATGGTGGGACTGTGATGAATACTCAAAATAGGTCTCTTCGTAATGACAAATTTGCCTTGACGAAATTCCTTATATTAACTGAGTCATATTTCACAATGTCCAATATTTTTGTTCTATTTCACATCTTGTTTTATTCTTTTCTCATTGTTGAAGATATTATGGCCAATGATAAATTTCATTTAATTGACAAGCATATGTCTGAATTTACACATGTTGATAGATTAATTTTCTCTTTGAGGCCAATTTTCTATTTTCTTCAATGTACTCCTTGATTCAATGAATTTTGATCTTGAGCTTTAGAATTTCTATTTAAATAGTCTGAACAAGCTTAATCGATTCTGAAATTAGAGTATCTTCCACTTTTGCTTTAAATTAAAGGTGTATCCATTAATCCTTTGAAAGCTTGTAGCTTGTATATATTTGAACCAATTATATTAAGAGATATGATAGGACAACAATTTGGAAATGAGATCAGGTCACGAATATAGAATATAGCTTGTCACAATTATCTCCAAATTTATTTTCGGTACATTGTTGTTAAGTTATGTCCTCCTTTCATCTTTCTTTGATGAAAATCACCCAAAATTTCAAAACCTTATATATATTCATTACGTGAACTCTATATCTTTAGTTATAGTTATATCTAAGATTTCTTTTTTATTGATAACGAACCTTTTAGGGTTTCATGTTCAAAAATATAACTGAGCTTCTAAAAGTCTCTTTTTTATTATCTTTAAATGTTTGTTATCAATAAAAAAAGTTTTATGTTTAACTAATGTTGATTTTTTTTTTAGAGATTTGAGTTCATTCATTGAATAAATCTAGGTTTTTAATTTTGGAGACGATTTTCATTAGAGAGAGATGAAAGAAGGAGATGATTTGACGACAATACGCGGAAAATGAATTTAGAGATTTTTTTTTATTTCTTTATAGATTTAAAAATGTTTCTAACATAATTTAGAGCTTATTTGGTTTAGTTGTGACTACAACTTTAGACTAAAATATGTACAATACATGTTGAGAAAGTTTTTTGAACTTGATTTCTTCACTTATATCTTTAGTGGCCTTGACTTAGGATATAAAGCCTTAATGGTTTTGTAACCACCAGTTGAATCGTTGAGTATCAGGAAATTACGATGATGACTATTAAAAATAAGATTGAAACATTCTTTAAATATATGCAATTTCACTTTACATATTGTTTCAATATATATATACTGAAATGTATCACTTTTGAGTATCAGGAAATCACGAAGATGACTATTAAAAATAAGATTGAAACATTCTTTAAATATATGCAATTTCACTTTACATATTGTTTCAATATATATATATACTGAAATGTATCACTTTTAACAATCTTCGTTTATTTCAATTTTCATATAAATATTTTTTTTTCAATTTTCATATAAATATTTTTTTTACGTCTTATTAGCAATTATTTTCTTTGTTGGAAGTCATTAAAATCATTCAAGTAAATTTAGGAATTCTTATTTGTTAATTCTTGAAATGTAGAATTTTCTCACTTCGCTAATACACACGAAATTAGACTCATAATTCAATCCTTGTTTATATTTAATGATGTCTCTCAATATAGTATTTTTTTTAACAAAATACCATTTTCTTAATAATGTTTTTATCTAATCTTAACTATTTTCTTTTAAGTTTATTTTTTATAAGTTACAAATTTAATATTTGGATCTTTTTAATTTTTATTTTGTCCTCTCATATATTATTTTTTTCTTTTTTAAATTAATAAAATCATTATTTTCCATATAAAAAATAATAAATATAAAAAAGTTTTAAATTAAACAAAAATTAATGAATATAATTCAAGTGATAATGAAAATCTAATTTTACAAACTTAATATCTCAGGATCAATTTTCATTGAAAATATTTTATTAAAAACATTTTAATTAAAAAATACTATTAGAAAAATGTAATTTTGAGAATAATTAGAAAAAATAATATATCTTTTATTTATATTGATCTACATTATATATAAGAAATAAATAAATGGAATCATGGACAGTCACATCCATCTACTAGCACTAACTAAATAATTAAACAAATAATTGAAAGTTACATGCCTCTATTATCACTAACTAAATTAATAAACAAAATAATTAAAAGTTAAATGCCTCTATTAATACTAATGGTAATTTATATAATATTCACTCCCTTCAAGTTGGGATATACATGTTGTACATATCTAATTTTTGTTACATAAGTTTTCAAACTTTAACTCTTAAAAAAGCATTTCATGAAGCTTAACGCTGTTTTGGTAATACTTTAGTGTGTATATCTCAAAATTTGATGTTTTGAAAGAATGTGAGAAAATATCACTCTCGTGTTGTTGATTTTCTCATATAAAAGTGTCTAATTACGATGTGTTTAGTTCTATACCGATGATGTACTGGATTTTTGACGATACTGATATCTGCAAGATTATTATAATAAAATTTAATTGACTCTCTATAACTCAAAATAATTTCACGAACAACCAATATTTCTTCACAAAATCCAAGAGTGAGTGTGTTAGGATTGTGATTGCGGAAGGAGACGGGGGTCTCGCAGCATTGAACGCTTACACACACACTGTTCGATAATAACTCTGTTAGAGGTTGATTGTTTTGTTTCTATTCTACACAAGCCGTCATAAACTCTTGACAAAAGTCAAGTGCGGAACTGTTTGTTTGAGCTTGAAACAACAGATGATCAATAAAAATGATAAGATAAGGAGAAACACACAATACAAGACACAAAATTTATGGATGTTCGGAGTTTAAACTCCCACGTCACCCCTTCTTCTCAAACCTTTGAGAAGGATATTCACTAGAATATTCAATCTATTTCCAACACGTATGCAACCACAGTCAAACAACTAGAGCTTAATTACTGCCTGTTTTCGATTTTCTAATACACTCACTCTGTTGAGCAGAAATAAATTCTGTTAACTTACAATGCTCACCACTCACTTAGAATAACTAGTATTGTAATACAAATTTGGAACTCTAACACACGTGAAAGCCTAATGAGCGCTTGATAGGATTAATAGTTTCAAGTTGGTTGTGAAAGGTTGCAAAAAAAACAATTGAAAGGTTTTATGGTATTAAAACAGTTTGAGCTCTGTCCTCTTAAATAGGCATGTGTCAACGAACATATTTGCAGCTCAACGTCTATATCTGCTTCATATGACATCTCATCTTGATCTTGATTGGTTGAGGTCCAAATTAGTACATTGGATGAGAAATTCTTTGATTTTGTCTGTATTTGGATAATAGTAAGACAAATTTACATTAATGTGATTTCAATCTCCAAGAAATGTATGATTCAGACTGTTTGTACTTTCTCTGATTCTGGTTCTGCTACTGTAGGGAGATCTTTAACAATCTTTGCAATTAGATGGAAATTCTCATCGGTCGTGGACCTATGAGGCTTGGTTCCAGGTCAGACCTCTCGGTCCGAGGTTAGAAAGCTCGGTTGGATTCCTCGGTTCTTTCTCAAGAACACCAGGCTTGACTCAAGAAAATTGGTCTTTGATCTCGGTTAGAATAGAGGATTCTCGGTCCCAGTCCTACAGGACTCGGTCATCGGGGACCAAGTGTTCTTGAATTGGTCAAGAATTTCAGGTCTTGTATCTCTTGATACAAATCATAAAATCATTATCTATAAGTTGCAATCAGTTGTGTGGATTAAAATCCTTAACCCTAATCACGATCAATCAACGTCTACAAAGACCAATTTCTAAAATCCGTTTTTAAGTCAAATTCTGGGATCTTTTGAATTAGGCCATCTCAAGGCCTAATTTTTGTTCCATTAGCTTTGAAATGATGAATTTAGTCGAACACAACCAAAACAAAAATATCATTCAAGCTTTGTAACAAATTTTGAAAATGAAATTAAAATCCATTTTTTTCAAAATTTCAGTTGAATCAAACATGATCGGGATGTTGTTATAATGATTTGGAAATCATCCTAACATGTTTACTAACATGTTAGGTAACTAATTGAACCAAAATTCTAGCTTAAAAACTCAAGCACATCAAATTCTAAAAATCCAGATTTTCAAAACAGTTTTTCGTTTTTTTTCGTTTTAAGTTGATTTGATCAAATCTCTTTCAACAGAAAGTTCATACATCATCTAAGGAGTGATTATAAACAAAGAAAACACATAATTGAACCCTAGAACAAATCAAACCGATCAAACTTGAAAAAATCTAATTTTCAATCACAATTTAAATTATAGAGGATCTGGAAGTATACCAACAGTTGGAAAACACTTCAAAGAAATGTTAGAAGCTTTCCCGAAGCCTGGATTGAAACTTTGATCGTCGAAGAAGATTTTTACAAAAACTAGTTTGGTCGAAATCTTTGTTGGTTTGGAAGAAAGATAGATGGGGAGTATTTATACCCTAGTTAGGTCGATTATTAATACTCAATTCATCTTCAATTTCCCTTCCGAAATATTATCCCTTGAATTATGTTTTGATTGTGGCAGCCTAGATATAGGATAGAACCGGATTTCTAGTCTTATAGGTAATGATGGCGGAGAGGAGACGTGCACGAGGGAGAAAACAAAAGGTATAAGGTCGAGTATCGGATGAGATAACGCTTCTAGAAGAATCGTCGACCGCACGAAATAATGTTATTTCGTTTAAGTGGAATGCTTTGTAGCGTTCTGTTGGCGTTGGAGCGTTCCGTTAGCATCCTAGCTAATAGACGCTTTTTGTTCCGTTGTGGCTCGGGCGCGCGCTTGCTTGGCGACTGTCGGTAAGTATGGCGTTTTCATGGGCACTAGATGAAAATCCACCGCTGACTCGATGGCCATAAAAATTCCGCTGCAGCAATTAACCATAATTTTGGCTATACATGATTATTAGTTTATATTTTTAATAAAAGGGTTATTTGAAATCGAATTTTAATCTCTTTTTACGTTTTTCTTCACCAAAAATTCCAAAAAAAATAAATTTGGAAATATAATAAAAATTATATTATTATTTTTATTTTTGGGTATTTCGTGGTATTTATTTAATTGTTTAAACCATAAATTATACATAATTTATGTTTAAAATCATAATTAAATAATTTCAATCCCTTTTGGGTTTAATTTGGGTAAAATAAATACAATATTTTAACCTCAAATTATTTTTGGATTTTTATTAATTTTATAAATTAGAGTTTAATTACTACAATAATTAATCCTAATTTATTCTTAATCCCTCATTGAATTATTTTGAATATATAAATTCATAATATTATTATAATATTATTTTAAAAATAATAATATTATAATAAATTAGGGTATGTCAAATTTTCATGCTTACATATTCTTATTCCGCGAACTGAGGCTCGCAATATAGTTGGATGCAAATGGGTATTTTAAGCTCAAATGAAAAATTATTGGCCAATTGAATGACACAAATTGGTGATCCAATTTTCATCAACCATATGTAATTGATTATGAGGAAACTTTTAGTTTGGCTATCAAACCAATTATTATCTGAACCATTCTCACTCGATGTTACGCAGTATTGGAGTATCCACCAATGTGATTTAAGTAATGTTTTTTCTTCATGGCACATTATTTGAAGAAGTCTACATGGCTCAATCACTTAAATTTATATATCCTCATTTCCCACATCATGTATGTGGTCTACAAAATGTCATTTATGGCCTAAAGTAAGTCACCCCATACTTGACGATCCTCACTATGTAGGGCTCTATTATTCATCGGCTTTATGGAATCCAAATTCGATGCATTGCTGTTTCTCTATCACAAAGGCAATATCTTGACTTATCTACTCATTTATGTTGATGCTGTTATATTTACGGGTAACTCTTCACCCATTATGGTTATGATATCTAAATTGTGTAAACTATTTTATCTTAAAGACATTGATGATATTAAGTATTTTCTGTTAGATATATATTCTCTTTAAATTACATAAATATATATAAAAATGATGTTACAAATAAATAAAATAAACTAGAATATACAAAGAACTAGAATACATATTTCTCTTAAAACATTTTAATCGTCTCCCCTTGTGCTGGACTTATCACAGATAGTTGTCTTCTATGGTACAACGAATCTAGTAGTGACTCAATACTGAAATCACTATGCAGCAAACTTGACAAAGTACCTGAATCATCATTGGGTTTCAACAAAAATATGACGAGTTAAGAACTCAAAAAATACTCGATTAAGTGAAAAACTCGAAGAACACTCAGTTGAGTGAAGAACATGAAGAACATTCAAGAAAATAAAGAAAAACCTTTTGAATTTTATAGAGATAATAAAATGAATGAAGAAGAGATATGAAATATATGAAAATTCCAGCAGCATGAAGGGATATATATAGCTGAAAATTATGCCATCATAATAAATTTATTTATCAATCCAACGGTTGATAATTAATCAAACGTCTGCCATTTCTAGACTCTTGACATCTCTAAACTATTAGCATTCATTCTTATTCATTAACATTCGATATTATATATTGGCATTTAATTTCATCAAAAATTCATATTTAAATTTGGTATGAATTTATATTTATTTTTAATAAATTACATTTAATTTATTTATCTAAATTCTTATTTCCATTTAATTAATGGCATTAGTTTAAAATTTTAATAATTTCTTGGTGCTGGAGTTACTCAACTCCTACTAGTTTGTTTCTTAGTTAAGCTAACTATATTTCCACATAGCTAATATGGTGGATGGAAAACCACTTCACATTCTTATTGTGAATGTGTCTTCCCTCTCCAAACATAATAGTGAATCCTTGAGTGCCCATTTTTCTACCGAAAAATTGTCGGTGTTCTTCAATATATTATTCTCACACATCTTGAGCTTTAATTTGTAGTTAATTGAGAGTGTCAATTTATGCCCACTCCCAACACCACTCATTAAACATATGTAAATGAATATTATGTTATGTTCGACATACACCACCGTATTAGGGATTACACGTTCGTTCATCGTCACCACTTTCTCTCACAACATATTGTAATATTGATTGGGCCGATTGTCTTGATGATCGTCCATCCACCACTAGTTATTGTGTATTGTAGACAATCTCGTCTCATAGAATTCCAAAAAGTAATAGATTTTTGTTTGCTCTAGTATTTAGTCTAAATATTGTGCCCTTACTCAAGATATTAATGAACTTTGTTGGCTCCAATCTCTTCTAGGGGAGCTTTATGTCACTTTTAATCGTCCTCCTATTCTATGGCGTGACAACATTGGTGTTGCATTTCTCTCTATCAACTCTGTCTTTCATTCTCATATCAAACACATTGAGATTTATTTTCACTTCGTTCATGAACGTGTTGCTGGTAGGACATTTGTCATTCAATACATCTCAACTCGTTGTCAGATTACAAATATCTTCACTAAAGGTCTTTCATCCAAATATTTTGACCCCACAATCATGACATTCACTTCAACTTAAAACATTTTAAGTGGAAATCGAAACCACCGTGACATTTGGTCTCTTATGAACTACTTTTGTCACTTGAAAAGACAACATTAATTAATGTAATGTATATTTATTAATTATTCTATTCTAGGCCTGTAAGTAAACCGACCGAACCATTGGGAACCGACCGAACTGCATACAAGCTGAACCGGTCAAACCAAAAAATCGACGGTCTGAAATAGCGTGAACCAAACTCATCCGGTTTCGGTTAATCGGTTCTTTGGTTACGAACTGTGCCACCGACCGACCGAACTGATTTGTTGTATTTAATGTTAAACGAAGCTCTACAATGTTAAATGGAGCTCTATAAATCCTTCCTTCACTCTCATCGTGCTTCTTCGTTGCAAATCAGGAGATCAACCTAGTGAATCTATGTCTTTGGCGTCCTTCATCTATTGGGCATTAAATGTTGCTCCATTCCATTCTTGAGAATTTATTTTACCCGCTAAATATGAAAAAGTCTCCAGATCTAATTTCTAAAATGTGAGAATTTTGATTTCAATATACGCTTGAAGGAGAAGTTCTACGGGCTTGAGCTTGAAGAAGAAGTTCAACGGGCTTGTACTTGAAGATGTCGGGCTTGTCCTATTTAGTTTTTTTTTAGATTAATTTGGTTTTTTCTCTCTTCTCTTCTCCATCACTTCAATTTTTCAATCACTTCATTTCTTTAATTAAAATACCATTTTACCCTTACCATTTTTTCTAAATTTTAAATTATTAAAAACAGTGAGGACTTAAATATTCCAAAATCCATTCTACACAAATAAATTTATCTATATTTCATACAGGTTTTTTTTTTGTCACTCTAGCCAAAATAAACCCCAAAACATAATTTAGGACAGGCCTCATTTGGGATTTTTGTTTTATAATTTTAATGTTTATTGATATTTTTTACTGATTATCTCTTTAAACTAATAAATTAGGTTAATTTTTATGAATTTAAAATAGATTTATAAAATTAATTTTTTTGAATTTAGCTATTTTCTAAAAATTATATTTAAAACCGACAAAACCGAACAAAATCAATCGAACCGATTGTGAAACTGATAAAATTGAACCGACTAGTATACCGAAACCGACAGTTTGTGATTTAGGCAAACCGATGTCAACGGTTTGATTGTACATTTCGGTCTATAAATCGACCGAACCGAACCGCTTACAAACCTATTCTATTCTATGTACTTAAACATGTATGATACTCACAATATTCACCGAGAAAAACAATTATACGCTTGTTTTTTCGTTTTAATGATCAAAATTATAGAGTTTGTTACCGAGTTTATTTCTTTAGTTTCGAAAAAAGTTTATTTTAATCGTTTTTTGCTAATTCTCGTGGCTTATATTCCCCTCGAGTCTCGTATGAGACTACAAATCGTTTTGGAATCGTCTCGCCTAAGTGTGAGACGAGGAATCAAAAATAGAAACTATCAAATCAAATATGCACGTGGTTCTTTTGAGAGTCGTCATCTAATTTTCCTACGTAAAAAATTAAGAAAGAATGTTTTAAAATTCTTTATAGGTTCGGTGTTTGGTTAGGTGTGGGGATTGACCTCGTCGCTATACCCCACAATGCTAACTCAAATAAGCGGTCTCTACTATGAAACTCTTGGTAATTTATTAAAACACGACTTTCACACATTTTTAATCTAAAATATTCCAACATAAGCAAATAAGTCTAAGTCTTCTACATATACCCTAACTTAGATCTATTATTATAGTCATACGTCTACAAAATAAGTTTAGACATCCATAGTTAAAAAATACATGAGGTGCAAGAACATGAAATAATTCTAAAAAAATATGTTTAACACATTATTTGAAGATTTATTTAGGAGCATTTAATTATTTTTATTTTTATTTTTATTTTTGGACTAATAGAACACGGGTTAATAGAACACGGGTCGGTAACATTTGGAACCGGGTATGGAAACTGAAAATGTGAAAGATCTCATCCAGTAATGCTAAATTACGGCTAGCCCTAGTGAAAAGAAGGGGAAAACCCTAATCTTGAGCTCCCTATATAATCACGCTACACCTGACAGCAAAATCAACAAAATGAAATTCTCTGTTCTCGCCTACATTTAAGATGAGTTCTTTCTTTGTCTAATTTGTAAGTATTATTTATGCTTGTGAAGATTGGACTGTGATGATTACTCACAATAGGTCTCGTTCGTCGTAATGGTTAATTTTCCTTGACGAAAACCTACTATTTACTGAGTCTTTTCTCACATATTCTCTCATTTCTTGTTGATTTCCATTGTTATGTTTTCGTTACTTTAACTGATTTCTCTTTTGGTCAATGATTAAATTCATTTAATTGACAAGCATATGTCTGAATTTACATTTGTTGATACATTAATCTTCTCTATGAGACCAATTTTATACTTTCTTCTATCTTTCTGCTTGATTCAATAAATTTTGATCTTTAATTAGGGTATCTCTCCCCTTTGTTTTAACTTAAAGCTGTTCCATTTAATCCTTTGAAAGGTTGTAAATTTTTTTATGAAGTTGGGACTATGATGATTACATAATTGGTCTCGTTCGTCGTAATGGCTTCGCCTTGACGACAATTCTGATATATCACCACCCATAAACTGAGTCCCATTTCAGATTTTCTATCAATGATTAATCTTTGTTTTTCATCTTGATTTTTCTTTGTTTTCTACGATGATTACATGTATTTAATTGACAAGCATATGCCTGGATTCACATTTGTTGATAGATCTGTGTTTTGAAGCCTATGATGAATGAAATAGTATTTTCAGTATGAACTTCATGATTACTACGATACTGCCTTCCTTCTGAGTCTCTTGTTTGTTTTATGCTTTCTATATTCGTCTGTTATTGATTTATCATTTGGATGGTTACTTGAGAATTGACTTCGCAGAGTTCTTCTTGAAGATCTTCTGAGTTTATTCTCAGGAAAAGGATATTTTAATTTGGTTTACTGTTTCAGAGAGACTTATGATGATGGGTCAAGTGATGATTGTAAATGCATAGTTCAGATGAAAAAATCTTTATGATTAATTTAATCTCAAATAGTCTTTCGCTCCTATCTGATGACCCATTATTCTTTTTAAAGTCGCTTCTTTGTCTCTTTTAACATTGTTTTCTGCTTTTGAAGTTCAATTCCTAGCGAAAAGAATTGGAAAACCATAATCATGAAAACATGCTAAAACTGATCACACCATTCAAGTGCAGAGGGAGGTGCTTTTCTGATTTCGCCTACTGTTTGATGTTTAAGATGTGTTCTTTGTCTTTATAATGTTAGTCTATTGTGATGTTTTTTGTTTAGAATCTATTTATGGATTTTACTATCTTTGTGAACGTGGGACTGTGATGATTACTCAATATAGGTCTCGTTCGTCGTAATGGCAAATTTGCCTTGACGAAATTCCTTCTATTAACTGAGTCCTATTATTTTTCACATCTTCTGGTTTTATTATTTTCTCATTGTTCGAGATACAATGTCCAATGCTTAATTTCATTAAATTGACAAGCATATGTCTGAATTTATACTTCTTGATAGATTAATTTTGTCTATGATGCCAAATTTAATCTCTATTAGCAATAGAGAGTTGCTGCAATGTAACTGGATTACATTTCTATATTTTAAATTTGTTTTGTTTTGCTGTTTCAAAGTGATAATGGTGGGTCAAATGATGATTGTAAATGCATAGTTCAGATGAAAAAATCTTTATGATTAATTTAATCTCAAATAGTCTTTCGCTCCTATCTGATGACCCATTCTTCTGTTTTAAATTTGCTATTTTTCTTTCTCAAATAGTCTTTCTTTATTTTGAAACGGTTAAATCTCTATTTTTGAAGCCTATGATGAATGCACATAGTATTTTCAATATGAACTTAATGATTACTATAATACTTCCTTCCTTCCATCGAGTTTGCACATAGCTCTTCTTGAGTTTAATCTTAAGATTTTATTTGCTCTAATGTAACTGGATACCATTCCAATTTGTTGAATTTGTTTCAGTCATATGATGATCATGGGTCAAGTGATGATTGTAAATGCATAGTTCAGATGAATATATCATAATGATTAGTTAATTTCAAATAGTCTTTCGCTCCTATCTGATGACCCATATTCATTGTTTCATTCAATTTTCCCCCTTCTACTGTTATTATTGTTTTTTCATTTAGATGGTTACTTGGGAATTGTATGATGATTTTGCACATAGATCTTCTTGAAGATCTTCTTGAGTTTATTCTCAGGAAAATGATTTTTAAGATTTTATTTG
Source organism: Impatiens glandulifera (assembly GCF_907164915.1). NCBI lineage: Eukaryota > Viridiplantae > Streptophyta > Magnoliopsida > Ericales > Balsaminaceae > Impatiens > Impatiens glandulifera. The sequence continues at coordinate 22,768,169 of NC_061870.1, forward strand.
TGCGTATAGCAAGATTCCTTTCTGCTTGAGTAATCTCTAGATTCAGCAATAGAGAGTTGCTCCAATGTAACTGGATTACATTTCTATATTTTAAATTTCCTTTTTGTTTTAGTGTTTCAGAATTGGGTCAAATGATGATTGTAAATGCATAATTCAGATGAAAAATCTTTATGATTAATTTAATCTACAATAGTCTTTGTTGTGCGTGAATGTGATTGGAATTTGGCTAAGTCACTTTTGTTTATCGATTCTGAAGCACTACAACCTCTCACTAAGAGGAGGCAACCTTTTCGTTAGCATCCAACATCACAAGCTTAACTTAACCTCTCTTATCAAAAGAGTAGTATCATTTTTCTTATTGGGTTAGTCCAGGAAGTGTGTTACAAGTTATTGGGCTACATTGTTGACTCAACATTGAAGCCCAATAATTTGTAACCTATTTTCTGGACTGACCTAATAAAAAAAATGATATACTCTTTTGGTGAGAGAGGTTACGTTCGAAAAGGTTGTTTGCTTGGTGTGAGGTTGTAGTGTTTTGGAATCGATAAATAAAAGTGAATAAGACGAATTCTAATCATATTCACACCCATCAGTCTTTTGCTCATATCTGATGACCATTTTTCTTTTAAAATTGTTTGTCCCTTGACAATGTTTTCTGCTAGAATTTGTTCACATTTTCTCCATATTTTGTTTTGTTTCTTGTTTTATTGTTTTCTAATTGCTGGAGATACTTTGACCAATGATTAATTCTTTTAATTGACAAGCATATGTCTGAATTTACACTTGTTGATAAACTAATCTTCTCTATGAGGTCAATTATCTAATTTACTTTTTTCATTATGCCTATTCAATGGATAATTGTTATTTGGCTCTAGCATTTTTTTTCTTAAATATGTCTACATTTGCTTAAATGATTCTGAAATTAGGGCATCTTCCATCTTTGTTTTGATGAAGAACTGTCTTTAATGGCTACGCCTTGACGACAATTTTGATATATCACCACCCATAAACTGAGTCCCATTTCCATTGTTTTACATCTTAATTTCTCATTGTTTTCTACATGTCTGTATTCACAAAAGTTGATAGATTAAGCTTCTCAACGAGCTTATCTTTTATTTTGAAACTATTAAATCTGTGTATTTTGAATCCTATGATGATTGAACATAGTAGTATGAAATTCATGATTATCTATGATTGAACATAGTACTATGTGTATTTTGCACATAGTTCTATTTGAAGATCTTGAATTTATCTCAGAAAATATGATTTTATAGATTTTATTTGTGTGTTTAACTAGATTCTTTCTTGAGTAATCTCATGATTAAGCAATATAGATTTGCTCCAATGTAACTGGATTATCTAATTGTATGACCAATGATTAAATTCATTAATTGACAAGCATATGTCTGAATTCTCCTATGTTGATAAATTAAGATTCTCTGAGGCTAATTATCAAATTGTTTTTGCCCATTCTTTTTGAATCAATGATTGATGTTTTGCATTTTCTTTGTGTCTTATAAATTGTTTCCATTGGACTATTTTTATTAACAGTATAGTTCAGTGATGGGTCAAGTGATGATCAGATGCACAGTTCAAATGAAATAATCTATGATTAAATTAATCTCATTAGTCTTTTGCTCCTATCTGATGACCCATTAGTTCTTTTAAAGTTGTTTTAGTTACTCATGATTAAGATTATGCGCTCCTTTTAACAGTTGGGCTGTGATGATTACACATAATTGGTCTCGTTCGTCTTAATGGCAAATTTGCCTTGATGAGAATTATCCTTTTTACTGAGCCCAATCTTCTCTTGTTCCATGTTGTTCACTATTTTATTGTTTTCTCTGAGTTATCTATAGTGTGCCCAATGATTAATTCTTATTATTGACAAGTATGTCTGAATTTACCTTTGTTGGTATACTAATCAGTCCAATGGATTCAATATATGTTTGAAGTTAGTTTTTTTGTTCAGGGATGGGTCAAGTGATGATTGTAAATGCATAGTTCAGATGAAATAATCTTTATGATTAATTTAATCTCAATAGTCTTTCGCTCCTATCTGATGACCTATGTTCATATTTTTTTCAAAATTGCCTTTAGTCATCTTTTAACAAACTCTTCTTTTATTGAGTTTCTTCATAAAATTAGATGAATGCTGTTCTTTAGACCAGAATCTTTTTTTGAGCTATATCTTGCAGAGGAAGGAGAGGCTGAAACAGCATAACTAATGATAATATGATGAATCAACTGAATGTGAGATAGGAGGATGAAGAAAGTGATGATGGTATGAATTATCAGTAGCCACACTTCCAGAATGGTGGATGATAATGTCAAGATCATATAAAGTGAAATGGCCTCCAAACAAGGGAATAATAGAGGGAATTCACAATAAAAAAAGAAGTTAAATAGCCTCTTTGATTATTCTATTTTTTTAATGAATAATTTTATTGATTTTATAGACTTTTGTTCTGTATTTATAGATGATGATGTAATCTTCATTACGATAAAGTTAATATATATATATATATATATTACTTTTTTTTCTTCTAAAACCAAATCAACCAAATCAATCATTTCCCCTTCTAAAGCTTATTCTAAATTTCCTATCTAGCAATATAATAATATTAATTCAGCAATAACAATCATGAATATAATGATCTTAATCATATAAAACAAAATGACAAAACTTGTTCAAGAAGAAACTCATGTGATGCCAACTTATTTCAAAGTCATCATTGGACTAAGTTGTTTCATTCACGTTTGTGAAAATCTTAAATTGTGATTTCAGTTTCTTGGTTGATCAGAAATGTACTTGAAAGAAAGAGAGTATCAATAATATATATGTATATATATTTTTAAATTATTAAATAAAAATTTGAGAGAGAAGTTGAAAATATATATAATTTTAAATATATATATATATTTTTTATTTAGTATTGGAGGAAATTTTGTTTTGATTTTTCCATTATTTAGATTTGAGTTAGTGTTTATTTTGTTATATTTGAAATTCTATTACAAGTTGAATTTTCTATTAGAATATGTATTTACGATGTATAAGAGTCAGCTTAAGAGACTAAAATGTCAAAAGTTTAATTTCATCTGAAAACGTTTTGAGCTTAAACGGGGACCATAGATGTGGGTATCATGCTATTTCATCTTTGCTATTTCTTCTTTAATTCATAATTTTTTTTACTTGGATAATGTTATAAATCTCCATAAAAAATGATTTTTTATAATTGAATAAAAGTTAGGAGCTTTAGCTTAACTAAGTTTACGAAGTTTAGGATCGAGAATTTAACCCCACATATCGAAAGAAAAAATGACTTTCATTGACACTCTACCGCTAAGTCATATCCCTTCCCTTCTATCTCAGTTATATCCCTTCTCTGCGGAGAAATAGAACTAGTTAATCCTAAGGGAAATGGTCGAGAAACTTAACGCTACTATTCTTAAACAACTTGGAGTCAGGGTGCAAACTGTGAGTGACCACAAAATGCCTCTCTTGGGTAAGGTTTAAGAATCACGTTTTTAATTGTTTGGTTGCTGCTGTTTTGGTTTTACTACATGTAGTTGTTCGTTCCACAACAGCGCGTTCAAATTGCATTTGGTTTTGATTGTAGACTCGAGTCATAACACATGATTTTGAT